>NC_134704.1:212614345-212988720 GCF_043290135.1 Rhipicephalus microplus
GTTTCATTACCCTAACATGTCTACATAATTATATACGTATAAAATCGAATTATTGATCTATTCTAAGAATAAATTTGTTTATGTAAATATTCGTATGCATTACATAAGGCACCACACTTTCCTAGGCTATCGATAATCTTTCTGTTATACCTACATTATTCCAAATCTGAACAGTAATTTTTAAAACCACTCGATTCTTGTCCAATCCCCCATAGCGGGTATGCGCCATTAACAATAGGTGAACAACAACAACAACAACACTACGGCTGTGGCCAGTCGTGTGGGCGCGAGAGGCTGAGTTGTGCAGCGACTCTCTGCCAGGTGGCTTTGTTCAGCATGCCACCTATTCAGCGTTGGTCCCCCATAGCAGACAAGTACAGCTGGCGTATGCGTTACCACTGTGTCTCATATCTTCCTCATGTTAGGCTTCGTGGTGGTGGTACGCAAGGCTGCCGAAAAGCCATTTCTTTCATGGGATCGCCGAACCAGTTTTTTAACAGATCGTACCCTGAAAAGGGTATGCCCCGACGCTACCTTTTTGTTTTCGCCGAAAAACAGAGAAATAGTCTCGAAATATCACATTATTCACAGTGATCAACCATCCCCAAAAGCTCAAGCAATCTCTTCATTTCTCGTGGCAAAGTACCCGAGGGAAACTATTGGAATTGGCTATAATGCGGTAAAGCTGGCTAGTGGTGACCTGCTCCTCGAAGTTAGAGAACAATATGATGAACTCGTGCACCACGTCGCATTTGGTGACAACCCAGTCTCAGTTAGCACCAAGCGAACCATGAACACTGTCTCAGATGATAATCTAAAGGAACTGACTGAAGAAGTACTTTGTGGTAGGTGGAGAGACCAAGATATCGTCCATGTGCAGCGCGTTAAAATCAGACAAGAAAACTAAGAAATTCTGGTCAAGCACCCCATATGTATACGTATACGTTTAACTCCACCACTCAACCCAACACCATTTTCCTGTGAGGCTGGTCATTCCAAACACATGACGTTATTTTAAATGCCAAAGGTTTGGACACACGTCTCAGAGCTGCCTAGGGCAGCTTACCCGTGCAAGTTGCGGCAAAATCTGTCACCCTGCAGACAACTGCAGTGATGATGTATATTGTATAAGCTGCGATGGTCACCACCCAGCGAACTCCAGAGCTTGCCCAGCCTGGAAAAGAGAAAGGGAAGGGATAACCATACTTTTGTAAAGGAAAACATAACATTCCGTGAGGCACGACAACGTACCTCATTTGCACTTCTAAACATTCCATCTTTCGCCGAAGTGGTGAACAGGGGGCGGCACCACAACGGCGTTTCGCAGTTCCCACACCACGCGCAGCGGGCTTCGGCAAACGCCACCTGCCCCCATGGTGCAAGCAGCTGAGGCTGCCCTGCCTTCTCTGAAATTGGCCGCATCAGAGGCCTCTGCAACTTCTGGCAGTAGCCAGGGCTCTATAGGGACCAAGGGTGTCTTGTCTACACCCGGCATGGTGGGGTCGAAGTCTTCGTCTTTTGAGGCGAAGAATAAACAACGTACCGAAGCGTCCAACACTTCATGTGAAGCTATGCACACAACTACACTTGATCAAATGGCCCCCCTTTACCACTCTAAACGAGATAAACCTCCAATTACGGCGCATAAAAGCTCCACAAATTAGTCAAACTCTTTTCTGACACACGCACACATACAGCCCAGGTTAACCTAAACATGGATACTGCCACGTTCCTTTTCCCAAGTTTTTGTTTTCGTCCCAAGACACCACACGATCCTCAGCGCGAACCGCGCCTGCAGTTTTCGAGAAGGTTCCAGACTGTAGTAGATCATTTCGATAAGATCACGCCCACTGTGCGAACGGTACAGCGATAACGCTAGAACATTCGACGGCAAGAGTATAAATGCCGACACGCTTCCCCGCTAGTCAGTTGTTGATCGAAGGCCGACGCTCTGTTCGCCGCTATCAATCCGAGACTGCTATCTGTGCAAGACTGCTGCTGTAATTGGACTTTCCGTTTACCGGGCACAGGTTCGCCCAAATAAACAGTTAAATCCTAACACGAAGTTTTCTGTCTTCGGCCACGTCACGACCCCGTGACATCTGGTGGAGGTGCTGCTTCGTTCATGTACTGGATGCCCCCGTCAAGCCATGAACCCAGCCCACGTCACGGAGAAGACACCGACGCCAACAAGGAGCAGCGAACAAGCCGCCGACAGCAAGGGCTACCACCGGAGTACAGGCTTCTACAAGACAAGGCGCGGAAGACCAAGGCCATGACAATGACAACCGCGGCGTCCCAGCCCATGATGGTCATGCAACAACCAAGGGAATCAGCAATTTTCCATGGGTCATCGTTCGAAGGCCCGGAGTCCTGGCTAGAAACATACGACCGTGTCGCCGCCCTCAACCACTGGGACCATGACGAAAAGCTGCGTCGTGTGTTCTTCTATTTGGAAGACACCGCAAGGACCTGGCTCGAAAATCGGGAGTCCACGCTCCGAACGTGGGATGTTTTCTGCGGCGCATTCCTGCAAACGTTCGCGAGCGTCGCTCGCAAAGAGAGGGCCGCTGCTTTATTAGAGACCTGGGTTCAGCTACCAAATGAAAATATCGCAATTTTCACAGAATAAATGACCCGACTATTCCGTCACACTGACCCAGACATGCCTGAGGAGAAAAAAGTTTGTTTCCTCATGCGAGGCGTCAAACAGGAGCTCTTCGCGGGACTGATGAGAAACCCACCAAACGCCATCCAAAAATTTGTAGCCGAAGCGACCACTATCGAAGAGACCCTGTACATGCGCACCAGACAGTATAATCGTCGCCTGACTGCAGACTGCGCAGCTGCTCAAGCCAGTAACTCCGGAGACCTGCGTGAAACGATCCGAGTGATCGTGTGGAAGAGTTGCGCAAGCTGTTGCCTTCGGTGCAGCCTCAAGTGGATTCGATCGCCGATATTGTGCGAGAAGAAGTTCGGCAATCGCTTCAAATTCCCCAAGCACCGCTGCCCGAGCCGGAAGCTATGAGCTACGCCGCTGCACTGCGCCACAACGCCCCTCCCCGTCCACGCCAAAACGCCGCCCCATCGCACTTCCGTCGACAGACGCCACCGCCGCCACCACCCCCACCGATCTGATACCGTCCGCCAGCGGCCCAGCGCAGTGCACCGAGGAAGACTGACGTCTGGTGGACCCCTGACTATCGCCCGCTCTGCTACCACTGCGGCGAAGCCGGACACACCGCCGTTGCCAGTACCGACAGATGTGACTGCGTGGCTTCGCCGTCAATGCACCACGTCCACAGTCAGGAGATCAGCCACGTGACATCGACTACCTGGCAGGAACTCAATGGACACCACAAAGTCCTTCCCGTTCGCCGTCGCCCGGCCGCCGCATGTCACCGCACCCCCGGCAGTACTCTGGCCCAACGCGGGGCCGGTCTCCTAGCCCGTATTCGGGAAACTAAGGGCAGCAACCGATGGAGGTGCGGTTGCTGTGCGACGAACTACCGAAGATCCTCCGACGACGACGACGCCACGACGGAGCTTTCCCAACACAACGCCAACCAGGCAAAGCCCTGACGGCGAAAGCTCACTTACCGAAGGTGGCCTGACGACGCAACATGGAAGCAGCGGAACAAGCCGAAGCAGCCGTGACCCGAGGCCACGCCCTAACTGTAATGCGAGACGGCGAACTAGCGACCTTGACGTTCTTATCGAAGGCCACAGTGTGACCGCTCTCGTCGATACTGGAGCAGACTATTCTGTCATCAGTGGGTCGTTCGCCGCGAAGTTAAAGAAAGTTAGGACAGCTTGGAAAGGCCCTGAAATCCGCACAGCCGGAGGTCATCCAGTAACGCCTGCAGGAATCTGCACAGCGAGAGTCACCATTAACGGCCGTATTTATCCTACAGACTTCGTAGTCCTGCAGCGTTGCTCGAGAGATGTCATCCTTGGCATGGACTTCTTATGCCTCCATGGTGCTGTCATCAACCTAAAAACAAAGTCGATAACGTTATCCACAGAAGAAGCACTACCGCCGCGCACGCCGTCAGGACACCATGCCTTGAATGTGCTGGAAGAACAAGTCACCATTCCACCTCGCTCATTATTTAAGTCGGCGCTCCTAAATCACCTGACTTGGAAGGCGTCGTTGAAGGCAGTCAGCATCTGTTGGTCACCCGAAATATTTGCGTCGCAAGAGGAATTGCAGAGCTGCGGGGAGGCAAAGCAACAGTTATGCTCACGAATTTCAGCAATGAGTACAAACATGTGAACAAAGGAACAACGGTCGTACATCGAAAAAATTGTCGAAGCCACCAGTGCTTTCGCCCTCGCCGATTCTGCGGAACCTGCTCAGAGGAACCAAGCCCCCCCCCCCCCATAGCTTTCGACGTCAATCCCAGACTTCCGAACGATCAGCAAGAACAGCTCAAGGCCCTGCTCCTGCAATACGGAGATTTCTTTTCGTCGTCATCGAAAATTCGGGAGACCCCAATCACGAAACATCGCATCATAACCGAAGAAAGTGCCCGACCACTCCGTCAGAGTCCGTACAGCGTTTCGACGCGAGAACTTGAGGCCATGAAGAGACATTTGATGAAATTCTGCGGGATGACATTATCCAGCCATCCAAAAGTCCATGGGCATCCCCCGTGGTGTTAGTGAAGAAAAAGGATGGGACCCTACGTTTCTGCGTCGATTGTCGCCGCCTGAACAAAATCACAAGAAAGGACGTGTATCCTCTCCCACGAATAGACGATGCACTTGATCGGCTCCAAAACGCCAAGTACTTTTCATCAATGAACCTCAAGACTGGCTATTGGGAAATCGAAGTCGCCGAAAGAGACCGAGAGAAGACGGCGTTTATAACACCGGACGGCCTCTTCGAGTTTAAGGTGATGCCCTTCGGCCTTTGCTCAGCGCCTGCAACTTTTCAACGCGTTATTGATATAGTACTGGCAGGATTGAAGTGGCAGACTTGCCTTGTGTACTTGGACGACGTCGTCGTGTTTTCCTCGAGTTTCGACTAGCATCTTCGGCGCCTTGAAGCTGTACTTCAAGCCATCAAGACGTCCGGACTCACACTGAAGCCAGAAAAGTGCAGATTTGCGAATGAGCAGCTCTTGTTTTTAGGGCACGTTATCAGCTAGTCTGGAGTTCGTCCCGATCCACGGAAAACAGCCGCCATCGCCGACTTCCCGCCGCCCACTTACAAGAAGGCCTTGCGCCGATTTCTTGGCCTGTGCCCCTATTATAGGCGCTTCGATAAAAACTTCGGCCGCATCGCTGACCCTCTCACAAACCTTACCAAGGCCGACGTGGAGTTCAAGTGGGAAACGCCACAGCAACACGCTTTCAAGGAGCTTAAACATCGCCTCCAGACGCCTCCGTTACTTGCCCATTTCGACGAATTCGCCGAGACAGAAATACATACTGACGCAAGCAGCGTAGGTCTTGGCGCCGTTCTTGTGCAGAGGGCTGACGGACTTGAAAGGGTTATTAGTTACGCCAGCCGATCGCTATCCAAAGCAGAAGCAAATTATTCCACAACAGAAAAGGGGTGCCTCGCCATCATCTGGGCTACGTCGAAATTTCGCCCCTACCTCCCCGGCAGGCCCTTCAAAGTTGTGAACAACCATCACGCCTTTTGTTGGCTAGCCACCTTGAAGGACCCTTCAGATCGCCTCGCACGATGGAGCCTGAGCAGTGGTGCCAATTTAGCGGATTTCCCGCTAAATCTGGCGGATTTTATTTTATTTCGACGGGAAAAAAATCAGTCTAGCGGCTAGCGGATTTTCTGACGGGCCATTTTTGTACATAGCGGATTTCTGTCGGATACCTCACGCAGTGGACCAATTCAAAATCACCCTGCAAGAAACCATTCCCGTGTTCTCTAAAATTGCGGAAATTGTTTAACTTCAGAGGCTCCTGTTCACTTGCTCCGCCTATCTCAGACAAACAAATCCATGAGGTTTCAAAGCGGCGATCGCTTTCTAAGTAATAAACAACGGACGAGTAATAAACAACGAACAACAAACAATTAAGTTATAAACAACGAACAACGGACTTCCCGCCAACATCACAGTTCTCCAGAAAACATCACTCTTATCGGTCGAAAACGCTTTGTGCGTCGTGAAGGAGCCATTGATTCCTCTGCTGGAAGCAATGGCAGTGCCCCCTGAAACGATCGAAAAAATTCAAAACCAGTGGGGCAAAATCACCCTCCTGGACTGGAAGCAAATATCGTCCACGCAGTCGTTCTGGTGTGAAGTTCACTCCTATAAGGACGCCTGCGGCGAAAACCCGTTCGCCGAGTTCGCCGGATTTGCCATGTCGATGCTCGTGCTGCCATATTCAAATGCCGAAGTAGAGAGGACATTTAGTCAGCTCGACATAGTAAAATCCAAGCTGAGGAACAAGCTGAAGCCTGAAACAACAAATGCCATCCTCGTCGTAAGAGCGGGATTGAAGCGACACCAGAAAAGTTGTTTTGATTACGAACTTCCCGCGGCAGTTGTTAGTGCAATCGGGACATCTGCAACGTATGTGCAACCAAGTCACCTGTCTGGTCCCTCAACAAGTACCAGCGGTCCTGTGGAGATGGTGTCAGACGACAACAGCGGCGACGAAGACCTCGATGTGTTTTTCGTTGACCTGTCAGTTTTTTTAATCAGTGTGAACATTTATAACTTTTAGCCTCATCTGTGATGAGGTTCACCAATGACGACGACCGCAGCACTGAAGCCTCAAGTGTTCTAGTTAGACTCCTTGAACGACTATTCGCGGCAATATGTTATTTCAGCTCTCGAAGTTTTGGGGAGCTTTTGAGAATGATAAAGGTATTTATCATACGAAATTGCAGTGTTTTTTGAATAAAATAGGCCCTAGCGGGAAATTTAGCGGATATGTTTTAGAATCTAGCGGAATCTGGCGGATTTCTCATTTCTTTTTAGCGGATGTCTGACGTTCAGCGATGGCAACACTGAGCCTGAGGCTTCAAGAATATGACATTACAGTCATATACAAGTCCGGCAAAAAACACTCCGACGCCGACTGTCTCTTTCGTGCGCCTGTCGACCAACCGCTACCCGACGACCCGGATGACGACTACTTCTTGGGAACGATAACTACCGACGACTCCGCTGAACAACAGCGGCCGACCTGGAACTTAAGGCCCTTATAGAATACCTCGAAGGCAGGACCACCGAAGTCGTGAAGGTATTCAAGCACGCACTTGCGTCGTTCTTTCTACGAAACGGTCTTCTACAAAAGAAAAACTTTTCACCGCTTCGAGCTAAGTACCTCCTTGTGGTGCCTTCAGCTCTGCGACCAGAACTCCTGCAGACCCTGCACGACGATCCGACGGCAGGGCACCTCGGTGTTTCTCGCACGCGTGCGAGGATACAAGAAAGGTACTACTGGCCACGTCTTACCACCGACGTCACTCGTTATGTGAGGACATGCCGGGATTGTCAGCGACGCAAGAAACCGCCGAAGAGGCCAGCGGGACTTCTGCAGCCAATTGATCCACCTTGCCGACCTTTCCAGCAGATTGGTATAGACCTACTGGGGCCGTTCCCGACGTCGGCTTTCGGAAACAAGTGGATCGTGGTAGCTACCGACTACCTCACCCGCTACGCCGAGACAAAAGCCCTGCCAAAAGGCAGTGCATACGAGGTAGCTAAGTACTTCGTCGAAAATATCGTCCTACGTCACGGCACCCCGGAGGTCCTTATCACCGACAGAGGAACGGCATTCACTGCCGACTTAACTCAAGTGATCTTGGCATACAGCCAAACAAACCACCGCCGGACGACAGCGTACCACCCACAGACCAACTGCCTCACCGAGCGGCTTCACAAGACGATCGCCGACATGCTGTCAATGTACGTCGATGTCGAACACAAGACGTGGGACGCCATTTTTCCGTATGTGACCTTCGCATACAACACGGCAGTGCAGGAGATGACGCAGATATCTCCATACAAATTGGTCTACGGAAGAAGCCCGGCAACGACGCTCGATGCCATGTTACCCAATGTCGCCGACGAAGAAAACCTCGATGTGAGCGAGTACCTTCAACGCGCCGAAGAAGCCCGACAACTTGCGCGTCTCCGTATTAAGAATCAACAGACGACTGACAGCCACCATTACAACCTTCGACGACGCTTCGTGGAATACCAGTCCGGTGAACGTGTTTGGGTGTGGACGCCGATAGGCCAACGTGGACTAAGTGAAAAGCTTCTGCGACGGTACTTCGGACCGTACAGGGTGGTTCGACGTCTCGGCCCACTTGATTAGGACGTGGTCCCCGATGGCATCATGAACTCTCAACGACGCCGATCACGACCTGAAGTCGTCCTTGTCGCACGCCTCAAGCCGTTTCATGCGCGTTAACAAACTGAAACAATGTTTTTTTGTATTATTGTTGTATCGTAATTTATTCATTGTACTTTCTTGCATTATTATTGTACCTTCATCTTTATTTAAAGCATCGGGACGATGCCTTCTTTTCAGAGGGGGCCAATGCCACGTTCCATTTTTTTAAGTTTTTAGATGCGGAGCATCTTATACTCGCGCCTTGTAGTGCGCCGTCCACACCGCTTCTCGAACATTCGACAGCTGACGCGCGCGCATGCGCCGTCGCGCCGTCGCCCACTCTTCCACCATCTGTGCATCCCTTCCTCCTCTACACACCGCGCGCGCTTCACTCCTCCACCATCTGTGCACCCTTCCTCCTCTACACACCGCGTTCGACATCTACAATTCTCCTGATTCTCCAGTGGACGCGCATGTGGCGTCGCGCTTCGAGAACATTCAACAGCTGACAGTGCATACGCCGTCGTGCTGTATATATACTCAAGGTCGGCGCTCGCTCGCTCAGTTGCCGCTCGTGGGTTGGTTTGTACGGCGCGTCGACGTCCAAGGTCGCGGTGAAATGAATTCCAACGAATCCACAAACACAATGATCGACGTCCCTTCGACCAGCGCCGCCCTTTCGCATACGTGTGTACGTGTTCACTCATTTAACACCCCCTCCTACAACCACGTTAACCAATTTAGCCATCGACCCAAGTAAGTCGCAATTTAACACCCCATTTCACAACCACGTTTACCAATTTAGCCATCGACCCAAGTAAGTCGCACTTTAACACCCCGTTAACCAATTATATGGTCCGCATCCTCCTCAGTGTTCCCCCGAGGGAAGCTGCGGGCAATTTTTTTGTTATCGTCCCAAAACACCACACGATTCTCAGCGCAAACCGTGCCTGCAGTTTTCGATAAGGCTCCGGACTATAGTAGATCATTTCGATAAGATCACGCCCACTGTGCGAACGGTACAGCGATAACGCTAGAACATTCGACGGCAAGAGTATAAATGCCGACGCGCTTCGCCGCTAGTCAGTTGTTGATCGAAGGCCGATGCTCCGTTCGCCGCTATCAGTCCGAGACTGCTATCTGTGCAAGACTGCTGCTGTAATTGGACTTTCCGTTTACCGGGCACACGTTCGCCCAAATAAACAGTTAAATCCCAACACGAAGTCTCCTGTCTTTGGCCACGTGACGGCCCCGTGACAAAACTATACTTCAAAGTAACGTCAGAGGCTTATTGCACAGCCTCGATGACCTTCAAGAACTTCTCAGAAAGTTTGAAGGAATGGTCTTGTGCGTGCAAGAAACACACTTATGTGCAAGGTACACAAACCTCCTCCGAAAACACATTGTTCACCGCAAAGATCGCGCTGACGTTGCTACATCATCGGGGGGTGTATCCATTATTGTTGACAAAAGCATAGCAGTACAGCATTTGACACTCCAAACGGCACTTGAAGCAGTGGCTCTTCAAACAGTACTTTAAAACAAACTCGTTACGATATGCTCATAATATATATCTCCTTATTATCAGCTCAACAAACGAGATATAAAATCAATAATAGATGAGCTCCGCAAGCCTTTTTTTTAATTTCTGGGTGATTCGAATGCATACAATGTCCTGTGGGGTAATTCTCGCTGTGACGCTTGAGGACGGCTGATTGAACAGCTTCTTTTTTCGTCTAGGTTATGTCCGTTGAATACGAAAGAATCCACATATTTTAGCCTCGCAAACAAAACATACTGCGCGTTAGATCTTAGCAGTTCATCACCGTCGCTTTTATCTTATTTCAGGTGGAACATATTTAAAACTTCCACATGAAAGCAACCATTTCCCGATAATTTTGAGCACAGAAAAGCAAAGAGACCTTCTGCCTCAGGCCCCCCCGGTGGAAAGTAGACTCATCAGATTTGGAGCGGTATCGAAATCTTTCTTATCTGACGCGGGCTGACATGTCTACCTTAAGCATTGATAATGCCGTCAAGTATTTTACAGCTTTCCTACTTGACGTAGCGTAGAAATGCATTTCCCAAACGAGCTGCACTGGTTCAAAGTGATGGATTCCCTGGTAAAACAATGCATGTAGGAGTGCGCACCCGAAACAGAATAAAGTGTGGAGGCAGCTTCGGGATTACCCCACTGCTGAAAACTTGGAAAACTTGAAGCACATAAAATCTCGTGGCACAGATAACGCGACGACAAGCTAGATGGGAGATCGTTTTAGCGCAAGGTTAAGTAGCACTGTTTTTTAACATGAACAAGGGCGATAAGAAGGACACTCGCTACACTCGAAACTAAAGTTATTTCAGAAAAAGGCTTCATATGTATGCGCCCACGTTGACGCCCAATGACACAGATGATAAATAACAGGCACTAAAAACTTAACCACTTTTAACCTTCTTATCCCTCTTGTCTTTGTTAAAGAACGGCGCTACTGAACCTTGTGATGAAATTATCAATTACCAACTAGCCCACTTATCGAACTTATTGAACTAGATGAGAGAGCTGGATGAAGTTTATATCAAGTATAAACTCGTACACAGATGAGGCAAAAGTATAGAATAAAGAAGGTGAAAGGTCAACAAACGTACTCACTACCTCTAGTAGATACCCAGAATGAAAGCCTGGAAGATCAAGCAAACTTCTTTGGCGCGCACTTTGAGTAGATATCTAGCCCCTTACACTACTCTGAAACCTTCCAAAAATACAAATACTGAATAGAAAAAGAGAAGTTATAACGCAAATGTTCCAAAAAAACGAAGGATACAACCAACCGTTCAGTTTAGCAGAACAGCAGGCGACACTAAACTTCTGCAACGAATCTGCCCCTGGTTCTGATCGCATAATATACCTACCAAGTAAAACACAAAATACCCTCCTTTCGATATACAACAATATATGATCCTCTGGCGAGATCCCCTCTGTTGGGAAAGAGGCTATTTCAATTCCGCTTTTAAACAGGGAAATGATCCATCGCGCGTTTCAAGTTATAGGTCGATAGCCTTAACAAGTTGCCTTTGTAAGGTATTTGAAAAAATGATTAACTGTCACTTAACACACTTTTTAGAGTCGAACAGACTGCTCGACCCCTAGCAGAGCGGCTTTCGAGAAGGTCAGTCAACAACACCCCATTTATTACGCATCGAGGCAGAAATACGCGAAGCATTTGTCCATGAAGCATTTTTGTTTCAATAATTCTCGACATAAAAAAGGCATATGACACAACCTGACGGTTTGGGATACGAGAGACCTGTCACAATTAGGTGTACGAAGGAGGATGTTGGCCAATAAAGAAAGTTATTTGTGCAATCGTACATTCCATGTCCGAGAGGGAAACGTCTCATAAAAATAATTTCTTCAGGAAACTGGAGTGCCTAAGGTTTTTACTCTTTGTATAATAAAAATGAATTCCTTGCCCTCTTGCATCCCATGACACATTCTTCATTGCCCATACGTCGATGTCTTACAGGTAGGTTTCAAGTCATGCAGTCTTGCACTATGTGAGCGGCAGGTGCAGCTTGGTTTGAACAAAGTGGCCAAATGGGCCGACGAAAATGAGTTCTGCCTAAATGCGCAAAAAACTGCCTGCGTCGTACTTCTCAGAAACGGAAGCCTGTACCCTGATACCAAAATCGATCTGCACGGACGCTGACTACCAGTGAGAAAAGAACACAAATTCCTAGGTATAATTTTAAACACCAAGCTGACCTTCGTATGATATGGAGAACTTTATAGAAGTCCTAAGGATCAGTCCAGGACTGATGCTGGCTGCTCCCACGTTGGAACAGAGAGGCCAAGCCCCTCTGCCGCTTAATGGGCCCTCTGGACAGCCCTGAGTTGGTCCACCAGCGCGTCACTGTGCAGTATTCACTGCCACCACTGTTCACCCTGAGAAGCCGCATCGGCCATTGCTGAGCAGCGCCAGAGTATGTGTTCAAAATCGCGGAAGCCCCAATACTTAATACAATAAATTTAAACCCCACAGTCTGGATTAATTTTATTCATGAGGACCGGATTGGGGCATGTCCGCGTCTGCAGAAGTCTTAATGTAACCTCCTGTGGCCTGTTAAGTCTACAATGCGGCAAGGGAAATTCCCTGCGCTCTAATTAATAATGTTTGGTTATATCGTTGTACGTTAGGAGCTGGTCCCTAAACTCCGGAGCCGGAGATTTAGCCGCCTCAGTGATTGCACGGCACACAAATCCTCGTGCCTCCCTGTGCACTCCCTCGTTGAGGTTACGCGGGACTCCCTCCACTGACCATGTGCGCCGGAAACCAAGTAATGGCATTCCTAGTGATTTCCTTACCCTGTAGCAGTCTGTAAGCCGGTTCGCTAATAACTACCCTCAATAAGGTTTTATTGCAGAGCGAGAGTCACTAAATACTAAAGCGCTTTCCTAATCAATGAGTGATAAGGGCAATAGCCCCATTCTCAGCGACCACCGTATCATTCGTTTAAATGGAAGAGGCATTTCGAATGCTCTCTTTCCCATCTACCTCCACCACCAAGTAAGCATCTTTCCCATGAATCCATGCTGCGTCAACAAACGCCGACTTTTCCTTCTGATCCCTGGCCTCGTGCAACAAAGCCCTAGCTCTCGCTATTCGCCTCATTACATTATGCAGAGGGCGCACATTTCCCGGACACGGACGAACCATGATATTAGCCCTAATGCTCACTGTTAACTCGTATAGGCGAGCACCATCACGAATCGCCACCGATTCTCTGATTGACTGTAAAATATACCTACCAGCTGGCGTCCCGAGCAACCGCTCTCTCTCTCTCTCTGTGCTATACGCTGAGCCTCAGCAATTTTATCCAGAGGATTATGCAAACCCAGCCGCAACAACATATGATTTGACGTACTCACAAGCAAACCGAGCACTGCCTTAACGGCTTTTCTAGTTAAAGCTTCCAATTTTTCTTTTTCACCCTTTTTCCGATTTAGCATAGTCACTACGTACGAAAAATGGCACAATACAAATGCATGAACCAAGCGCATCACTCCTTCTTCTCCTAATCCTCTATGCCTGTTAGAGATCTTTAGGATAAGTCTTGTGGCTTCCTCTGTATTTTTGGTAATACGCCGAGTAGTTTTATTATTCGATCCATTTACTTCAATTACAAAACCAAGGACCCTAGTAGCATCAACTTTTGGTAATAAACACCATTGCTAGTACAAACTGTGACGCAAGTCTCAACTTCCAGTACCCAATTTTTTGGCCTACGACTTAACATCTAGGATTTGAAAATTAAAACTGCGACTTTTCAGAGGAGCACTTGAGTCCCATACGAGCCAAACAGTTTTGCTCAAGCGTTACCACGTCCTGCAGCCTAGCCTCAAACTCTCTGTCACTACCACCGACCCTCCATAGCATGACGTCGTCCACGTAGATCGTATAGCCTATACCCTCGAGAGTGTCAAGTACGTTAGCAAGCTTTGACATCGCCAGATTGAACAACAGTGGCGAGAGTACGGATCCTTGCGGTGTACCACGACAACCCAATTTCAAGACTGAAGAATTGATCTCCCCCAACCGGAGACATGTCCCCCTATCCTAAAGGAAAGCCTTAACAGAGAAATAGCCAATGCTACAGATTGAAGTCTGACAGCACCTGTAGAATTAAGGAAGTGTCAGAGATTGTCTAAAGCTTTTTCCACATCAAGTGCAAGTAGTACCTTAGTGTCCCTGGTCCGCCGATCAAGAAGGTGATTTTTAATCTTAAGCATGACATCTTGAGTCGAAACACTGGGGACGAAAACCTGTCATTGAGTGCGAAAAGTCTCTATTGTCCTTAACACAACGCGCTAGCCTATTTAAAATGACACGCTGAGTGACTTTCCCAAAGCACGATGTTAGCGAAATTGATCTGAGATCGTCCAGCTCTACGCTCTTGCCGGGTTTCAGTATGAGAACAGGAGTCGCAAGTTTCCACTCTTCTGGGAAAGATCCTTCGTTCCATCGGCTATTTATCTCCCGCGTAAGGAACTCAATAGACCTCTCGTCTAAATTGCTTAAAATTTTATTAGAGATTCCATCCAGCCCTGATGCCGATCGACTACTAAGACCCTGCAATACCATTCTTATATCGTTTTCATTGAATCTCTTATCATAAATATATTCTCATCCTCACTACATTCTAAACGGACGTCAGATGTATCCTGGCAGGTTTGCAGTAGAAGGAGCTGAGTTTCGTGTCACATATCAAATATCTTACATGCAATTGCATGAAAACAATGAATATTTTAAAGGTGCCGTCACACGCAACAAGGTGTAGCGATGAAAAGTGCCTGATCTATCTATACATATGCCTAATACTCCCACGTATATCCTACGGGGCCATAGTGTATCAGTCAGCCACGCCAAGCGCACCGAAGATGCTAGACGCTGTCCATAATTAAGGTATTCGTATCTCTGCAGGTTTCTTCAGAACAAGCCGTGTGGAAAGCCTTTATGTCGGATCAGACGAGTGGTCAATCCACTTGCAGAGATCATGCTTACGTTACGTTTATTTCCTCAAAGTGGACGCAAACCAGGAACACTCCGCATACTGTACCATCAATGACTTATCCAGCAGTCGTCTTTTTGAAAACGCTCTACAGTGCTAGAGCTGCGTGTGAGCGGTTTGGCGAAGGAAATGGACGTCCCACTCCTCCAAAACATACTGATGGCTTCTGCCATACAGCTTCCATCATGGCAGTGGCAGCTTATTAACTGTGGCTTATCTTTCGTAAAAGTCACAAACCACGTCTCTGTTGCATATATTTGCATGCCCTCTTTAGAATTCGTGCTCCGAATTTTATACTGATGCGTCAGTCGAATTCTGGCGTCTTATACGCAGCGGTTGGCCCATCTTTTTCAGATGCCGGCTTGCTGCATCCCCAAAAAAGCATATTTACGGTGGAGGCTTTTGCTTTTTTGTCAGCCGCTTAGCACATCAAGCAACCAAAAATATTTAAAAGTGTTATATACACAGATTATTTAAGCATATTGAAGGCTTTAAAAACACTTGGAATTCACAGAAACCCCGTGCTTGTTAAGCTGTACTCTATCTTGTGTGAAATATACGGAGCTGAGCAGCACGTCAAAGTGTGCTGGGTAGGCCACCGCATTAAAGAGGGTAATGTATTGGCTGACCGGCTTGCTTCATTTGTTCATACAGACGCTGTCAACACATACTCAGCCATTCTGGTAATGGACCTCAAGCCCTTTCTGAGAAGAACGCTTAGAGCTTACTGGCAGTGCTCTTGGGATCAACAATCTCAAAATAAATTACATGTTAAGCCGCGCCTCGTTAACTAGCCACCGGCATCTAGGTCACGCCACAGAAGTCACACTCTGCAGACTTAGGATAGGTCACACATACAGAACACACATACACCTTTTGTTGGTCGGTGGTGCACCTATATGTGATTAGTGCGCCGAGCCACTTACCGTGCTTCACGTTCTCATACAATGCGATGAATTACAGGCTTTACAAAAAAAAGCACTTCTCATTAGTCTACAGAAAACATATTCCACTGCATCGTGAGATGTTTTTAGACGGCAAACTGTTCTTTAAACACGACGAATTATTCGCGTTATTAAAGCGCATAAATATTTTCATATCATATCTCAAGAAAACCCGTAGCACAATTACGGTAAGTACTCTAGAAAAAGAACCTGCATTGCCGCCCTTGGACTCAAGGGTGTTGAAGAAGCATTCCTGCTGACTACATTTTATACATTTATTACTGTGACTCCGTGTACTTCGTTCCTGCGACGCCTTACTAACCACTGTCATGATTTTAGTACGTTTTTGTTTTACCCGCCTTTAGTGCGCGAGATTCTACGCCTTTATAGAGCCACTGCACATAAACATAGTTCAAAAGCATTATCAGGTCCTGGTGCTCTTTGGCCACCAAATGACCCTTGCGCCATTAAACTACAGATATCATCATCAAAGTCTGTTTTGCTTTCATTGTCCCTAAACACCAATGCTTTGAAAACTTCTGCGCCATTGTATTGGAATATAGGGTGGAGCCCTTCACAGAACATTATCATATGTTCAGCCATTTCCTCCTCCTATTCCCACGCACTACATAACGTGTCTGTGCCTTCGTATTTGGCTCGGTATGTTTCGGTTGGCAATACTCCCGTTCTGGCCTCCAACAGCAAAGAACTACCCGAGAATTATCGTAGATCATTTCTTTTGCAATTTTCTGTTTGGAAGTTCGGTAGATCTCCAGCAGTGTTGCGGAATGGGAACCTCAATTCTCTTCCAATTACCTTCCGGAGAATTGCAACTTGCCGTAACTTTATTCTTTTCAATTCCTCGGAATGAAAAAACTTTACCCATTCCCACTCCGGGAATGGCCAAGCACGTCAGTTCCATTCCTGCAATTCTTCAACGTAGCTACAGGGTAGCCAGCCGGTCTGAGAACTGGCTAACCTCCCTGTCCTTCCTCATTTATTCCTCCTCCTCCTCCTCCTTCAACGTAGCAAAGGCATATCTTGATAGCTTTATTGAGCTAAGAATGATTGTAACAACATAAAGTTGATATTATCAGATGGATAAGAACTACAAAACTATGCTAAACACGTTACCATTTCTGAGGGATAGTAGCTTAAGCTGATGTATTCAGGCGTAAGAGAACTGAAAAACTACGCTAAACATGTTACCAGGCTTGAGGGTAGTAGCTTGGTGACTTATCTCGTGCGAAACAACCCCACTACTAGTTCCCAAAGGGGCAGTTTTCCCGCTACCTCTGGTATTTGCATGGTCACCAAGATCTTAAAGAAAGTTAGTAAACATTTGAAAACGCGTGCATTTACGAGCGTATTTCACTGTCTTTGCGGCATCATTTACTATAGCCAGCAGCTAGTAAAGCGAGAAATTTTTGCCGTTACTAACCACGAATGCTTTTTAGGTTTTTAAGGTAAGTAACTACTAAGCCAAATACGCTTTCAGATCTCTCGTAAACGCCACCATATATCTTCCAGTAATCATAAAATAGACGCGTGTATTAGGGGCTCGAATTCTTTGTTAGAAACATTATTACTGAGATACAACAGGTAATAACGTAAAGAAACATTGAAGGGATGTTATATGAGGTGATAATAATGCAAATGAGAAGAAAGAAAAGAAGGAAAAGTGCATGAAAAGATAACATGCGGTGGATAGGGACTAAACCTGCGACCTTCGACTAACGCTTCTGATGCTCTACCAACTGAGCTACCACGACGGCCATCCCCTCATCCACTTTACTGGCTATATATGTGAATTAAACAAGGAAGCGTCAGTCAGCGCCGGATGTAGCCATGGCAACGAGTGTAGAACACTCTTTAGATCTGTGTGCCACGTAGCACGTGATCTTATTACGGGCTGGCAGCTGACCAATAATTCCTCGTATACTGCCTGAAGGCACCAAGTCTGCCAGAACGAGACCCTCACTATGAACGAAGGAAAGAAGTGGAATTTAAGGGCTCGTTTTCTTTGTTACACGCATTATTAGTGAGACATGAAAGACAATAACACCAAGAAAAGTGAGAGTAAGGGAAATATGACGAAAGAAAAGTGGATCAGAAGATAACTTGCCCTGGGCAGAGGCCTATCTCTTTAAAAAAAATTAGACCAATCTAAATTTTGTCGATTACCTTGGAAAAAAATTTCGTGCTAAGCGTTGATACACATGCATGTAAAGGCAGATGATGATGTGAACAAAACGTCCATTATGTTTCTAACTTCTATGGACAACCGGTAAACAATAATACCGAGAAATTATCTCGAGACCTGTACGGTACTTCTTTTTTGCAAATAATTGTACTTCCACCCTGTAACGGCCCACTTCTGGGCTAACAGTATAAATAAATGAAATGAAATGAAACAGTGTGCTATTCCACATTAGGAGCATAAATAGCCTTTAAATGACTGCTACAGAATACGATACTGGCTAAGCCTTGATATTCTATGTGCGCGTTTGCGTGTATGTCCTCGTCTAGGATTCTTTCACGCCTCTAAGTAAGTTGCTGGGGCGTGCACTTGTTATAGTAACTAGATGAAGTAATTAGTGACCACTACTTATTCTACGTAAACAATTGCACTTTCCTTCCTATCCTATATATACTCCTGTAAATGAATGGGCTTGATGTGGCAATTTACACGCACATTTAGACAACCATTAACTAAAAGTTAGTAATGTATGAAATATTCGAGTCAGCACTATTCGAATGTTCGAAGTTTCCGGAGCCCTCCACTACGGCGTATGTCGTAATCATAAGGTGGCTTTGGGATGTTGAACCCCACATAAATAATAATGACAATAATAATAATACTATTAATAATAATAATAATAATAATAATAATAATAATAATAATAATAATAATAATAATAATAATAATAATAATAATAATAATAATAATAATAATAATAATAATAATAATAATAATAATAATAATAATAATAATTTAATAATTTAATAATAATAATACCAGTTCATCCCACGCACAGGTCACATAGCACATGGTTTATCGTGAATGAATGTGTGCTGCGCAGACCTACAGAGCTTTGCGATAGAGTTTCAGGCAAAGGCACCCATATGTGTGTAGGCCAGGGGGACCGTATTTAGAAAAAGAGGGGGGGGGGGGTAATATGTGGCGAGACTGCATGCAAGCTGATGTACGAAAGCTTACAGTAAACACAAGCCACCGGCGTCAATATGCATCACAACGCATCACGACTTAGAGAAGCACTTTTTCGAATATCCGAGTGAGTCGCCGATGGCGGCAAAAGCAAAACTCTCAGCATATCCGCGGAGTGAATGATGATGAGTGGGGCGAAGCGTCCACCCGCCCATTCGTCCGTGTGTCCATTCGTCCGTGCATGCGTCCATGCGTCTGATCGCATTGTAGAATGTAGACGGCGCGCGGGTAACACCGACAGGACACGAGCCTAGGAAGCTGAGCGCAAGCGTCTTCAATGCGCCCGCCGCTCTGCTCCGTCCATGCTTTCCCAACGATCCATCACGTACAGTTACTATCCGGGAGACGGAGAGAAGTACTCGTTCGCGAACTATGCAGACGGCGCGCGGGTAACACCGATTATACGCGATCCTTGCAAGGAAGCCGAGCGCAAGCGTCTTCAACGCACCCGCCACTCTGCACCGTCCATCAGGCTCCACCACGTATGGCGGCTGTCCAGGAGACTGAGAGGCACTCGTTCGCAATGTGCGCGCAGCAGGCAATTGGAGAATAGCTGCACTTCGGAGAGTAGCGACAGAGTAACACCATGTAGAAACTGAGACGAGAAATGGCCATTCGTTTCTTTGCCCTCTTTCAATTCTCTCGGTTACGCGTGACTAGTCTCAAGGTTGGGCTATAAGGAGCTCCACCCCTAAAACAAAGTGAAGTATGGGAAAACAGAAAGTGGCTGAGGCACCACTGGAGTTGCGGGGATTTCAAGGCGTAAGGGGGTTAGGTCGGCACCGTATAGTTCCGCAAGACGGCCACCATGGCAGACAGCCGTGGTTTCGTGAAGCACAGAGGAAAAATTCGGAGTAACGCAGTAATGGAGTAAGTGCGGAATTCTAGTAGGCGCGTTGCTTATAAATGTACCGTGCTTGTA
The DNA here is from genome assembly GCF_043290135.1 of Rhipicephalus microplus. Classification (NCBI taxonomy): domain Eukaryota; kingdom Metazoa; phylum Arthropoda; class Arachnida; order Ixodida; family Ixodidae; genus Rhipicephalus; species Rhipicephalus microplus. The sequence goes on from NC_134704.1 coordinate 212,634,330, forward strand.
ATCATTCGTGTCTTTTTGAATTGCTGATTTATTGTTAATTCAAGGATGCGGCGAACTAATGCTTGAAGCTTGAAAAACAACACGTTGACGAAAATGTGCACTACTTTCTGAAACATACGTAATTTCATTTCCCTTCCAGTCCGGCAAAAATGCATTTAATTCTATTTTCATTCCATTCCTTCAAGATTTGTAGCCATTCCATTCTGGTTTCGCGGAAATTTTGAATGATTCCGGATTGATTACGGCTATAATTCTATTTACACAAAAGTTGATTGCTGCCTTTTCAGGAATATCATTGGAGCGAGACGAAGGTAGGCCAGAATTTATGTTTGTTCTTCAGTAGCAATGTATTCACACAACACAGTAGCAAATGTATTCACACAATCCTCTTCAGTCACCACCTCCCCAGAATCATTTGCTGGTACAGGTAAACGTGGTGTCTCAGCCCTAAGTGTTTTACGAAGCTATCTTTGGGTTACTTTGCAATCGCTTCGGTAAGTCTGTACTATAAAATGAGTTCTTCCCTTGACGCAGGGCTATGAGATAACCGCGGTCAGTCTCACAATACCTGCCCCATGCATCTGGTTGTCCTGGACATTTGGCAGATCGGAATAGGCTTTTATTTTTATTTTAATTGTGTTTAAAATTTTTCGTAAGCAATGATTTATGGCAAGTGATTGTGAAGTGAACCTCGAGTGTAATTTGATCGGTTAGTCCTGTCAGCTTACCGTTAAAGCGTATTAAATTTATATTGACTGTATGTTGATGCAATGTTTCCTTAAATGTTTGGAATAATTCGCTGAAACTTTCGTTGATAGCCTCATAATCACATCTGTCATACAGATGAATAGTTTTCTTGCAGGTTTCTCGTTTGAGTGGCTGAGAAGAAAAAGTAGCGTGATTTGTCTTATGTTCGCTAATTTTCTGTGAGTAGTGAATGTGTGACATGCTTTCGGGATTGTTGTTTAGCATTAGATCCAGGACATTGACTGTATCTTGCGAAACACGTGTTGATTCCACGAGAAGTTTGGTTACGTTGAAGTTTAGGCACATACAACGGAAAGCATTTGCTTCGCCTACACCTCTCGATGAATGCAAATCGTTAGTACGCCAGTCTATTTGTGGGAAATTGAAATCGCCGAATAAAAGTATGTGCGCGTTTGGATGGGCAGACGTGAGCTGGTACATGACCTGATTAGGTTCGTTGCAAAACTCGGAAGTAGCGTGAGGTGGGCGGTAACAAACGTCCAGTAATATGGACGGAGGACGTGGCTGAATTAGTACCATTGTATTTCTAGTTGCGTCTTAGTCTTTATCACAGAGCAAGATAATTGTTCGTGAATAACAATCAGTACACCACCACAGCGAGTGTACACGCCGTCATTTCGGTACAAGCGGAAGTGTGATGATTCTGACAGAACTTCATTATCACTGACGTCATCAGCCAGCCATGTCTCGGTTAGTATCAATACATTACTTTCAGAGGATACTATAGTACTTATTATAGGTTCCCGCTTGGGAAGAAAAGTACGATTAATAGTGTAAACAGTAGAAAGTAAAAGAGCGTTACTAGGGATAAAAAAGAGGTGTCGCTATTTTCCGCCACCGCTTCGACTGCTGTGATATTTATTTGATAGTGTTTCATTCATCATTAAAGATGTAGCGCTTCTGATTTATGTGCAGCGTTACAAAATCGACAGAAAATGGCTTTTTTTTTGCTTCTCGCAAACGCAAGTAGTTGTTTTCGAGCACTTTCGACTGAGCGTGAAAAGTCTTCACCTATGCTGTAACCTGTTTTCTTGAGCTTGCGAGCATTTGATAGTATTGCATTTTTCGTTTTAAGCAGAGCAATACTCACGATTATAGGCCGGCAGTGGCTAACTGAATGCCGGCCGAGACAATGCGCGCGTGCAATATCTATTGGTTTCGGGTGCACCTGTATGTTATCGCGTCAAAGATTTACTACCAGGTGCTCCGACTCGGTGAATTTTTCACATGCGGAAGGGTCCAGGATGGCATTAAAATTAAGTTATTTCGCCTCGAGCAATCTTCAGCGTCATCAATACGGCCTTCTAACACAGCAATTCTGCAGGCCATCTGCTCCGTGCTAGTGGGCATGATCTCCACTTCTTTTCGAAGATTGATAATGAATTTCAAGATCTGCTAGTCTTTTGTTGAGCTCGCTAATTGTATTATCAGTAATACCATGTTGAGCCTTGAGGCCCTGCACATCTGCAATTAGATGTCTTTGACCAGCTGACAGTTTACGTAACTCAGCAAGAACGTTCTCAGAAACATTAGGAGGACCACGGTTAGTTAGAATATATCCAGCCAGAATTTGTAATGCACGAATTACGTGGACACGCTCTGCAATAATAACCATACAGCACTGTGGGCTTGGCAGCTGTACCAGAAAGTAATCACCAGATCTTTTCGAAAACACAGCGTCGGGCTCCCTAACCTACATAGCGAGAGCGAACTGATTAGTGATCCGTGCAGTAGCACAGTCACCAAGCCGACAGCGCTCCACTGAAGGTGCTTGCTCTTTTATAGACCTTTGCATCGGGCGAGGAGGTCCGGCCTGGCCACGAACGCATTCCTCCTCTTTCGCATACGGCTTGGAGTGTGCGTGTTGATGCTGGTATGCGTGGCGTTTTCGAGCGATTTCCGTGCATTAAGCCAACCTGCAGAATGTGTTTTTCTTCATCGCTATGACAGCCAAGCATTGGTCATTAGGGAACCACCGCGCTCTTTTCGGGTGCAGTACCAACTACAGAAAAAGGAAACTGCTGTCGAAGAACTATGCCATAGCATCATGAGACGGGGAGTTTTGTGGCTGTGGATTCTTTAAGTTGCATCATTTTTATGTTGACCAGAAGCAGTGGTTTCTATGGCTTGCAAGCTTAAACAGTAAAAACTATGTACCTTTTGCAAGTACTCGGGTATATTCAGAGCACTTCTTCTCACGCGAAAGAACCGCAACGACTTCGACACCAATCCTCAACCTCGGCTATGAATGGAAGGTACGCAGCTACTGTCAACGATGACAATATTTCTCCGATAAACATCCCCACCTAACATTTCTCTCTATCGCAGGTCAAAGTACCGTGGCACCGAGAGTCACTCAAATATCGCGATTAAAAAAAACGAGGACGCGCATGCCCATCGGTGTCGTTTAATGCAAGAGCTGCAGTGAAGTGCATGCCTGTAAAAACAAACGAGCGAGTAAGATACCGTAACTCCTTCAGAGTTGGGAAAAAAAATTAGACAACAGTTAGTGCGCAGTTAACTATAAAAGATGACAGATCCTACGTACAGTGGAAATTGATGAATGCAGAGCACGAATGAGAAATGCTGATGTGTCACTTTAAAATCATCGCAACGTTACGAGATGGAGGTAAATGATGCCGTACATGACTTCTGTATCATGATTATCATGTTTGGAGTCGTTTACCTTCGTGATCTAATAACGTAACGTGATACAAAATTTAGTATATGTGGAGCTAGTGAAACTGCCGTGAGCACGCTATGAGCGTGGTATGTTGTCATGCTCTTACATCACACGTGTGTCAGGATTATCATGCTTGCATAAGTCATATATTTCGTCATCCATTGACGTCACGTAACACCGAATTCGGTACGTGTGTAGCTAGCAAAACGGCCGCGAGTGCATCACGAAGGGCCCAATATACTCCAATGTAGCGTTGACGTGCGCGCACGCTTGGCACAGCAATGCTATTTTAGCAAAACGCGAACACTCTATAGTCTGACGCCAGGCGTGACCAGCGTCCGTCGGCGCGGCCCGACGGCAACCAACTCGAAATGCGATATGCTGCATTTCGCGCCGATGCGTTACCCAGACAACTCTGCGTCTCTCTCTTTTCATGACGAAGGGACGCCGGACGAACTGAAACGCGCATGGGTTTAAGCAAAGGAGCGCAGCGCGCCTGGAAGTATATGGCAGGACCGGCGCCTGGCGTGGCAACGCTGGCGGGACGCGACGAAACGAACGCCGGTGAGCACACACACCCCGTCGTGTCGAAATGTATTGGCACCTTGACTGTGGCATGTAGTCATGTTTCCAGATGAGACGCATATCATGATTATCATGTTCGCACCAGTCGCATATCTTAGTCATCCACTGGCATCACGTAATACCAAATTTGGCAAATGTGAAGCTAGCGAAACAGCCACGAGTGCATCATCAGTGAGGCATGCCGTCATGTTGTTACATGACACGCATGTCGTGATTATCATGTTTCGATGTGTCATTTACCTAGTTCACCCATTCGCGTCACGTCATACCGAGTTTGGTACATGTGAAGCTAGCGAAATGGCCGCCAGCGCATCATGATTGTGGCATGCAGTAATGTTGTTACATGACACGCACTTCTTAATTATCATGTTTGCACCAGTCACATACCTTCGTCCTCCATTCACGTACTGTAATACCAAATTTGGTATATGTCACGCTAGTGAAACGATCACGAGCGCATCATGAGCATGGCATGTAGTCATGTTGTTACAGGACGCACATGTCATGATTTTCAGGTTAGGGTCTGTCGCTTGCGTTTGCCATGCAATCGTGTCGTACTATGCCAGTTTTGCAACATGCCATATGAACGAAACACTGCAAGAGCTACAGGATCATGGAATGTAAATCATGACATTCATGACATACATGTCGTTATTTCATGCTATGGCTAGTCAAATATGTTTTTCATACAGTTATGTTATGCCATACGAAGTTTGGTATCGATACCAATATTGAAACGGCCAGGAGAGGTAAAAGCCGTAGACGGATAGATAGATAGATAGATAGATAGATAGATAGATAGATAGATAGATAGATAGATAGATAGATAGATAGATAGATAGATAGATAGATAGATAGATAGATAGATAGATAGATAGATAGATAGATAGATAGATAGATAGATAGATAGATAGATAGATAGATAGATAGATAGATAGATAGATAGATAGATAGATAGATAGATAGATAGATAGATAGATAGATAGATAGATAGATAGATAGATAGATAGATAGATAGATAGATAGATAGATAGATAGATAGATAGATAGATAGATAGATAGATAGATAGATAGATACGCTCAAAGTCGCCGAGGCAGCCGATGCGACGGCGTGGCGTAAAGAAATATTGTTAGGAAAGCGGATGCCTACAGCTCAAGAACAATATTCACGATGCTCTCGAAGTGCTGTTGCTTATTATGATAACAAAGACCTGAAAATACTGCGCATTGTTCGAGCAAAAAGTCGGTGCTGTAAATATAATGCATCAACAGAGGCTGACTCGTTCGCGGCACTCTATAATAAATCAATTTACCCTCAACGACTTGACCCTTGTCATAACGTCTCGTAGACTCATTTTCTAAAAAACCTGCATCACTTCAGTCTGAATTCGCCGCGTAAAAACTCAACGCGAACGATAAACCGCAGCCGTAAGCTTACCATATAGGGCGATAGCAATTATATGGCCATTCTCGGCTGTATTTTGCCGCCGTCGTTGACGTCATGCACCGTATATGTATGTATACGTATCTGAATATATAAAAACGCAAAAAGGAAAAAAATCCAGAAAGAAAGCACTCCGGCACGTGTAATCGAAAATAGGACCTCTGCGTAGTGAAAGTGAGGCGTTAACCACGGAGCCACCCGGAAGAACAATCTTTTCGGCGCAAACGGCAAGCTATTTATATATGCCACTTACGGCTGCTGTGTTTGCGGCATTACCAGAAAGATGGCGCAATGAGCGCACGTCGCCAGATCGTGCAGCTGCTCCCGCTTTAATCTCCTGCGCGTACTTTGCTCGGCCTATGGCGAATTTCACTGGTAGATCCGGAGCAGCCGCCGAAATCTTGGAGCGACCACTTGGAGTGAGCCAAACGAGATCTTCGAGTGTAACACGTGAATGCCTCGCGTGAGGTCTCTCTGGAAGTTTTTTACGCATACGTCCCTAAACCGGTACTGGAAATGATTTTCTTTTCTGCTCTCGGTGTTTCAATGGCAACTGTGTCGCCACAGCAAAGCACGCATTGTGACCACGCAGTCTCGTGGAAAGCAGGGCTACCACTTTCCAATTTTAGGAATGAAAACAAGAACACAGAGTTACTAGACCACCTTAAAAACACTGAGGGCAGCCCAGCTGCCCAACTGTACCAGAAAAGGCGGCAACGCATACATGTAGTTCTGGTGAGATCCGTCTCTGCAAGACGGAGCACGCGGAACGCTCCTTCATGGAGCGGATTGCTCCGATTCTACCAGTGGAAAATGCGAACTTGCTCTGATTTGGGGATTTGGAGCCGGCACGCTGGTCGACATGCAGTTAATGCCTATGTTGGTATTGCAGGTTAGTGAACACTGCTCTTTTCATGTACGTAGATTACTTTGTGCACTGCGGCTCCTCCCACAACGACAAGTTCTGCTTGTAGTTGTAGCAAACGAGTGAAAGAACGTGCTCGCCATAGAAGATTCCATTTGTTTTCTAACCGGGTACTGTATTTGATTCTATTACTGTTGCTTTCCGGTGATGTAGAGATAAATCCTGGCCCCCGCAGTGAAACTGAACTAGAATTGCTCAAGAGTTTGCAGGCAGGTCAGAACAGCATCATGAAGAAGCTGGATACTATCCACGAAGAACTAGCGAAACATGAAGCTATGCTCTCTGAAATAAATCCTAAATTGGGCAAAGCTAAAGGACAGATTAAAGTTCTTAACGAGACAGTAGAACAGCATGGAAACGTGGTCAAACATCTCGAAACGAAAGTTCAGGAACTGCAAACAAAAGACGTCGACCTTGAAAATAGAAGCCGAAGGGCCAACCTGGTCTCTTATGGCATTAAAGATGACAAGGTAGAGACGTGGCAGCAGTCTGAGAAACTGATTAAGGACATCTGTCTAACTCGTCTTGCAGTAGAACTGACGTCAGTACAAAGAGCACACCGTATCGGTCGATTCAACAAGAAGTTCAACCGGCCAATTGTTGTTAATTTTTCCTCCGACAAGGAAAAAATGGATGTCCTTAAAAACGCTAAGAAATCCAAAGTGTCTGATTATAGTGTAAATCAGGACTACGCACCAAAAACACGAGAAATCCGAAAACGATTGTGAAACTATGCTAAAACTGAACTGGCAGACAGCAGTAGCAAGGTTAAACTAAGTTTTGACAAACTAATTGTTGATGGCAAGGCCTTCACGTGGGACAAAGAAAAGGTAGTTCCAGCTTTAAAGAACTGACACCCTGCTTGTAAGACCGCCTCATCCTCACGCAAGCTAACAGCTGTTGTTGTAAACTGCAGAAGTATTGTGAATAAAATAGATGAATTCGCGCGCTTAATTGAATCGACAAAGGCAGATATAGTGTTTGGGACAGAATTATGGCTGATACCGTCAATCAATAATAGTGAGGTGTTTCCTAGCCACTTTAACGTTTACCGAAAAGATAGGGCAAGAACAGGTAGAGGGGTATTTTTGTTAGTTCACTCTTCCATACGGTCATCTGAACTTGATATCGGGCACGATGACGTAGAATCGGTCTGGTGAACGGTGACACTTGCTGATAATATGAAATTTATTGCCAGAACGTTTTATCGACCACCAAATTCTGACCCGGATACGTTGCAGCAACTGTACGACATAATTTACAGAACATCAGATCATTTCATGCTTGCCGGTGATTTCAATCTACCAGATTTGACGTGGTATAATGGAACATGCATCTCCTTGACTGGTTGTCGCGAAAACATCAGCATGAAAAACATCGTTGATACGTTCGTTCTTACTCAATACGTTACTGTGGCCCCAAGGAATAATAACATTTTAGACTTGCTTTTTTGTAATTCACCAAACATTGTAGACTCTGTGACGTGTATACCCGGTATCAGTGACCATCTCGCGGTTGTAGCAACTATTAAACATGTTATCAAGAGACCCAAGCCCCGCCAATCGAGGAAGGTATAATATTTTGATAAGGGTGATTACTCTGCTATTTGTCAAACATTTTTTGCTCATTTGCCTGTTTTCGATTGTCATTGCGAGAGTGCCGATGTTTTACAACTGTGGTCTTTATTTTAAGCAAAAGTCATAGAACTAACGGAAAATATGTGCCAAGTACAAACGCGGTTAAACTCAAAAAGTGCAAGAAACCATGGGTGACACTAGCGATTTTTAGATTAATAAGGAAAAGACGACGAGTATACAAGGCATTTAAAAGAACCCATAGTAGATATCAGTACACCAAGTTGGTCGAGATAACTAATGAATATAAATCTAAAGTTCGTAGCGCAAAAGATCAATACTTCAATCGAGTAAACAAAAGTATAAAAACGAACCCAAAGCATTTTTGGAGATACGTAAAAAACTGTGGAGCTGATTCAACCGGAGTCAACGAAATTTTCCATGATGGTCAGATCTTGTCCAGCGACATTGATAAAGCGTCGTGTCTTAATGATTTCTTTCACTCCGTATTTTTACCTCAAAGGGATTTTGCAAAATTATCTACGCTGGCAGAGCCACCTCTGGGAACTCAGCCATAAATGCCACCGGGTGAACTCTGTGTGAGTGGTATCGAATCCCTTTTAAAAAATATAGACGAAACCAAGGCCTCTGGTCCAGATGGTATTTCTCCACGCGTGTTGAAGCGTTGTGCCTGGCCAATAGCATCTTATCTTTACCTAATATACAAAAAGTCTCTCTCCACTGGGGTTCTGCCTGAAGACTGGAAAACGGCTTTTGTGGTTCCCATTCACAAGGTTGGTTCCAAAAAAGAGGCCAACAATTATAGACCTATTTCATTAACATCAATTTCCTGCAAAATACTAGAGCACATTTTCTTTAAAGACATAATGAAACACTTAGTTCAACATAAATTATTAGTTGATGATCAACATGGTTTCCGCAGGGGCCTGTTTTGCACAACACAGCTGATTGAGTTCTACCATGATTTAGTGTCCGAGGTGGATGACAACGGTCAAACAGACTGTGTTTTCTTAGATTTCAAAAAGGCGTTTGACACCGTGTGCCATCCCTTGCTTCTTCGCAAACTCGAAAGGGCAAATATTGATAAGAAAGTACTGAATTGGATAGCGTGTTATCTATCACAGCGTCGACAATGTGTCATTCTCAATTGTACTACTACCTCTACGGTGGAAGTAACATCGGGTGTCCCTCAAAGGTCCGTTTTAGGGCCGCTACTGTTTTAGATGCGGAGCATCTAATACTCGAGGCTTGTAGTGCGGCGCCGTCCGCAAGCTTCCTCCTCCTTCTTCCACCATCTGTGCATCCCTTCCTCCTCTACACACCGCGTGCGCTTCACTCCTCCACCATCTGTGCACCCTTCCTCCTCTACACACCGCGTGCGCTTCTCTTCTTCACGAACATTCGCTAGCTGTATAATGTAGCGCGCATGCGCCGTCACGCTTCGAGAACATCGGTAACTGACGCGCGCGCATGCGCCGTCGCGCTTCGAGAACATCGGCAGCTGACGCGCGCGCATGCGCCGTTGCGCTTCTCCCCCTTCTCGAACATTCGACAGCTGACAGTGCATGCGCCGTCGCGCTGTATATATACTCAAGGTCGGTGCTCGCTCGCTCAGTTGCCGCTCGTCGGTTGGTTTGTACGGCGCATCGACGTCCGAGGTCGCAATGATCGACGTCCCTTCGACCAGCGCCGGCCAAAGTGTTGGCGGAACCGCAACCAAGTCGTCGTCCGAAGACAAGGCAGCGCGGAGAAGAGCTCGCGACGCCGAACGTAAATGTCGGCGTCGAGCGGAAGATGCTCAACTTAGAGAACGTGAAGCCGCTGAGAGACGTCAGCGTCGAGCAGCAGCACCGGATTCGGCCGCTTTGAAACGTAAGCGTCAACAAGAGGACCCGGACTTTCGCATACGTGTCGTACGTGTTCACTCATTTAACACCCCTCCTACAACCACATTAACCAATTTAGCCAGCGACCCAAGTAGGTCGCAATTTAACACCCCATTTCACAACCACGTTAACCAATTTAGCCATCGACCCAAGTAAGTCGCACTTTAACACCCCGTTAACCAATTATATGCTCCGCATCCTCCTCAGTGTTCCCCTGAGGGAAGCTGCGGGCAATTTTTTTAGTTTACAATATTGATATTCCTGACGGATTACTTCTCGAATACGTTTATTCGCTGACGACTCAGTTGTGTACATAAAAATAGAAATGAACAGGATCGCATTGAATTGCAGGCTGACCTTAACCAAATTGTGCAATGGTGTGATAAGTGGAAAATGCAACTTAATGTGAAAAAATGTGTGCACGTGTCTTTTACTAAAAAAAAGAAAAAGGATGAAGCGCGTTACTTTTTGAACAGTGACGTCATTGATCAGCAATCAATGTATAAATACTTGGGTGTAACACTTACGAGCGACTGTTCATGGAATGCGCATGTGCATGCTGTAGTTGCAAAAGCTGCCAGAGCCCTAAATTTTATTCAACGAAATCTGAGATCCTCCCCTGCTGTCCTAAAAAGTACTGCGTATATTTCATTTGTCCACCCGATTTTGGAATATGCATGTTGTGTGTGGGATCCGCGCCAAAAGCCCTTGATTGATCTGATCGAGAAAATACAGAACAGAAAAGCAAAGTTCGTTCTCAGCCGGGATAAGCGAGGTGACAGCTGTACTGAAATGAAAAACAAGCTGGGATGGGAAGCGCTCTCCCCTCGCAGAAGAAAACTGTGTTTGAAATTGTTATTTCAGATATACCATAAGAAGACTGGCATCAATAAAGACACTTACCTTAAACTACCACATTATCTGTCCAGAAGGTCTGATCATGACCTTAAGATTCAAGAATACCGGACTAGAACGAACCTTTATGCTAATTTCTTTTTTTGTTCGTACTGTACAAGAGGGGAATAAATGGTCTTGAGACCAAGTGTGCTGTCATAACGAAGACTTGTTTGTTTTTTCAAAGCTGTAACCCCCCCCCCCCCCCGCTTAGACGCCTTTGGGCAAAGCAGGGTATTTCTGAATAAAGAAAAAAGAATATACCAGCGAAACGCGGATTGTCAGCTTTGAAGCAAGAAAACTTGCTCCCGCTCGATGAGTGGAATTTGCCGTTAGAGAACGGGGAACAACGCTCTCTCGCGCGCCCTTATCTCAAGGTGGCGAGGAGGAGAGAATCGTACGCCTTGGCTGAACTCGGAATTTACGTGTAACGATTCTGCTGTAGTTACCGGGCACAGAAAGGTCACTGCAATCATTGCAGTCTCCGTTAGCGAAAAGCGCGCGTTTTCAGACTCAGCGAAGTAACAAATCAGACGCTTTTTCGCATGCATCCGTACCTGTGAGTAAGTTTCATGCGTAAATTGTGCGCGAGAAACGCGGGAGACGTTTCGATCTGCTTCCCATTCTGCGCGTGACCTTTCAAATTGTTGCTATCGCGTTCATTGCTTCGCCTTTGCGGCAAATCTTTGACTTTTTATGCAAACATTGAGCTTCCCGCATGCCAGTTGCGTTGCCAGACCAGAAAAGGGCAAACTGCTAGCAAAGTGGTGGCGCCCGCAAAAAAAAAAAAAAGTCTATAGATGACGGGCTTGTTGCTGCCGACGATGATGCGACCGTCCAGGCTTCGTTGAGCTCAGCTGCTTTAGGTCCCTCTTCTGGTGGATCCAGGCGCTTGTTGATGGATAGGAGCTGAGCGCTGCCTTCATTGCCTCCAGGACAGCTGGAGCCGCTTTCCGTTGGTGTTGCCCATGCGACATGCGCAAGCGCAGCCAGCAGCAGATGAAAAATGACGTAGTGGACCATCTGCATAGCGAGAGTGAACTGATTAGTGATCCTTGCAATGGCACAGTCACCAAGCACACTTTTTCCACTGCCAAGATCAATATAGAATTACGTGTTGTCGAATTACGTGTTGTCGTGTGTTTGAATTGTAATCCCACCCCTTATGTAACACCCCCTGAATGGGGGCCTTTAAGGAAATAAAACTGAACTGAACTGAACTGAACCAATCTGAGCCCATTCAAGTGTGCTAGCCGGATTATGGCAATATTCGCGCCGCTGCAGTACGGTACCGTAGGTGTAGCCACTCGAAACGGATAGTTAGGGTAGAGTGCACTAGAAAGTTGAGTGGTGCGATTTCCTACCGACAGTCATGCTTGCGAATGACGCTCCTCACGCGGACAATGGATGCGAGGGCGCTGCGGTCGAGGTGGTTTGGGAAGGGCCGAGGCCCGCGCGGTCAGATGAATGCAAGAAGAATTATAAAGATTGCTTGAGTCTACGCTGGAGTCATCTACGCCCTGATTCCGCAAACACTGCGGAATCAGGGCGTAGATGAAGTATATATAAACATTCTGGAAGAAATCTACAGGGGATCAACTGCTACCATAGTGCTTCATAAGGAAAGCAACAGAATACCAATCGAAAAGGGTGTAAGGCAGGGGGACACAGTTTCCCCAATGCTATTTACCGCGTGCTTACAGGAGGTTTTCAGAAGCCTAGAATGGGAACAGTTAGGGATAAGAGTCAATGGAGAATACCTTAGTAACCTGCGCTTCACCGATGACATTGCATTGCTGAGTAACTCGGGGGACGAATTGCAACTCATGATTACGGAGTTAGACAAGGAGAGCGGAAAGGTGGGTCTTAAAGTTAATCTGCAGAAAACGAAAGTAATGTACAACAACCTCGGCAAGGAGCAGCGCTTCGAGATAGGTAATAGTGCATTGGAAGTTGTAAAAGACTATGTCTACTTAGGGCAGGTAATAACCGCAGAGCCGAACCACGAGATTGAAGCAACTAGAAGAATAAGATTGGGGTGGAGCACATTCGGCAAGCACTCTCAAATTATGACAGGTAGTTTGCCACTATCCCTCAAAAGGAAGGTATATAACAGCTGTATCTTGCCGGTACTTAGCTACGGAGCAGAAACCTGTAGACTTACAAAGAGGGTTCAGCTTAAATTGAGGACGACGCAGCGAGCAATGGAAAGAAAAATGGTAGGTGTAACCTTAAGAGACAAGAAGAGAGCAGAGTGGATTAGGGAACAAACGGGGGTTAAGGATATCATAGCTGAAATCAAGAAGAAGAAATGGACATGGGCAGGGCATGTAGCGCGTAGACAGGATAACCGCTGGTCATTAAGGGTAACTGACTGGATTCCCAGAGAAGGGAAGCGGGTTAGGGGGAGACAGAAGGTTAGGTGGGCAGATGAGATTAAGAAGTTTGCGGGTATAAATTGGCAGCAGCAAGCACAGGACCGGGTTAACTGGCGGAACATGGGAGAGGCCTTTGTCCTGCAGTGGACGTAGTCAGGCTGATGATGATGATGATGATGATGATGATAATGATGATGATGATGATGGAGTGGGAGCTTTCGCCATAGCTCACACGGATGCCCAGTATATTATTAGTGATTCACAAACAGCAGTACGAAATTTCGCAAACTGTAGGATTTCTTCAGTGGCGCTGAAATTCCTTACAAAAGGCAAAACCCACTCTGACGACCAAATTACATGCACTCTCTGGTTTCCCGCCCACACACCCGTCGACCACATGGAGGTCAATCTTAATGAGGTGGCGCATGACGTGGCTTGAGGTCTCACGTTCCGGGCCACGTCAGTGGTTGACACCAACCGTACAGACTCTCTTGTGGAGGAGTGGGAGTGGAGGGATATACTTGCCAATTTCAACGACATTATCCAACAATATAGACTTCAACGACGGGAATACTCCCAGCCTCACCCCAAGCTCAACCAGACCCAAGCCGTTCAATGGCGGTAATTACAAGCACCTACACTAATCCCGTAATTATGAAGCGCATTTACCCTGACTTGCATATGACCGATTCGTGCAAGTATTGTAGTAACATGGCCACACTAGCACATATTCTCTGGGGGTATCCAGCACTACTTGGCAAAACGATAAACGCGGCCTCCAATGAGGACCTTCAGGATCGTTGGCGGAACGCGCTGCTCAGCTGAAGACTAGATAATCAACTCTGGGCGATCCAGCAGGCCAAATAAGCTGCTGAGAGACATGGTCTCTCAACCAACTCTTGCGTTGGAACCCAGCCTGGTAACCTACAAGAAGTGAATAAAGTTGTACACTCACTCACTGGGAGCTCCCGCAATGCCTTGCCAGCACAAGTGAAGCTAGCTTTTTATACTGCCAAGATGGCGGAAACATGCTCTTTTCTGGTAGAGCCCACTTAAATATCAAGTGGCTTTATATGCTAATGTAAATGCTACGTTAGTTCTATGTTAACAGATAGTCGTTCCCGACAAAGTACCGCACTAAAACTTGTGTCGGTGACTGAATCTCTAAAGAAGTTTGCCTTCAATCAGGCCTACTAAGAAAAATTAGTAACACTAAGACGCACTTGGAGCACTATGTGCCCCGAAAAACTTTCCACAATAAACTCGTTGGGCGTGTAAGGAAAACGCTTCGTTCTTAATCACTGAACGCTTATACTTTATTATGCCCCTCGTAAGATGGCCACGGCAGCCGCCATTTTTTCATTAGCACGGCTTCATTCCTGGGCAGTTATTTCCATTCCAGAATTTTTTGTAATCCTCCTTGAATGCATGGTAACTGTGGGAGCAACTCAGTGGAAGGCTTTGCTGCTCATTGTTTTTCGTGTTCACCGAGCCGCTGCCAGTGTGCCGAATAACCGTCATCGGCACTGCTGTGCTCTAGGCTGCCGCACTGGTTATTCGGGAGCCAAAGTGACTAAGAAAGTGTCCTTTTTCAGCGCCCCTAAAACGAAGACCGTAGGTAGCTCTGGGATAGGAACTTGCATCGCAGCGACAAGCCATTACTAGGATGACTAATGTGCTGTTTGCGACCTGCAATTCTTGGTTGCAAAAAGGCATGGTTAAAAAGACTGTAAAATGTTTAGAATACAGCGTGAGTTTGATAATAGAGGCTAGTGTGGACGGGAAGGCAGAGGAGGCTGATACCGAGTGTAGGCAATGTGAGGTCAATGAAAAAAATGGGGAAAATGATGGTTGCCCAAAGTGAACTGCTGATTAGAATCGCCAAGCTGGAGACTACGTTGGTGACTGAGCAAGAAAAAAAACGAGGGTTATGGAAGAAAGGCTTAGGTCAGCCAAGGATCCACGAGCGAAAGTGAACAAAGAAGCGTCCGATGAAGAGAACGATAGGGCACCGGCACCCTGAACGGTGGAGAAGAACGAGAAAACAGGTTTGGAAAAAAGAAGTTCAGCTGGTTCAATGGTCCCACCTTCAACGATGTAGGGGGGGGGGGGGGACAAAGCAGTTGCCTTCACAGGTGCAACCAACCTCCGGGTGCAGGACACTTTGCCTGAAAAGTCAACGCACGTGATAATCACCGGGAACCCAAATTTAAATTGATGCGCAGAAGCAATCAAAGAGAGCGTAAAAGGTGACAAGAGGCTTTCAGTAGGGACGTTCGCGTTACGTAACCTGGAAGCAGTCATAACGAAAGTGAGTGCAAATATCGCAAGTAAATCAAATAGACGAAACCTCGTGATGTTTGCGGGTGGTCTCCACGATGTCTTAAAAGAAGATTCGGCAGGACTAACAACCACACTGTAGAAACGGGTCGATGAAATGTGCGCCATTTTTCCCAAGTACAGGTAGTGCTATGTACTATACTGGAGGTTACCGGTGCGTGACGGCAACCTGCAAAGAGTGGTTGTCGACGCAAGCAAAGAGATACAGCAGATGAGTAGAGAGAAAAGTTGTGAGGTAGTGGAATTAAAGGACCGCTTCATAGGTGGGGTGGTTTCCAACGAAAGAGAATTCACATCGGTAGGATGCTAGGTCATGAAATGGGTTAGAAGCTTGTAAGACGCGCGGTCAGTTATTTGGGGGGCGCGTGGGCTCTTCGGGGTCTAGGATAGCTAGTAACAGGGGAAACAACCAGGGCGACTCTTCGACAGGTGGTATAGGCAGATACGATTCGAAAGTGGCACCAATCTCAATGACACGTACAGTCCGGGGGAGAGAATACGACGTAGACACGAGGGCCGAGCCAATTCAGATGTTGAGTATAATAACATGCAGCGTGGCTGGAATACGCTTAATGGAGAAATAGAAGAACAGCTGAGGGGGGAGATGCGGATGGTATGTGGGTTTGTAGAAACATATATTAGGCACATGGAACAACTACCTAGCAATACTGACTACACATGGGAATATTGTAATAGAATAGAAGGCAGCAGAAAGGTGTGTGGTATTGGGGCTTTTATTGATACTAGTACAGACTGGCAAATGGTTCATCAGGACTGCAAGGAACATCTATTGCTAAAAGGGAAAGTGGCAGGGCTTCTTGGTGTTTTATACATGTGGACTGGAGCGAAAGCCAGAGAGGAAAGCCAAGAATTGGTGGACTGCTTAGAAAATGACATTGACGAACTAGGAGAAGAGTGCGAGGAAAATTGATTAGGAAATATGAATTCGCAGCTACAAGGTATGGATGGATCTACTTACCCAACAAGCAGAATGCTCATGATTATGTCTGAAAGGCATGATTTAATAATTTGCAACGGTATCAAGAAGAGCGAAGGGCAGATAACATGAGAGGTAGGAAGGCTGCATATGTCGATAGATTACGCCATAATGTCATTTAGGATGTATGATCGGCTGAGGGTGATGAACATAAATGAATATGGGTGCAGAAGCTTACGTAGTGATCACAAACGTATCAAGCTCAGTTTTGTATGAGAAATTAAAATGGGAAGGAGGCAATACGAGCAAGCAGCTGGTAATATTTATTCACAAAGGCAATTGGTAGTAGCAGCTAAAGAGATTGAGAAAATAACCACCGAAGATACTAAAACAGTGTGGACTTACAAAAATCTAACACGATTTTTTAGTTAGAGCTTGCTAAGGTACGGGTCAAATTAACCGGCAAAAGAAGACACAAACCCACGAGCTGGTGGGATAAGGAAGTTAAAAGAGCCATTGTAAGACGCCAGAAAACATCCAGGGATCACAGTTATGTTAAACAGAACGGTGAACCGCAAGATGATGTCAAAAGAAAATGTGACAACTTTTTGAGCTGCAGAAGGGAAGCGTTCGATCTGATAAGTGAAAAGAATAGGAGGGGGCCTAATGGATGACGGAAGTGAACAAAAAGGATAGAAAAGCAGCTGCAAAGATTCCGGACTATCTCCATTCTCTAAGTAATAAGAAAATCATAGAAGAGAGGTTTATAACTACAGTACAAGAGGTTAGGCTAGAAGGGGATGAGGCAATGGAATATATAAAAACAACGATCACAGAAAAAACTAAACACCAAGAATATGACGCATGCGTCGTACCAGATGAAGATGGACCAATTAGCACAGTGGCTCCATTGGGACAAGAAGAGTGGAAAAGTGCAGAGGAAAGAGTTTTCTTAATAGCACATCAACAGGCCCGGATGGCATCCCAGTTATGCTAATAAATTAATTAGGACTAAAGTTATGCAAACTTTAGGAGAGGCAGCGAGCAAAGTAATAATAAATAGTGAATCCCCCAACGGGTGAAAACTGAGCAGCATAAGTATGATCTATAAAGGAAATGGGGGCTGATATAAGCAACCACCACCTTATATTTGTGACATCAGCAGTTTACAGGCTGGTGATGCAGATAGTAAAAAAAAAAGACTACAGGCATGGGTGGAGGATGAGGGGGTGCTAGAGGCACTACAAATTTGGTTCCGTAAACGAAGGAGATTGGAGGACAATCTGATTTCATTGATGCAGTGTATTGAAAGAGTGGAAAAAGAACACAGGCCCCTGTGGCTGGCATTTATAGACATCAAGAGAGCTTATCATAGTGTGATTCAAGAAGACTTGTGGGTAATACTCGACGCACTATATGTAGAAGATGGAATAACTAATCTTCTAAAAGATATCTATAAAAGTAACAAGGTAGTTATAAAATGAGAAAAACAGCTATCTGAACTTATAGAGATACAACGCGGGCTTTGACCGGGATGTCCTTTGTTACCTTTGTTATTTATGCTGTATCTACAGGGACTAGAAGCCAAAGTAGAGGGGAGTCGGCTCTGCTTGAGCTTCTCTTTTATCAAGCAAGGAAAACACATTGAGCAGTTATCACCAGCATTGATGTATGTAGATGATATAGTAATAATAGCCGACAACAAGGACGATCTGCAGGGATTAATAGACATCTTTCATTATGAGGAAGATAAGTGAAATTCGAAGTTCAGCAGGGGAAAATCGGCAATCATAATTTTTAATGATAACACAGGCAATTGGTTGCAAAACTTTATTGTGGTCCTGCAAGGCGCGCGTCAGCGCCCAGCGGGTGACCTTCACGTCGGCACCGTTAGGCCAATTAGCCTGTCGGCCGCTTCGCGGGCCTGCTGGACGACCCAAAGTTGGTCGGCCAGGAGGGAGCTGCGTTGGGCCGCCTCCCACCTGACCGATTTAGTGTTGGGGTTAGTGTACATTGCCTTGCACTCCCAGAGCATGTGCGCCAGCGCGGATACACCCCCACATGCGGGGCAAGCGACATTGGGGAACACGTCAGGATAAATAGCGTGAAGGGAACTCAGGCTAGAGTACGTGTCGGTATGCAGTAGTCTGAGCGTAAGGGCTTGTGGCCTATTAAGATTTGGATGAGGGAGTGGATATAGTCTTCGCGCGAGGTAAAAATATTTTGTTATTTCGTTGTACGTGGCAGGCGCGTCCCTGTTTTCCGCAACCCCGTTGGCCCCGAATCGTTGCCCGGAACCGGCGCGGTCGGTTAGCGCGCGCGCGGCCTTGTGGGCAGACTCGTTGAGGTTGGGGGGAGCGCCTGGGACCTGTCCAACATATGCAGTAAACAAGATCAGTACGTTGTGCTTGATTCCGTCGCGGCCACCACTCTGGAGCACGCGCAGGGCTTTCTTGGAAATTACACCGTGCTCGAAAGCGCGAATAGCTGACCTAGAGTCACTATAGATGACCTCCCTTTCACCTTCCAGGATGGCCAGGACGATGGCCTTTTGCTCGACAATCGTTGGATCGTCAGTGTGAACCGATGCGCAGTTGGTGATTTGCTGTTTGGAGTCGACGACGACTGCAGAGAAAGCGCGGCTCTCACGGTACGCTGCCGCGTCGACAAAGCTGACGCCGTGCTCCTCACTGTGAATCTGCTTGAGAACAGTGGCAGCTCTAGCCAGTCGCCTACCACGATTGTGCTCGGGATGGACATTCCTCGGTATCGGTACCACGGTGATGAGGTTGTGAATCTCACGGGGCACCTGTCTCATCTTCTCGTTCACTTCAGCAGGAGAGAGACCGAGCTCTCGGAGTATATGTCTGCTGGTCTGGGAGCTCGAAAGGCCCGCGAGCTGGGCTCGCTCCTGCGCTTCGGCAATCTCCTCCAACGTATTTTGTACTCCGAGCTGGAGCAGGCACTCGATGCGCTTCTTAATCGGGATACCAAGGGCCCGCTTGGTAATCTTTCTGAGCAAGACGTTGATCTTGTCACGCTCGGCACGCTGCCAATTGTGCATGGCCGCGACAATTGAAAAGTGGCAGAGCACAAAGGCATTGGCCAGGCGCATTAGGTTGTCTTCCTTGAGGCCTTGGTAGCGGTTGGCCACCCGCCGAACCAGCCGAACCGCGTTATCCGTCTTGAACGCGAGCTTCGATACAGTCTTGCCGTTCGAACCATTGGACTTGATGGTCATGCCAAAGACCCGAATGGAGTCGACTCTGGGTATTGCGCCGCCATCTCCTGTGTAGAGCTTGGTATCACTCTTCGAGATTGGCTGCCTGTTTTGGGGCTTGGGTCATCGCCTAGTGGTTTGGTAGATGAGGAGCTCGGACTTGTTTGGAGAACACCTCAGGCCTATGGGACGGAGGTAATCTTCCATGGTGTCTATGGCCTCCTGCAGGGAGCGCTCGACTCGCCTTACGCTGCCACCTGTGCACCAAGTAATAATATCGTCCGCGTAAACTGTGTGGTAAATGCCTTCGGTACATGAGAGCCTCTTGGACAACCCGATCATGACAAGGTTAAACAGGGTGGGCGATATCACTGACCCTTGTTGCGTGCCGCGCGAGCCCAGCTCGATCTCCCCGGAGACAAGGTCTCCCACTCTGAGGGTGGCTCTCCTACGGGTCAAGAACAATTGGACCTATTCATAGAATCTGACTCCAAGGCCGAGCTCAGCATTCGACCGCGACATGAAAGAGTGAGTAACATTGTAGAAGGCTTTCTCTAAGTCGAGGCCGAGAAGGGCCCGCATGTTTCGAGTGTTGCAGTCGATGACTTGGTGCTTCAGCAGCTTCATAGCGTCTTGCGTCGAAAGCTTGGCCCGAAAACCAACCATGGTGTGTGGGTAGAGCCCATTGTCTTCCAGGTACCGAGTCAACCTATTGATGACCACAGGCTCGGCTACCTTTCCCACGCAGGATGTGAGCGAAATGGGGCGCATGTTGTCCAAGTTGAGTGGCCTCCCCGGCTTGGGAATGAGCGCGGTTCGTGCGATCTTCCACGGGTCGGGGACCTCGCCGCTCTTCCAGGCCTCGTTGATGACTTCGGTGAGGTGGTCGATTGACCGGTCGTCCAGGTTGCGCAGGGTCTAATTAGTTATGCCATCGGGGCCCGCGGCAGACCTTTCATTGAGCCCTTGGAGTGCCTGCCGAACATTTTCGTGGCATATCTCGGCGTGAAATTCAGTGTTGGCTGGTCCCGAGTACTCGAGGTACGTTGTTGCGGGGTTCGAGTCAACAGGGAGGTAATTTTGCACCAGCTGCTTCAAAAGCTCCTCTTCTGAAGAGGAATGGTTGGCTTCGTGCATGGATCGCGCTAGTACGTTCCACTGGTTAGTTTTGGTGTTAGTCTCGCTGAGCAGGTGCTTGAGCAGGTTCTATGTCTTGCCATTACGCATCTGGCCATCTACCGAGTTGCACACCTCGTCCCACTGCTGCTTGGAGAGTACGCGGCAATGCTCCTCGCTGGTCTTCTTTAGGTCGCAGATTTTCTTGCGCAACCTGTGATTCAGGCACTGGCCTTTCCAGCGGGCGAGAAGTGACTGCTTGGCCTTGAGCAGGTGGGCAAGTCAGCTGTCCATTTTTTTCAACCAGAAGGACAGCACTAATATTCTTCGTGTTACTTACGACATCCTCTCTGAGCTGGCTCATCCACTGCTCGAGGCTTGGCCTGGTTGCAGGTAGGGGTCGGTCGTTGCGGACTTTGCGAAACTGGTCCCAGTTTTTCCAAGAAAACTCCCGTGCTCTCTAGAGCAAAAAATATAGGTAGTCACGCTTGAAATAGTAAAAAATAAATACAAATATTTGGGCGTATAGATAAATAACGTGGCTGAGAATCTAAGGGAGCACGAAAGATACGTAATGACTAATGGTAACAGGAATGCAGCTGTAATAAAAAATAGCGCACTGTGGAACTACAATAGGTATGGCGTTGTGAGAGGGATTCAGAAAGGTGTAATGAGCCCGGGTTTGGAGTTCGGCAATGCGGTCTTGTGCATGGAATCAGAGGTTGATGCAAGGTCGGAAATTAAACAACGTGTCATAGGTAGACTTGCTTTGAGAGCGCACGGGAATACCTCAAATCAGGGGGTACAGGGTGACATGGGATGGGCATCGTTTGAGTGCAGGAAAGCTAGCAGCAAGATAGAATTTGAGGAGTGATTCAGAAAAATGAGAAAGGAGCGTTGGGCTAGGAAATATTTCAGCTACTTGTATAAGAAGACTATTGGTACTAAATGGAGGAAGAGAACTCAAAAATTGTCAAGCAAGCATTTAGGTAGCAGAATACCAAGCCAAATGGAAACATCGGAAGGTGAAGGCAACAGAGAAGGACACGTGAAAGAATGGAAGGCTTAAGGCGCGTTTACACTAAAATGACATGACACTTACATGACCCCGACGAAAACACAAGACAGATGCAAACCAACGGCTGACGTGTCACCCGCCGATGAAGTCGCCAGACCCCATGGTTACACTAAGCTTACGACGACCACGACGCCTCAAAAGACAGTGTCTTATCCTTGTGTAACAACAGGACACACTGAAAACAGCAGCAAAACGCATCCGCTGACCTTTTGTCGGCTTGTCTTTGGAAGATCAGCGGCTGAGCGAAAATTTGCCAAATGTCTTTGCTTAAAACGATCATACAGCGGGCAGTTTTGGGGGAGTTAACATTACTCTCTCCGAGGCTTCCCTGGCCTCTGAATAGGCAGCTCGCGCACCCAACGGAAGTCTTTTCTTCGCATTCCTATTGTGGCCACCACCCCCGTCTCTTATTACCCTGGATTATGGCGGGGGCTGTGCCACGTAGCCGAAGGGGGACGATGGCAGAGCCGGGAGCATGGCTGAAAATGAGGCGCAGGTGTGCAAGTTTAGTCGGTGTCGCTGCGTGTGCCTCCAATGTGACTACTGAATCGGCCACCGAAATACTGTGAGCACAAGGCATGGGCATGGTCTTCGAGAGATCACCGGTGGACTGTTTGTGTCTTTGCAGTGTACATAGGCTGACGACAAGGGAAAGCATACTCCTAAATACAGTCTGCAGAACAAAATTGGTGGCGTGTCTTTCTACTGTAAACGCACGTTTACGAAATCATCGCTGGAGACCTACCAAACTTTCAAGCAGGAAATCGCAAAAGAAAAGTTCTGCCATAATTCTCGGGGTAGTTCTCTGCTGTTCAAGGCCAGAACGGGAGCATTGCGGACCAAGACGTACCGAGCCAAATACAAAGGCACAGACACGGTATGTAGTGCGTGTGGAGAGGAGGAGGAAACGGCTATAGGGCTCCACCCTATAGTTCAAGATATTGGCGAGGAATTTCTTAAAGTATTATGGTTTAAGGACAGAGAAGGCAAAATATACTTTAAACGGGTAGAAATAACCAGGTGAGGCTAACTGATTAGTGGCTACAATTAAGACGAGAGTGAAACTCAATCTTTGAACACATAGTGATAGTACTAAGTTTTATGGCTAGGTGACGTGAACCACCACCTGATTTAAAGGACACAGCCGGATCCATTCATCCAATTATTCATCCGTGGCGTTGAGCAGACGACGTGCAGGGCAACCATGCTTGTGCTCTAGGAACATGGCTCACGCTATTTTTAGCGCCAGACTTTCGAACGCTAATTGCTTTCTCTCAAAATATGTGCAATAACAAGAGGTTGATTTCAACCACTTCTTTGATAAAATGGAGTTCACATCAGTATTAGGCAGGAGCCTGCATGCTGAGTAGGACTGTGCGTTAGTAATATCGTTGCATGTCGGGCATGCCACTTAACTTGAGCACCGTGTTTTTAACATGAGAGAGTTAAGCAGCTCGTTTCGCGGAAACTCTCGTGGTGGAATCGGTGTCGTTGGTTGTGAGCGAAAAATCATATTCATATGCGTGACCAAAAAAGTGAGAACAATGCGCTTGAAATCAATAAAAAAAATTGGTTCCAAATCTGCATGTAACACCGCAAATGCCGTCGTAAGACGATAGTCTTGCGTCTGGAGAGAGTGAACAAAACGTTTGTTCGATGTTCTGCGCAAAAAAATGGTGAAGGGTATTCTGGAGGTGCTGCATTAAAGTGCTTCAAGCGTGTAGCGGAGGCAAACGAGCGCATCGAGGCACGTTAGACACAAGCGCCATCTGGTCGTTATCTTCGAAAACGAAGGCGTGCAGCCCGCGGAGAAAGATGCGTGCCAGTCTCAGAGGTGATAAGGTGTAGAACGCAAAACGACGGGCATGGGCCACCACCGTGACGTCGTAGCAAAGCGTTAGAAACACATTTCTGAGCATTGCGTTGCACTGTCAGCGCAGCGCGATAGGTGCTACAATCCTTAGAATTACTTGTGTGTGCCTCTTCTGGTATAAAGGCAGACATACAAAACATCGAAGCGTTGTTGTGGTGCCTCAGATATGCGCAATAATTGCTTTTTAATTGACAATCGCACAGCTATGAACGATAAACCTTGAGCAGTATTGGTGGGCGCTGCGGATCGGGTTGGCCGTTTGGTGCCGTTTGAGGTATCGTTAGGGCAGACAAACAGACAAATGTCAGACCAAATTTTTTTCGTTGAAGTTCCCCGAAAGACTATCGTCTTTAAAAACCCTGAGTCAGAGTTTGAACCGATTGAGAGTCAATGGGACGTGAGTGGGGGTTCGAACCCGGGTCATTTGCGTGGCAAGTGGATGTTCTACCACACAGCCACGCATCTGCTTGTTATTACAGTGAAAAGAGCTTTCTTTGCTTGGAAATGCAGCGAAAGTAGCTTTTGTGCTTCACAAACACACCCGTCCTAGGACGCGTATGTTTGTATATGCAACATGAAATTTCGCAATATTTCTACGTGGTACAAAAGCCCATTCTGAGCGGGCGTAAGAACGTGATTATCACAATGGCTTCGTGTTTTAAAGCTGGTCCCCCTAGGCCACGTAGTGGGTGCATAGCAAGCTCAAAAAGATTTCATGCACTAAGTGTTGGAAGTACGCACTAAGAAATGGATATCGCTATCGTGTTAAACTTCTAAAAGTGAAGCTTTAGGGTCTCATAAACTTTTCTTTTGCTTCTGTTTTTGTCCTGTCATTTTTTTATTTCCAAATATGCATCACTGAAACTTACTGAAGTCATATGCAACGTCTATTCACATTGTTAAAAATTTGACTGGTCTTTTGAACTTGTTACTATCCCCTGGCTGCTGGTCGAAACTTCATGTGTACGTTTCATTAGGAAAAAAAACATATTAGTTGAAAGGGAAACACATTTGTACAAAACGCAAGTTTCTTTGATATGTGATACAAAAAGAAGTCTACAGAACGCACGGCTTAGCATGCGTGGCTTAACCCGCGTGCTGCTCCTTCTCACTGACTTCGTTTGTAAGTTAATGCAGCGAGTTAAACTGATCACGCTAACCTAATGGCATGCTCAGAGCAACAGATCTGTGACACATGCCTAATCTTTTGCTAAATGCTTCAACAGGCTGCTTAGACGAAATCCGTCTAAAAGAACTGCTCAGCTTGTTCTCAAGCGACTGAATTTAGTCGTACACCCCACCTCATAGGTAAGCAAGACCCCCATGGTCCCACTATCCCCACCATGCGATTTTCCTTGGTGTTGATACGCAAGCTGCTTTGCGTAGTTCAATTGATGCGAAAAATACGTATGCTTCATTGTCGCATATAGCACGCATTGTAACAGACAAGGTGGGCGCTACTTATTCAGCATCAACTTTCGGTATCACATGAGCCCATGTCTAAACACCCCAGGGCTCGGAACAGATGCTTTCTCTGAAGGCAACCTGTACCTATAGGGGTGTGCGAAAAGAAGAGGACGGAACACGAATGAAATAAACGAACTATAATAAGTGAAATGCAAATTGGTTATTATTTGAATAGTGAAAGAACAATTTTAGGGACAATCGTATTCAACAGTGGCAAACATTAATAAAAGGACCCTTATGATTATTTTTACCGGCTAAAATGCCATTGGTAAACTAACTGGGGCTAACTTTTATAGTCAGTAAGAATCAGTTAACATTGTTTAACGGCTCACTCAAACACAGAGGTAAATTTAGAACTCGTGGAGGTACTTTGCCGCCACCTTTTGAATAAAACTAGCCCGATTAAAAAAAAGTGCTACCTTGTTCTAATATGTGTTGCTGTTCTGGGAGCTCTCTGCCAGCGCTAAATATCTGAAAAAATACTCGACATTTCGAACATGCCTTATTTGATTCACGAGTACCACCAAAAGGAACAACTTTCGATTCGTTATTCAAGCTTTTATAAGTTTTACTTACCCCTACCTACACCCAAAGTTGCAGTCAAGAATAAAGCAAGAACATTCAGCTTTCTTCATTGTTTTATACAGCATCGTCTTCACTGCTAAAAAATGTATGATCAAAACAACACCTGCATGTAGAAAAGGGGGGGAAGGGTCGCGCTGTCGAGCGCTAAGCTTTCTTCGGGTGCGACGGTGGATGGATGGATGGATGGATGGATGGATGGATGGATGGATGGATGGATGGATGGATGGATGGATGGATGGATGGATGGATGGATGGATGGATGGATGGATGGATGGATGGATGGATGGATGGATGGATGGATGGATGGATGGATGGACGGACGGACGGACGGACGGACGGACGGATCTGAATGGATGGATGGATATGAATGGATGGATATGGATGGATGGATGGATGAATGTGGCTGTACCCTTTCGATCGGGCGGTGGCTAGCGCCACCAAGCCGTAATACTTAATGAACCAAAAACCAGATTTATTTTTTTCCTTTGAACAGTGAGGTAGAGGATTCGTACTTAGCAGCGAAGATTTTAAATTTTCACTCTTGCCTTGACTTTAGCCACCAATCAGATGACCTCCTTCTAGTTAATTCTACCCGCTTAAAGTCTATTTTGCCCTCCCTGTCCCTAAACCCCAGTGCTTTGAAAAACTCTGCGCCATCATCCTGAACTATAGGGCGAAGTCATTTACAGAAAATTATCAAGAGTTCGGCAGTTTCTTCTTCCTCTCCACACGCACTGCATACCGTGTCTACCCCTTCGTATTTGGCCCGATATGTCTTGATTCGCAATACTCCTGTCGTGGCCTCAAACAGTAGAGAACTACCCGAGTATTATCATAGATCCTTTCCTTAGCAATTTCCTGCTTAAAATTTCGATAGATCTCTGGTGCGGACTTCTTAATCATGCCAATTCTCCTCAAGTCGGTCTGAGATTCGTTCACCTTCTTCTTAACCAATAATTCTTTTTGGTTTGGCCCCCTGCTGTTTTCTAAGTATTTACCAGTCGATTTTCTGGTTCGCTTCCTTCATTTTGTATCGACATTTTTCATGTACAAGTAGCTGAATACCTTCCTAGCCCAACGCTCCTCCCCCATTTCTCTCAATGGCTTCTCAAATTTTATCTTGCTGCTAGCCTCCCTGCCCTCAAATGATGTCAATCCCATATCATTTTGTACTCCCTGATTTTGTGTATCCCGTGAGCTCCTAAGGCAATCCTACCTATTTCACGTTGCTTAATATCTAATCTTGCTTGAACTTTTGATCTCATGCAATAGACCGCATTCCCGAACTTCAGACCAGGAACCATGACCACTTTCCATATTCCTCTCACAACATCATACTTTTTGTAATTCCATAGTGACCTGTTTTTAATTACCGCTGCATTCCTGTTATCTTTAGTCGTCACGTATATTTCGTGTTCCCATAGGTACTTGGCACTATTGCTTATCCGTACGCCCAAATATTTGTATTCATCTGTTATCTCTAGCGTCACCTCCTGTATACTAAGCTCACTACCTTCATTGACATTAAAAATCATGACTGCTGATTTTTCCGTACTGAATCTGAAATCTAACCTATCTCCCTCCTTACCGCAGATGTCCACCAATCTTTGCGAATCTTCTTTGTTGTCGGCCTTTAGCACTATAACATCTGCGTATATAAATGCTGGTAGTGCCTGTTCAATTAGTTTTTCTTGTTTGACGAAAGAGAGGTGGAATCCCAGTCCACTTCCCTCTAATTTGGCCTCTAATCCTTGTAGGCACATTATGAATAATAAGGGTGACAGGGGACACCCCTGCCCAAGCCCCCATTTTTCTTCTGCAGGCTTGGTTACCTGTTTTTCCATGTTTATAACTACCTTGTTACCTTTATAGATATCCTTTAAAGAATGATAACTACATCTTCCACGCCTAGCGTGTCCCGTATACCCAACAGTTCATCTTGAACTACGCTATCGTACGCTCCCTTGATATCCAAAAATGCTAGCCACAGGGGCCTGTGTTCCCTATCTGCCATTTCGATGCACTGCGTCAGTGACAACAGATTGTCTTCCAGCCTCATGTGATTCCGAAACCCATTCTGCAGTTCCCCCCGCACCTCCACATCCTCTATCAATGCCTGCAGTCTTTCCTTCATAATCTGCATCACCAGACTGTAGACCACTGATGTCACTGTTACAGAACGGTAATTGTTTATATCAGCTTTGTCCCCCTTTCCTTAATAGATCATGCTTATCCTGCTAAGTTTCCATTCATCGGGAACTTCACCATCGATTATTATTTCGCTCATTGCCTCTCTCAAAGCCATCTGGGCCTGTTGATGTACTACTAGGAACTCTTTTCTCAGCCCTTTCCCATTTTCGTTGTGAAAATGGAGCCATTGCACCACTTGATTCGTCCTTGTCTATTGTGGTGCATAAAGTACTTCTTTGTTGAAATTTTTCCTTCACCCTTGTTCTTATATATTCAATAGCTTCGTCCCCTTCTAGCCAAACACCTTGGGCTGTTATAAAACTCTGCTCTAGGCTCGTCTCGTTTCCTAAGGAGTTTAGATGGTTCCGAAATTTCGCAGTTGCCTTTCTATCTTTTTATGTACTTCTGCTAGCCATTGAGCTCCCTTTCTTCTAATCTTTTCATTGATCGCAAGAACGCATCCGTTCTACAGCTTAGAAAGGTTTCCCATTTTCTTTCAACATCATCTGTTGGTTCACCCAGCTGCTTAGCATGTCTGTGTTTCCTAGAGGCTTCCTTACGTTTTGCTATGGCTCTCTTAACTTCCTCATCCCACCAACTTTTGAGTTTGTGTTTTCTTTTCCGGGGTGACTTGTCACGCGTCTTAGCAAGCTCTAGCTCAAATAGTCTAATTAGATTCGTGTACACTGTCTTATTATCCTCCATGATTATTTTCTCAGTTTGTTTAGTGGCTACTTATATTTGCCTTTCTGGATAAAAATTTTCCTGTAGTTGCTCATCTTGTCTCCTTCCCACTTCACTGCTCTTCCAAAACTTAGCTTGATTCGTTTGTGATCACTACCCAGACTTCTGGAGCCACCTTCATCTATGTGCTTTCCCCTGAGCTTATCATATATCCTATGTGACATCAGTGCATAATCTATCGTCGACTGCAGCCTTCCTACCTCCCATCTTATTTGTCCTTCACACTTCTCGGTACTGTTGCAAATGACCAAATCAAGCCTTTCACACATATCCATGATCGTTTCGCCTGTCGGGTCGGTATACCCTTCTATATCTTCTATGTGCGCATTCATGTCTCCTAGTATAATTAACTCGCACTCTCTTCCTAACTCCTGAATGTCCTTTGATATACACTCTACCGTTGCCTGGTTTTTCTCTCTGGCCTTTGCTCCCGTCCAAAAGTACACGAAACCAAGGAGTGTCATTTGACCTGCCACTTTTCCGTTTAGCCATAAATGTTCCTTGCACTCCTGCTTGACCCTTTGCTAGTCTGTACTTTTATGAATGAATGCCCCGATACCACCCCCCTTTCTGCTGCCTTCTGTTTTTTTACAATAATCCCACGCGTAATCTGCAATTATTAGAGGTTGTTCTATGTCCCGGAGATGTGTTTCTACAAAACCGTATACTATCGGCCTCTCTTTCCTTAGCTGTTCTTATATCTCTTCCCACTTCAGCCTGTTCCTACCACCCTGCATGTTAATATACCTTATGTCTGAATTGGCTCGGCGCTCGTGACTACGTCTATTTATGCCCCGGACTCTACCTATCTTAGATATTGGTGCCACTTTGGAATCGTATCTGCAGCTCGTATATGCGGCTGTACCTTGCAACGCCCCTAGTGGCATCGGCGCGCAGAAGGTCTCTTTCTGGCAAGGGAAAGGTGTGGCGATCAACACACCTCCCGCTTCTAGGCACGTTAGGACTATGGTCTCTAGACTACTAGGTACCATACTAGGACGGTGAACGCCTTTGATGCCACCATTTTGCCAAATGAAGTCTCGCGCTATCGCTTTTTTGTTCGAGAGCGGCGCGACCATCTCATACGTACACACACACGCGTACGTATAGCGCCCGCATACGTAACGCGATACCTGGGCATCGCAGTGTGCGCATGCGCACTACGCAAAACGTGGCGTCCTTACGTACGCAACGTCGCCACGTACGATACGTACGCAGTACTAAAACTCTCTATTAACTCATAATAAATCTTTGCATTAGTTTGTGACATACACGGCAAAATTAGAGTAAAAAAGTTGTCTTTAGCAGATTTCAGTGCAGATATGTAGATGAATGATGTAGAATTATAGGCAGCTCAGCGCGAGTGGTTAGTAGGTAAACATCCTGCTGCACGATAAAAACATTTCTTTTGGTTAGATAAGCTTTTGATGTAAGCGTTGTGCCATGGCACACGCGCGTTAGATGGGATGGTACGGAAAGGGATATACTTATTGGTTATTCGTTCCAATTCAGCTGCAAACATATGTTAGACTGCACTGAACGGGTATCAAAGCTGCTTACAAATGTGTTTAGAAAAGTTGCTATTTCACTGTTAATCATGTCAAAGTGTGCTTTTTATAGTCTAGTATCGTTTTCTTTTTTAACTGTATTTGGGCATGGTGTATTTAATAAAAATGATAGTAATGAATGGTCACTCACGCCTGCTGCATCGGTTATAGCAATAACAAAGTCTGGCCAAATTGATTGACCCTGAAAATGTATGCGCAGGCGAACAAGGACAAAGAAAGGAATACAAACAGGCGCAATCTAACAACTGATTTATTAATCGAAAAACATTGACTCTTTTTAACCCTCGGAACAGCGCTCCCTGGTGACCTATAAAAAACACACAATGCACTGCGCACTTACGACAACGATAACAAAAACATAAAAACGATAACAGTTTCATTGATTGACAGACAGGAGCGCGATTTCTTTTGTTAGTAAAGCTACTGAAGGGTGGCTAACACAGTTGTCTTTCTGCTTGTCTATATGATATGCCTCCATTATCTCCCTTGACGTCTTGTTTCTACTCCTATACAGCAAGGTAGTGTCGCCAAAGCAAGGAGAGCATGCGCACTCATTGCAATGCATTGCCAAATGGGTTACAGGCCGACCTTTCAGGCTTGACATATGCTCTCTTAGCCTCGTGTTAATGCACCTGCCAGTCTGCCCTATATATACACAACCGCATGATAAAGGTATGCAATACACCACACTATGTGCACATTCAACAAACCTGAGCTTATGTCTTATGCTACATCTCTTATGTGCGTTGGTCCCTCTGTCGCATTGCTGGTTGACCAACGCGCACACTCCTCCTATTTTGTTTTTGGCCGAAAACACTACTTTCACATCATACTTTCCAGCCACCTTTTTTAATCTATGTGACAGCCTATGTACATAAGGGACCGCTACTACCTTAGAGCTAGAACCAGTCATCCCACCTGTTTCCAAACATGGCGCCGTTTCCCGTCTGAGCTTCTTTAATAACCTAGTGCCTACGGCCAACATCACAGAGAATGGGTACCCCTCATCCTGGAGCCTAGAGACCTGTTCATGAAACGACGCATGAACAGTATGGAAACAGGATTTAACCAATGCAGACCGAAAACAATTTGTTATAATTCCATTCTTGACCAGCTTAGAATGACATGAAGCGAAACTCATAAGCGGCTTTCCTGCCCTAGGCGAAAAGGTCCAACACACATGATCTGACAAAAAGTCCAGCTTCAAATCCAAAAACTGTAGCTTATTTTCAACCGGTACTTCTGAAGTAAATGTCAACCCCTTTCCTAGAGAATTAAAAGCATTCAATACCGAAACCCTGAAGTCCTCTTTGTGCACATCGCACCCCAACACCAAGTAGTCATCGACATACCTGAAGACCTTGTAGACTACACCTTGTAGGCAAAACGACAAATCTCTATCTATGCTGCCCATGAAAATGTCACTAAGGACCGGCGCTACCTTTGACCCAATGCATACCCCCTTCGCCTGGATGAACGTTTTATCCCCGAACCCCACGTGAGTGTTCTCTAAATAAAAGCTCAGAAGCTCAAGAAAAGACTCGACGGGCATACCACAGGTGTTGCGAAACGTCACTTCATTATTTTCTGATATGCACTCTAGGACACAATGCATTAAAGGCACATGCGGCAACGAGTAATACAAGTCCTGAGCGTCAATGCTGATACCCCAACTGTTTTTTCTGTTATCTGATGCAAGAAACCCCGTGAGACCCTCAGAATTAGCCAGCAGAAAAGGGTCATTTACTTTCAACGACTTCAACATCTTTTGCAGATACCCCGCAACTAGCTTCTGCCACGCCCCTTTTTCTGAAACAATAGGCCTAAAAGGAACCTCCCGCTTATGGGTTTTTGCTGTGAAAAACACCTTCAATTCCAATCCCTTTGAATTCCCAACATCCGACGCAAGTTTTTCTAAGTTGCATTTCCTTAATAACTCGACAGCCTTCCTCTTCACGCTTTCTACATTCACATGACATTCTTTAAAGCACTTTTGAATTGCCGCGGTGGCTTTATCTACATACATAGTCTCCGGTAGAACAACCAAAAAACCTTCTTTGTCCGCTTGAACAACTCTTAAGTTGTTCTCAACCAAATAACTAGCAACCCGAGCGACATTACGGCAAGGCGTGGTGCTTACCGAAGCTTTGGCGACAACGTCCACACATTCCACTACACATCTGTCTTTTTCCTTTTCGGGTACTTGCCGGGCAATGTCTCTTGTGAGGGATAGCTTGTCCACAAGGTCAAGTCTAGGCTCCACACAGAACTTCGGTCCCAACCTCAGGACCTTTTGTTGGCGCTCTTCCACCACCGCATCACCCAGGAGTAGAAGGCCTCCCTTCGGCGGATCTCTCTTTTTCCTGGGCAAGCCCCGACGCACGTCATTCCACATGGCCTCAGTTAAAATGTTCGCTTGTCTACACCACTCGCGGAAGACCTTGACGTTTAGACGCCCATCAGAAACAGACGAACACGCCACT
The DNA here is from genome assembly GCF_043290135.1 of Rhipicephalus microplus. Classification (NCBI taxonomy): domain Eukaryota; kingdom Metazoa; phylum Arthropoda; class Arachnida; order Ixodida; family Ixodidae; genus Rhipicephalus; species Rhipicephalus microplus. Next base: position 212,667,089 of record NC_134704.1, read on the forward strand.
CTTAGGCAATCCTTGAAGTGCCTAACCTGTCTTCGGCTCTCTGATCGCAGAATCTTGCTGATTCTTCTCGCATGTCCTTCCGATGGAGGCAACCACCCGCACACAAGCAGAACTTCCATAGGGCACTGTGCATTCTTTAGGAACCAGCTCAGCTTGCGGGCTCTGCATTCGCAGACCGCGATAAACGGCACCAGAACCGCCGGGTTAGATAAGTCAAAGTTAGGACATGAAGAAAGAAGGCCGGATGAACTAGAAATAAACTGAAGCAAAACTGCGATTCGGCCTAGTTGGAATCTATCCATCCTGAAAATGTATGCGCAGGCGAACAAGGACAAAGAAAGGAATACAAACAGGCGCAATCTAACAACTGATTTATTAATCGAAAAACATTGACTCTTTTTAACCCTCGGAACAGCGCTCCCTGGTGACCTATAAAAAACACACAATGCACTGCGCACTTACGACAACGATAACAAAAACATAAAAACGATAACAGTTTCATTGATTGACAGACAGGAGCGCGATTTCTTTTGTTAGTAAAGCTACTGATGGATAGATTCCAACTAGGCCGAATCGCAGTTTTGCTTCAAATTGATTGATTGATTGATTGATTGATTGATTGATTGATTGATATGTGGGGTTTAACGTCCAAAAACCACCATATGATTATGAGAGACGCCATAGTGGAGGGCTCCGGAAATTTCGACCACCTGCGGTTCTTCAACGTGCACTCAAATCTGAGCATACGGGCCTACAACAATTCCACCTCCATCGGAAATGCAGCTGCCACAGCCGGGATTCGATCTGACGACCTGCGGGTCAGCAGTCGAGTACCTTAGCCACTAGACCACTGCGGCGGAACTGGCCAATTTGTTAATATCAGATCAAGAATGCTAGCACTGCTACTAGTTGCCCTAGTTGGTAAGGCTGTGTCCTTTGTCCGGGAAAACATTAAACATAGGTAAATATATTCACTCGGTTATGAAGAAGATGGTAATGAGTAGGGTGCGTTTGCGTTCTATATTATACTATGAAAGGTAAATTTCCGAGCAAAACAAGAGGATATGATCGAAATTTTATGCAAACTTATTAAGTGCGTCATGAAGTTCATCGACAAATGCTGAAGGTGAAGAGGGAGAGCGATAGTATACACCTATTACTATCTTATGGTATCTGATGGTTACTGCAGCCCAGACTAGCTCTAGTTCACTGGTAGTAGAAATCTATCAATCAAGTCAGTTTTATCGGGACAAAAAATTAAATACAAAATATGAAATATGCAGACGAGGGTCCCAAAGTACGTGACTGCAACGGGACCCATATGAATACAGGAAGAAGGATTGCCTTTTGAAACCACTAGAAGAGCGCTGCCTCTCCTACGCACTGTCCTATCACAACGGTACATGTAAAAATGGTTTGCGTCATCAGATTTCTTGATCACGAACATGCGCATGGAGCCATATTTCAAATAAAGCAATTATCTTTGCGATACATGTATCAATAGCTGATGATAAGGAGTTGAATTTGTTTCGTACACTTCTAACGTGATAAAAAACAGATACCTGGGGATCTGATTTGCTGTCACCTCCACTCGCGCAACGCTACGAAGTCGTGTTCAGAGAAGAAGTGAGCGCATTACCGACATGATTGATAAGTTTTTTTTACCTCTATAATTTTGTCACTCTCCGGAATATACATGAAACAATTTTATTTAGTACCAACTTGTTGTAACGGAGCTTATGTAACGAAGAACTGGACTGAGTTTTCCCAAAGTCAATACACGCCTGCCTCGTTGACACAAAGAAATCTTCGCTGACTGAGATATTCTTATCTTTTAGTTGATTGCGCAGTGACGGCACTTTCTATTTTGTTTTGAAGTTAATGAACTTGGCGACGATGGGGTGGCACTCAGTAGGTGGATGGTTACCCAAACTATGCACCCTTTGAAACGGCTCGATGGGAAAACTGAACAAGCGCAAAAACTAGATTCGTCAACTTTGCCCCAGTTTCTTGCCACGTTTCTCTAGAGTCTTGAACTCCATGAAAGATTATAAAGTGTTTCTTCCCGTCTGACCCTCTAGCTCGGTTAGTCTAGGTTGCAGATGGTCATTCTCGTCGGTTAGTTCTATGGTTTTTCGCACACTTGCTAATTCTTCAGTCATAGCATCCGGTTTGTTAGGCTTTTCTTCCAATTCGTTGAGTCACTTTCGGATGTCATTAATTTCAGCATGCATGTTTCTTTGTCCGGATTTAATTGCATTGAATTTAGTAGCAAGCTCAGGCTGACACTTTGAGCTCTGTAACGAACGCGAGTGCACATCTTTCAACATATATGAAATAAGACATTCCTTTGTTCGGCAGGGTTTTCGGGTAAATCGTCAAATTCTTGTCGTGTTGTGGCACGGGTATAGGGTCAAGGGTTAGTTTCAATGTCACTGGAACAAAGCAAGGTGTATGCCATCGAAAAACTTCACACAAAGTCTCGCACAACACCCGTGGTATCGGGAACAACAGTAAAATGTGGTTGTTACACCTTTAGCGCGTTGTGGAGGAGCAGAGAATAACAACAGATAAATGCACGTTTGTAAGCTTTAAAAGTGACAAAACGTCAAAATACGAACAAGGAGAGCTGTAGAAACAAAAACAGAGAGTAGAGGCGTGACACTAACAACTGGCGTTTATTTCGGAACAACCTTCTTTCCAAGTATGTACAACGTATGCGCAGATAACAAACCAAAAACAACCGGCAAGCTAATCTAAGTAAATCACCTTTGTACTAAAAACAAACTATTTTTTAGTGACATAAACTGAGGCTGCGCTAACACATTTGTCAGGACCCAGTTTTCAGATATGAAATGCCTGAATAATATCCCTTTCACGCTGCGTCTTAGCCCTACTTAAAATTGTAACCTTGTCGAAGAGGTGCGTACAACCATGTGCGATGTATGACATTCCGTTAAGTTGTGACAGGTTTTACGTTTGACAATCTGGTCCATGTATTAATGTTCGGCTGAGGGAGCATGAAAATCTTCTACCATCGGGCACTGGTTATAACTTGCCGTTGCACTGCAAGTCGTGTGCTTGTACGCCCCTCTTAGATTACGTGACAATATAAGTATAAATATATATGTCAATATATATATATATATATATATATATATATAGCCGCGTGCAGCAGCGGCTCGAGCTCGGAAATTGCGGCTGGTGCATCGCCTTCCAAGCCTTCCAAGCATCAACCTTTCTACTCAATAAATCTCCTTTATAATTGGTGGAGGTGCGGGGTACCGTCCCTTACACCTTCCCGCTACGATTCTGGAACTCCGTTCTCGACGGCTACCTTCTGCTATGCCGGACGCCGATCAGCAGACGCTTCCATCTCTTCCGGCCACCTGTCCAGGCAGTGTTCCTCAGCGGCAGCCTCCAATCTTCAGTGGAATAGATGACAACGACGTTGAAGATTGGCTCTCGACTTTCGAACGGGTGAGCGCTTTAAACAGATGGACGGACGCGGACAAGTTGACACGCGTGTCGTTCTACCTCGTGGGTGTAGCCAGCCTTTGGCTTAGAAACCACGAGGCAGACGTACGAACGTGGCCGCAATTTAAAACGTCGATTGTAGCAGTCTTCGATCGCCCCGCCGCGGCGGTCTAGTGGCTAAGGTACTCGGCTGCTGACCCGCAGGTCGCGGGTTCGAATCCCGGCTGCGGCGGCTGCATTTCCGATGGAGGCGGAAATGTTGTAGGCCCGTGTGCTCAGATTTGGGTGCACGTTAAAGAACCCCAGGTGGTCGAAATTTCCGGAGCCCTCCACTACGGCGTCTCTCATAATCATATGGTGGTTTTGGGACGTTAAACCCCACATATCAATCAATCAGCAGTCTTCGATCGACCTGCCATCCGAAAACTTCGCGCCAAGCAACGTTTACGCACACGCGCACAAGAAATGGGTGAAACCTTCACAAGTTACATAGAAGACGTCATCGATTTGTGCAGACGCGTGAACGCCGCAATGACGGAAGCTGAACAGTGTAAGCACATCCTCAAAGGCATTGGCGACGACGCTTTTCTAATGCTCTTGACGAAAAGCCCGACCACTGTTAACGACGTAATTAGCCTCTGCCAAAGATACGATGAATTGCGGAAGCAGCAAGCTCTGACAAGACGTCCTCCAGCGCACGATTTGGCATCGCTGTCTAGTGTGATCAGTGCTCATGACCAAGCGTCGCTAAAAGCCGAAATAAAAGCATTTGTCCGCGAAGAAGTCGCACGACCGCTTTCCTTGGTGCCTTTCACACCAGAACCTACCACAACTTTACCATCGTCTCTACATGGCGTCATTCAAGGAGAGGTCGCCGAGGCCTTACCAGCTGCTCGCGAGCCTAATCTTGTGGCTGCTCCTCTCACCTACGCCGCGGCTGCAGCCATGCCAACTCGCAAGGTGCCTGCGCCTCCGTTGCAGCCTCGCGCGAACTATCCCCCAGCTCCAGTTCACTGAATCAGCACTAACACCGCCAAACCGTGGAGCACCCTCGACAATCGCCCGATATGTTACACTTGTCGATACCCCAGGCACGTCGCAAGGTATTGCCGCCGCCGGACGCATATCACCAATGAAAACCGCCGTGAGCCTTTCTTTCTTCCCGCTTGACTCCAACGCGCGATACGGTTCCTCCACTCCAATGCCAGCCCGCTACAGGACGGCCATTGCCCTTGGTCGGGACGTCTTCGCTCGCCCTCTCCACGCCGCCGCTCGCCTTCTCCTATGCGTCAACGGCCCGCGCCTAACGAGGAGAAAAACTAGACGACGCAGTTCCTGAGGCAAGAACTGCGCAAGTTTCGGTTTGCCCAAGTCCTCATTTGTCCCCTACCAATGTTATTGATGTGTTCGTCGAAAATATCCCTACTGTCGCTCTTGTAGATACCGGTGCAGCTGTTTCTGTTATAGATGCTGGATTTTGCCACTCAATTCGTAAGGTTACGACGCCTTTCTCCGGATTATCGCTTCGCACAGCCAGTGCTCAACCTGTTCAACCGACCGCAGTATGTACAGCACGCGTGACCATTGAGGACGTTCTGTATACGATAGAGTTCATGGTTCTTTCATGGTGCTCTCATAATATTATCTTGGGATGGGACTTTTTGTCGCGTCGTAACGCCGTAATCGACTGTGCTAGGGCTGAGGTTGAATTTTGCTCACTGGATGACCAAGCGTCCGTCGGCACCCAGTCTGCCGCTAAACTCGTCGTTAGCGATGACACCTACATCCCTCCAGGCTCTTTTGCGTTCGTGCCAGTTTCATGCAGCGCCATATCCGACGGCACGGTCTTCTTCACACCATCTCCAATAATCATCGCACGAAAAGCCCTCCCCCTGCCTTTTGCTGCTCTCGACCTTGTAGAAGGCTCAACCACAATGCCAATTTATAATCATGAGTCATCGTCTTTATCCCTGCTTTGTCACGAGTGCCTTGGCCACGTCGAGACAATCACTTCTTCCAGAAGTATATCCGTCCCCGATGAGATGCCTTCTACCTCCATCTGTGAACTGGCTGTCGTCTCAGCGGCTGACTCAACGTCGGCGAACATATTTCAACCATTCATCGCTGCAGACTTGACATCTTCGCAGCGTTGCCAACTCTTCACCATTCTTGAGAGCTACCACCATTCTTTCGACGTTGAACAAACATCTCTCGGCCATGCCTTAGCAGTAGAACACCACATCGACACTGCGTTCCACTCACCGCTGCGACAACGACCATATCGCGTGTCCGACACAGAACGCCGCGTCATTGCTGACCAGGTAGACGACATGCTTCGCAGAGGCGTCATTCGATCTTCACAGAGCCCATCGGCGTCTCCGGTGGTCCTCGTCAAAAAAAAGACGGTTCTATTTGTTTCTGTGTCAATTTCCGGCGATTGAACAAGATCACGCTAAAGGATGTCTATCCACTACCACGCATTGACGATGCTTTGGACAGTTTACAGGGTGCTGAGTTCTTTTCCTCGTTAGACTTGCGGTCACGCTACTGGCAGGTGCCTATGGCGGAGGCCGATCGCCCCAAAACCGCTTTTGTCGCGCCAGACGGCTTATATGAATTCACCGTCATGTCCTTCGGACTTTGCAATGCACCTGCAACGTTCGAACGAATGATGGACAACATCCTGCGTGGACTAAAATGGCAGATATGCATGTGTTACCTCGATGATATCGTGGTCTTCACCCCTAACTTTGACACACTTACGTCGCCTTCAGCACGTCCTTACTTGCTTAACTAACGCCGGTTTGCAATTAAACTTCAAAAAATGTCGATTTGCCATGCGTCAACTGAACATTTTGGGCCACGTTGTTTCCAAGGAAGGCATCCTCCCGGATCCCGAGAAATTGCGAGCTGTTACGGCATTTCCTAAACCTGGCACCATCAAAGAACTTCGAAGTTTCATCGGCTTGTGTTCGTATTTCCAGCGATTCGTCCGAAACTTCGCGTCTATTATATCACCTCTCACGCAACTTCTCAGCAACTGTAAAGGCCTCTTATCGTGGTCCCCTGCCTGCGACGAGGCTTTCACCACCTTGCAGTGGCTTCTCACGACGCCACCCATTCTACGCCATTTCGATTCTGATTGTGCGCCATTTCGATTCTGAAGCTCCAACTGAAATTCACACCGACGCCAGTGGTGTAGGCCTGGGTGCTGGGCTCGCACAGCGTAAACCGGAGCATCAGGAATACGTCGTGGCATACGCTAGTCGCACACTTACCAAGGCTGAGAGCAACTACAGCGTCACAGAAAAGGAGTGCTTGGCCATTGTGTGGGCCCTTGGAAAGTTTCGCCCATATCTATATGGTCGTTCTTTTGACGTCGTGACCGACCACCACGCGCTGTGCTGGCTTTCGACGTTAAAAGACCCATTTGGCCGCCTCGCTGGTTGGGCGTTGAAAATTCAAGATTATGACATACACGTGCTTTATCAGTTAGGACGGAAGCATGCTGACGCCGACGCCCTTTCCCGTTCCCCCCTGTCCCAGAATGCCACAGCTGACTCCGCTTGCGAATCCACATTCTCATCGCTTGACTTTGACACCATTGCTATCGAACAACGCAAAGACCCGTGGCCTGCGTCTCCCCTCAATCATCTCTCCGACACTTCCGAACTCTCAAAGACGTGAACGCTCCGGCGCCAAGTTCCACACTTCTCGATACGTGACACGCTTCTCTATCAACGCAACTACGCACCAGAGCGACGTAAGTGGCTGCTCGTCGTTCCACGAACCCTGAGGTCACATATTTGTTCCTCTTTCCACGTTGACCCACAATATGGCCACGCAGGAGTCCACAAGACCTACGAAAGGCTTCGACATCGCTACTACTGGCGTGGTATATGTGCCTTCGTCCGCAACTTCGTCCGCTTTTGGGCCGAATGTCAGCGCCGAAAATCTCCACAACACGCCTCCGCCAGTGAACTGCAGCCTTTAGCATGCCCTTCCCGACCCTTCGAACGGGTTGGAATAGATATCTATGGGCCTCTTTCATTGACTCCGACTGGCAACAGGTGGATGATAGTTGATATCGACCACCTAACGCGCTATGCTGAGACCGCTGCTCTTCAAACGGCTACAGCACAGGAGGTTGCCACTTTCCAACTGCGTCATTTTCTGTTGCGTCATGGAGGCCCTCAAGAACTTCTCAGTGACCGAGGCAGCGCCTTCTTGTCCGAGGTCATTGAAAAATTGCTCGCTGAGTGATGCCCTTCGGCCTTTGCTCAGCGCCTGCAACTTTTCAACGCGTTATGGATACAGTACTGGCAGGATTGAAGTGGCAGACTTGCCTTGTGTACTTGGACGACGTCGTCGTGTTTTCCTCGAGTTTCGACGAGCATCTTCGGCGCCTTGAAGCTGTACTTCAAGCCATCAAGACTTCCGGACTCACACTGAAGCCAGAAAAGTGCAGATTTGCGTATGAGGAGCTCTTGTTTCTGGGGAACGTTATCAGCAATTCTGGAGTTCGTCCCGATCCACGGAAAACAGCCGCCATCGCCGACTTCCGGCCGCCCACTGACAAGAAAGCCGTGCGCCGATTTCTGGGCCTGTGCGCCAATTATAGGTGGTTCGTGAAAAACTTCGCCCGCATCGCCGACCCTCTCACAAACCTTACCAAGGCCGACGTGGAGTTCAAGTGGGAAACGCCACAGCAACACGCTTTCCAGGAGCTTAAACATCGCCGCCAGACGCCTCCGTTACTTGCCCATTTCGACGAATTCGCCGAGACAGAAATACATACTGACGCAAGCAGCGTAGGTCTTGGCGCCGTTCTTGTGCAGAGGACTGACGGACTTGAAAGGGTTATTAGTTACGCCAGCCGATCGCTATCCAAAGCAGAAGCAAATTATTCCACAACAGAAAAGGGGTGCCTCGCCATCATCTGGGCTACGTCGAAATTTCGCCCCTACCTCTACGGCAGGCCCTTCAAAGTTGTGAGCGACCACCACGCCTTGTGTTGGCTAGCCACCTTGAAGAACCCCTCAGGTCGCCTCGCACGATGGAGCCTGAGACTTCAAGAATATGACATTACTGTCATTTACAAGTCCGGCAAAAACACTCCGACGCCGACTGTCTCTCTCGTGCGCCTGTCGACCAACCGCTACCCGACGACCCAGAGGACGACTACTTCTTGGGAACGATAACTACCGACGACTTCGCTGAACGACAGCGGGCCGACCCTGAACTTAAGGCCCTAATAGAATACCTCGACGGCAGGACTGCCAAAGTCCCGAAGGTATTCAAGCGCGCACTTGCGCCGTTCTTTCTACAAAACGGTCTTCTACAAAAGAAAAACTTTTCACCGCTTCGAGCCAAGTTCCTCCTTGTGGTGCCTTCAGCTCTGCGACCATAACTCCTGCAGGCCCTGCACGACGATCCGACGGCAGGGCACCTCGGTGTTTCTCGCACGCTCGCGAGGATACAAGAAAGGTACTACTGGCTACGTCTTACCACCGATGTCACTCGTTATGTGAGGACATGGCGGGACGACTGTCAGCGACGCAAGACACCGCCGACAAGGCCCGCGGGACTTCTGCAGCCAATTGATCCACCTTGCCGACCTTTCCAGCAGATTGGTATGGACCTACTGGGGCCGTTCCCGACGTCGGCTTTCGGAAACAAGTGGATTGTGGTAGCTACCGACTACCTCACCCGCTATGCCGAGACAAAAGCCCTGCCAAAAGGCAGTGCATCCGAGGTAGCTAAGTTCTTCGTCGAAAATATCGTCCTACGTCACGGCGCCCCGGAGGTCCTTATCACCGACAGAGGAACGGCATTCACTGCCGACTTAATTCAAGCGATTTTGGCATACAGCCAAACAAACCACCGCCGGACGACAGCGTACCACCCACAGACCAACGGCCTCACCGAGCGGCTTAACAAGACGATCGCCGACATGCTGTCAATGTACGTCGATGTCGAACACAAGACGTGGAACGCCATTCTTCCGTATGTGACCTTCGCATACAACACGGCGGTGCAGGAGACGACGCAGATATCTCCATACAAATTGGTCTACGGAAGGAGCCCGGCAACGACGCTCGATGCCATGTTACCCAACGTCACCAACGAAGAAAACCTCGATGTGAGAGAGTACCTTCAACGCGCCGAAGAAGCCCAACAACTTGCGCGTCTCCGTATCAAGAATCAACAGACGACCGACAGCCACCGTTACAACCTTCGACGACGCTTCGTGGAATACCAGCCCGATGAACGTGTTTGGGTGTGGACGCCGATACGCTGACGTGTACTAAGTGAAAAGCTTCTGCGACGGTACTTCGGACCGTACAGGGTGGTTCGACGTCTCGGCCCACTTGATTACGAGGTTGTCCCCGACGGCATCATGAACTCTCAACGACGCCGATCGCGACCTGAAGTCGTCCATGTCGCGCGCCTCAAGCCGTTTCATGCACGTTAACAAACTGAAACAGTGTTTTTTGTATTATTGTTGTATTGTAATTTATTCATTGTACTTTCTTGCATTTATACTGTACCTACATCTTTAGTTAAAGCACCGGGACGATGCATTTTTTTTTCAGAGGGGGGCAATGCCACGTTCCATTTCCCAAGTTTTTGTTATCGTTCCGAAACACCACACGATTCTCGGCGCAAACCGCGCCTGCAGGTTTCGAGAAGGTTCCGGACTGTAGTAGATCATTTCGATAAGATCACGCCCACTGTGCGAACGGTACAGATTGTTCTGGAACCTACGCCACCGCCAGCGTAACATTCGACGGCAAGGGTATAAATGCCGACGCGCTTCGCCGCTTGTCAGTTGTTGATCGAAGGCCGACGCTCCGTTCGCCGCTATCAGTCCGAGACTGCTATCTGTGCGAGACTGCTGCTGTAATTGGACTTTCTGTTTACCGGGCACAGGTTCGCCCAAATAAACAGTTAAATCCCAACACGAAGTCTCCTGTCTTCGGCCACGTCACGACCCCGTGACAATATGCAATGCTACGGCCACTCAACCACCATGCCTGCCATTATATATATATATATATATATATATATATATATATATATATATATATATATATATATATATATATATATATATATATATATATATATATATATATATATATATATATATATATATATATATATATATATTGTGGGAGTTGAGGCTGGCCCGCTGCCTTTGCGCGGGCTTTCCCGCCTTTTCTGCCATTCTCATGTCCCGACATGTCTGCTCTGCTGTGCTGTCTGCCGTGGTGGGTGAGCGGAGTGACGTTTAACTCCCTCACCCGGAAGCGGATGTTGACTGTGGCGCCACGCGCGGGAACTCGCGAGAGGTTTTCGCGCGCTGCGCCGGGAGCGGAGAGTACTCTCCGGGACAGCAATCGGTGAGCCACGCAATCTTTTCGTCCGTCGACTCCCGTCGCTCGGGGGATCGTCGGATTTCGCTGACGGCGCCTCGCGCCCCAGGCGAACGCTCACCTGTTGTTGCCCCGCTGCGTACGCACGGCCGAAGGGCGGTACGGTGTCCTAGTGCGTGGCCTCGCTACGCCGACCCGTCTCCCTCCGAAGCCAAAGCGAGCGCCTTTGCCCTCGCTCCAGCAACCGGGCCTTTGTTCCGGTGTCTCCATGGATCACCTTTACCGCGGAGACGTGCTCGTGGCACCCTGTGTAGTACTTTGTGCCAGTGGCGTGGATAAGCCTACTTGCTTTCCCGCCGCGCCTTTTTTTGCAACGGGCTGTACTGCGTTTGGTGTTGCCACAATAAAGTGTTGCGACTTGAGCAGTATCGTGTTCTCGCCACGGCGACGGTTAACGCGTGCCCTGCGGCTCGCTAAGACCGGACCCACGCTGGTGGCCGTACTCCTTCGGGATACGTGTACACCACAATATATATATATATATATATATATATATATATATATATATATTGCTACGGTATGAGTCAGGCTGTAGTATGTGTTGGGTAGGTAGAAGAGAAAAACGACGTTGTCTGGTGCGGCCTGAGGACTCCTTTTTTACCGCGACTGCCGAACTTCATTCTCCCTCTGTAAATAAATCCACCTATCCTTTAATTCAACAGTAACAGTTTTGTGGTGGAGGCTCTGGGTAATCAACCAAGCAACACGACGCTTCAAGCGCCTAATCTACGACGAATCCGCCGCCTTGCTGGACTGCCTCCGTTACCACTGGCAGTTGAGATGTCTCAGGGCGAAGAAGGAAACCGGATCCCCGCAGCTGCGGACCTTCTCCCAGTCCCAGCAGCACCGCTAGTGCCAGGGCCAGGTTCGCGTGCGGCTGGTCCCTGGTTGTGTCAGGATTTGATAGCGCCTCGCACATTCGGTGGCAAATCTGGCGAGAACGCGGACGCCTGGCTCACACACTACAAACGGGTGAGCAAATACTACCACTGGGACGTGGCGACCCAGCTGACCAATGTAGCATTTTTCTTAACGGACACAGCATTCTTGTGATACGATAACGACAAAAATGCCTTCACGTCATAGGATCGCTTCATTTTCGAAATAAGAGCGTGCTTCAGAGACTCCGTAGCTAAGAGAAAGCAAGCGGAACAAACGTTACTGCAGAGAACTCCGATCCCCGGAGAGACGTGCACGACCTATGTCGATCGCAATCTTGAAGCTCTGCAAGATTTTCAACCCTTTTATGTCAGAGGAAGACAAAGTTGGCCACCTGTTGAAGGGCATTGCTGAGGACGTGTATCAGTTCCTCATCAGCAAAGACAGCCTTGCTACGGTAACCGACGTCATAAGCCACTGTCACACATTCGAGACCCTAAAGAAGCGACGTATCACCCCCAAGTTCGGTCGCCCACTGAATGTAACCATTGTGGCAAGTGTTGACGAATACACGCTGCTCGATCTCACGTCGACAATACGCCAGATTGTTCCAGAAGAGCTCACTCGACACGCTTGCCCGACGCCATATGACGCTACACCCGTACCGCCTCCCTCTCGCCTTCCCGTGTCAATTGCCGCAGCAGGCATCAATGACTGCAACTACAGGCCACCCTCACCACCGAGGTCACAGCGCAGTAACTACCCGCTGCCGAGGTACGAAGACCGCTTCAGTTACCCCCATCAACAAGTCGACACCTATTATGACCCGAACGAAGATGTACCTGTACCACCACCACGTCATCGCAATGCCTTTCAGGAGTACAATGCATACCGCCAAGCCCTTGTGTGCTACCGTTGCGGAATTGCCGGGGATATAGCTCGGTTCGGTCGCTGACAGAGAGAGCCGACATCCCGATACCATTCCCCATCAGAGTTTCTGCAAGCGGGCACTGGTCACAACAACGGTCATTGAACCGCCTATTCCAGGAGTACCTCACGGCGGGAAAATCACCGTTGCAGTTCTCCTGCTTCTGACCGTAGTTTGACGCCTCCATCTGGCCGATTGCATCGTTCCCCTTCACCGGGATGACGTCTGTCATCACCGCCGCCGCCGGGAAACTAGCCAGCGCGATCGATGGAGGTGAGATCACACAACAGGATTTCCCTCAGATGCCTCCGCCAGTTATAATGTCCAAGAACAAGATACCTGCGGAAATAGATGGCTTTTGTACAAGTGGTTTGGTGGGCACTGGTGCTACGATATCAGTTATGAGTATTTCTTTTAAAGTCACATTGGCCACGAAGTTATGTTTTCTTGGGGCGAATAAACAAGGTTTTGTGGTGCTTGTGGGGAAGTACTTCATCCTATCGGACTTTGTGTCGTCAATGTTTTATTGGCAGGAAAGGTGTTTCCAACAGAGTTTCCTGTGCTGCAACGTTGTACCCACAATGTGACTCTCGGTCTTGACTTTCTCCGAAGATGTGGTGCTTTCGTCGACTGTGGAAGCGGTGAACTTTCCGTCAGCGGTGAAATTGTTCCTGCCCTCGTCGATGAGGCGCCGCAGGCCGCGAAGGACGCTCTGATTGTTTCCGATAAGCTGACAGTGCCGTTATGGTCAATGAGGTCTGTTGTGGTGTTTGCCCCCAGAATCTACCACATCTTTTGACGCCATCGTCGAACCTGCCGTCGTTCAATGTGCTAAAAAAGGCATACTCGTCTCTTCTTGTTTCGTATCTGTTGTTGAAGAAGCAACCTTTCTGTGGGCACTGAACTGTTCACCGATGCCGGTTGTGCTCCCTCGAGGAGTGAAGCTTGGCGTCTTCGAAGATTCTACTGTAGGTTCTGTAGTGGTCGTTAACAACGATGAAAGCGAGAAAGGTACAGTCTCTGGCAAGCGCAGTTGCTCTTACGAGTCGCAGATCCTAGGCATGATTAGCGCCACTTTGCGGTCACACGAGCAGCAGACGTTACGCCATCTGTTGAGGTGACATGCTTCTGTGTTTGACTTTTGCCAAGAGGAGAAGCAACTACCTTTACCATGTTCTGGCGCTCACCATACGATTGAAACCAGCACTGCCCATCCGATCTGACAAAAGCCTTATCGAGTGTCGTCATCAGAACAAAAAGTTATTGCCGACCAGGTTCAGAAAATGCTAAAGGAGGGTGTCATTGAAGAGTCGTGTAGCCCGTGGGCAGCACCAGTCATCTTGGTTAAGAAGAAAGATGGTGCCTGGTGGTTCTGCATTGATTACAGAAGACTCAAAGCCATGACCAAAAAAGATGTATATCCGCCGCCTTGGATTGACGATGTTATTGACTGCTTACATTCGGCTTCGTACTTTTCTTCAATAGACCTACAATCAGGATAATGGCAGATACCTATGCACCCTTCAGACAAGGAGGAGACCGCATTCGTGACGCCTGATGGACTGTACCAGTTCAATGTGATGCCGTTCGGGCTTTGCGACGCCCCCGACACTTTTGAAAGTTTATGGACTCTGTCCTTCGTGGTCTTAAATGGGAGGTGTGCTTATGCTACCTGGATGACGTCGTCAATTTTGGGCGTACCTTCGAAGAGCACAACGTCCGGTTAAGCCTTGTTTTAGACTGTGTTGGAAAGACTGGCTTGATTGTGAATTCTAAGAAGTGCCGGTTTTGTGAACGACAAGCTTTAGTCCTCAGTCACCTACTTGACAAAGATGGTGTCAGGCCAGATCCCCGCAAAATCGACGCAGTCAGCACATTCAAACCAACCCAGACACTGAAGGAACTTCACAGCTTCTTGGGCCTATGTTCCTACTTTCACTGCTTTGTGCCCCGATTCGCGGACGTAGTACGCCCACTGATGAGCTTGTTGCGAAAAGACAGCCCATTCAAATGGACACCTGATTGTGATGCCGCATTTTCTGAACTGAAACTTCTACTGACATCTGAGCCTATTCTTCGTCATTTCGATCCTTCGGCTCCTACAGAAGTGCACAGTGACGAAAATGAAATTGGCATCAGAGGTGTGCTTGTTCAGCGCCATGATAATGCAGAGCATATTGTTGCTTACACGAGTCGATCTCTAACCAAGGCTGAAATGAATTATACAGTGACAGAGCAAGAATGTTTAGTGGCTCTCTTCGCCATTCAGAAGTTTCGATGTTACCTCTACGGTCGTCCATTCATGATTGTGACAGACCATCATTCATTATGTTTGCTTGTTACCCTCCTAGACCCTTCTGGCCGCCTTGCTCGATGTGCCTTACGCCTTCAAGAATTTCACTTCAGCATTTCGTACAGAAGTGGACGACGTCATTCGGATGCTGATTGTGTTTCTCGCCTACCTATGACCACGACAGAGGACAGAGGAGATACCCTCGACATCTGTTTTGATGCAGTCTCTCACACGTTTCCTGACGCCAATACCTTCAAACGAGAACAACTGAATGATTTATCTTTATAGCCTTTGTTCGTTGACGCTTGTAATCTCAAGGGCAGTGGTCGCTTTCGCAATCGTGTTGAACTGTTGTGCAAAAGAAATTACTCAGCAACCGGCGCTTGCTATTTACTGGTTGTACCTCAAAGTCTTCGATGCGACGTTCTCCGTACTATGCACGATGATCCAACATCAGGACAACTTGGGTTCATTAGCACCCTGCATCGAGTGCAGCAGCGCTTTTTCTGGCCTCGAATGGGAGATTTTACGAAACAATACGTCTCGAGCTGCGAGAACTGCCAGCGTCACAAACGACCTACCAGTGCACCGCACGGCCTTCTTCACCCCGTAGAACCGCCTACTACGCCTTTCGAGCAAGTGGGCATCGACCGATTGGGCCCGTTTCCGTGATCTTCGAACAACAACCACTGCATAATAGTGTGCGTCGACCGCCTTGCCAGATACGCCGAAACTGCTGCGATACCATCTTCCACAGCTGATGACATCACTGTTTTTTTTGTTACGCTTCGTTGTTCTTCGCCATGGTCCACCTCAACTAATCATCAGTGACCGTGGTCGCCAATTCATCAGGAACGCTGTGGAGGAATTGCTTCGCCTCTGCACTTCACAGTTCAGACATTCGACACCATACCATCCCCAGACAAATGGTCTTGTAGAACGTACCAATCGAACTCTTACTAACATACTCGTTGTGTACGTCGCATCCAATCACAAAAACTGGGATGAGGTCTTACCATTTATTACTTACGCATACAATACAGCGAAGCACGTAACCACGGACTACACGTCCTTCTACCTGCTCTACGCTCGATCACCACGCAATTCCCTTCATACAATCCTCCCATTTAAGCTCCATACCGATGAGTCCGCGGCCGCAACGCTGTGCCGGGCTGAAGAAGCCCGGCAAATTGCTCGCTTGCACACACTGGCATCACAAGATCGCTCCAAACAACGGTACGATCAACGCCATGATGCCATTTCATTCCGCAAGGGCTAATTCGTGTGGTTGTCGACCCCCCAACAAAAACCTAGTTTATGTCAGAAGTTTTTACCGCAGTACACAGGCCCCTACAAAATTGTAGATCGCTTGACTGACTTCACGTACATTTTGCACGCTTGACGACACCTTCTCGTCGGTCAAATCGAACGCAGTTGGTGCACGTGCCTCGCCTCAAGAAGTTTCATTCCTCCAGTGACTTAAACTTGCCCAGCGGGATTCGTCTGTGAACCGCGGATTGCTACGGTATGAGCCAGGCTGTAGCATGTGCCGGGTAGGTAGAAGAGAAAGACGACGTTGTCTGGTGCAGCCTGAGGACTCCGTCTTTACCGTGACTGCCGAACTTCATCCTCACCTTGTAAATAAATCAGCCTATCCTTTAATTTAACCGTAACAATATTATGCCATAAAGGCGAGTCTTTGTCGCAATAAAAAAAAGAAAGTGCTCAAGTCAAATTTGTTGAAAACGAAGGAGAGAGTCACGCAGTGCTCATGCCTCTAATAATTTTTGAGTACAATAGAGTGGCATTCATAGTGAGTTGGGACAGCACCTCTTCTATTTTTACTTAGTCAGCCAAATGCGCATGATCCAGCCATGCACCATCCACTCTTCTAGCTCTTTCCTGCCCGTCGCCTAGCCTTCGCGTGTGTTTTGTGGATGTTGGGGAGAAGACCCATCATGTAGTGCCTCATGATAAAAATCGTATGAAGTATTGTTTCGTTCAGTTGTGTACAGATTCATGCGGTGGCATCTTGCATTCTTCGTGTCGAAAAAATTGGCGGTTATGCTGGCTCTTTAAAAGATACTGTCTGGCGCTATGCGGGCAAACAAATCAGCCCTAAGTCTACCTCTATCAAAACATCTCAATCTTCCCGACTATGCATTCGACGAACTATCAGTAACGCTCTTAGAGACGGGATTTAAATCAAATCGCGAACGTGAACAACGAGAGTCATACCTTATCCACCGATTTAACACCCTCGATAGAGGAATAAATGAGAATCCTGGTACACTTGCAGTAATAAAGCATTAGAAATCAATAGCGGCAATAATGAAAATAGTAACGGAGTTCACGACACTGCAGCTGCGAAGGGCACTGGACAACCCAAAACAATTCCAAGTGTAACTACTCTTCCTAAGTGCAACTGTCGTCTGTTTTCTGTTTTATTTTACTACCCAATCAATTGTGCCTTGCATGACATGCCCAACAGCACAGCCGGGAGGCCCCCACTACACGCGTAATCCAGAAGCGGGCTAGAAATTCGCATTGCGCCCGCTTACCAACCTCTGCTGCAATACGGGGCACCCCTCTTTTTACGACGAAATGTTGACAGGGCGCCCAGTAGTTGAAGGCTCAAAACTTCTTAAAATGCCCGCTTACCAGCCTCTGCCACAATACGCGGCACCCCTCTTTCTATGACGAAATTTTGATGGGACTCCGAGTAGTTAAAGGCTTAGAACTTCCTAAAAAAGCTCTTGTTTGCCCCACACCGAACCACCAGTGCCAGGAGGCCCCGTCTGGTCGAGAGGAATGCGTTAGTGAAAGGAAGCATACACAGACCGCTGACATCAGAAAGGTGAAGGGGAGAAGGGGGAGAGAGATGAAGGGGGAAGTGGAAGGAAGAGTGGAAGGGGGGCGCCCGAGGGGAGTCCACCGTATAATATTTTTCTCTTCTTTTCCTCTTTTTCTTCTTTTTCTTTTCTTTTTTTCCTTTTTTCTTTTTCCTTTTTTTTCTTCTCTGTCTTTTTTCCTCTTTCCTTGCCCTCTGATTTGAGATTGTATAAAGCTGAGCACCAACAAACTGTACCTTTAATCCTGATGAAGGCCAGACTCTCGGCCGAAACGTCGAAATAAACCACGTTGTGACCGGGAGGATCTACTGGACTATATATATATATATATATATATATATATATATATATATATATATATATATTGTGGTGAAGCCTTCGAACAGTGGGTCGTCCTCTCCAGCGCCTTCTAGTGGGTTGCCCTTTTTAGCAAGAAGAAGAGCAGCTCGTGCAGAGGGTCGCTACCCGCATTGACTGTCGCTGTCAAGCATCGTCGACAAGTGTCCGCCAATAAACGTCTCAACAATTTGGTGGAGAGTGCTGTGCCCTTCTAACACCTTCGGTTAGCATTTGATGCCCCTGGAGCTTCGATCCCGCACCGTGCCTTCTACCATGCACCAAGACGCCGCACAGCAAACGCTTCCTCCTGCGCCGACGCCATGTTCCGGTGTTCCCCGCATCCGCGACCCTCCTGTCTTCACCGGCGCGGATGGCACCGACGTCGAGGACTGGCTTGCTATGTACGAACGCGTCAGCGTCCCCAATCATTGGGACGAGGCAGGTAAACTCGGCAACCTGGTTTTCTACCTCGCGGGTGTGGCCGACATGTGGTACAACAACCACGCATCCGATTTCCCCACTTGGTCCGCTTTTAAAACCGCCGTCGTCGACGTGTTCGGCCGTCCTGCCGTTCGTAAGCTTCAAGCCGAACAGCGGTTACGTGAACGAGCACAGCAGACCGGTGAGTCCTTCACAAGCTACATAGAGGACATCCTTGACTTGTGCAAGAAAGTGGACGCGAGCATGTCAGAGGCCGACAGAATTACCCATGTTGTAAAAGGCAACGCCGACGATGCCTTCACCATGCTCCTGGCCAAGAACCCTCACACTGTGGCAGAGATCATTACACTATGCCAAAGTTACGAGGAGCTGCGACGGCAGCGCTCGATGACCCGTCGACCACCCTCACGTGACGCTGATCTCTCGGCCTTGTCAACACTTCCGGACCACACCGCCTTGCTTGCTGAAATCAAGTCATTCGTGCGTGAGGAAGTTGCCCGCCAGGTCTCTTTACTGGCCTTTGCTTCCCCGCAACGTGCTGAACAGTCGTCAAGCACACTTCTGCCTCCCCTCCGCCGAGCCATTCAGCAGGAAATCGCGGAGGTCGTTCCAGAATATCACCAGCCGCCTCCAGTATCTACACCACTCAGTTACGCCCAAGTTGTCGCCAGGCCACCCCCACCGATTCCTGTGACTGGCCCTCTTGGTTACACCGATACCATCGCCAGACCCCAGGCCTTCGGAGAAACTGTGCCACCTACATATACCGACGTCATCCACGTGCCCCGTGTGCCGCCCACTATGCAGTTATATCAGCAGCCGGCTCGCCCATCGCGTTCTTCGACATGGATGGGACCCGCGAACCGATGGCGCGCTGCGTACAATCGCCCCATCTGCTTTGCTAGTGGTTGCGTCGGTCACGTAGCACGCTACTGCAATCGTGTGCAGCGACCGCAGGTCGCCTCCAGTTTTCCCAGCCAATCAAGCCGCTTTTATGACCAACCGACACCTACGTCACCGTCGTCCCGCCCGGCTCCATCTACCCGCCGCTCACATTCTCCGCGACGTCGCTCACTGTCGCCGATGCGGCCACGTCCACTAGAGGGTGACCAGGAAAACTAGTCGTTGCAGTCCACGAGGCAAGGGCTGCGACGCTGTCGAACTGCAGAAGCCCTCAGGAAAGACCATCGAACGTGATAGACGTGCTTGTGGATGGTGTTCGTGCATCTGCCCTTGTAGATACTGGAGCCGCCGTATCCGTGATGGACGCAAAGCTTAGCCGATTACTGCGCAAAGTGACCACGCCACTTTCCGGGCTCTCCCTCCGTACAGCCAGCGCCCAAAGCATTCACCCTACAGCGATGTGTACAGCCCGCCTCATGATTCAGGACGTGATGTATGCCGTCGAATTCATCATAATTCCTTCATGCTCTCACGACGTCATCCTAGGATGGGATTTTCTCTCCCGCCGCGACGCCGTCATTCATTGCGCACCAGCAGAAATAGATCTGACACCATTCTCTTCTTTGACGCCGGCCGACAGTCCATCTACTGCAAGCAAGTTACTCGTCAGGGACGACACGCAAGTGCCTGCAAACTCGTCCGCGGCGGTGTCGGTCTACTGTGCAAGTCTTTCAGACACCGCTGCACTCCTCTCACCATCTCACCGTGTTTTCACCAGAAAAGGTTTGCTGGTTCCTTTCGCGACCGTGCAAGTAACTCGCGGCAGCACCACTATTTTTGTTCTGAACTCATCCCCGTACAGTGTTACGTTGGTGCGAGGGGAATGTCTCGGCAGCGTGGAACCCATCGAAGACGCACAAGTCATGGATCAACCTGATGACACGCACTGCCGAAGTTCCAATACGCTTAGTGCTGTTTCTACATCTGTTTCATCATCCGCTGATGTATTTGGTCCTTCCATTGCCGACAACCTTACGCCGGTACAGCGCTCCCAGCTTCTGACCCTGTTGGAAGAATTCCGCTCTTCTTTCGATGTATCTCAACCTTCTCTCGGCCGCACATTCACTGTTACGCATCGCATTGACACAGGCGCACAACCACCACTACGGCAACGTCCATATCCCGTATCTCCCACAGAACGCCGTGTAATCAACGAGCAAGTGGACGACATGCTACGCCGCGATGTTATTCGACCTTCTAACAGCCCCTGGGCGTCTCCTGTCGTTCTCGTCGCGAAGAAGGATGGTTCTGTGCGGTTCTGTGTGGACTACCGACGTCTCAACAAGATCACTCGTAAGGACGTGTACCCACTACCGCGTGTGGATGACGCGATTGACAGCCTGCAAGGAGCCGAATTCTTTTCATCTCTAGATTTGCGCTCAGGGTACTAGCAAGTACCTATGGCTGAGGACGCTCGACCGAAGACCGCTTTCGTCACTCTCGACGGCTTGTACGAATTCAACGTCATGCCGTTTGGGCTGTGCAATGCGCCTGCCACCTTTGAGCGCATGATGGATACCGTTCTGCGTGACCTGAAATGGCACACGTGCCTGTGCTACCTCGATGACGTCGTCGTTTTCGCTCCGGACTTCTCCACGCACCTTCAACGCCTGCGGCATGTTTTAACGCGTCTGAGTGACGCCCGTCTGCAACTAAACCTAAAGAAGTGCCGATTTGCAGCTCGGCAGTTGACAATACTCGGCTACGTCGTGTCCAAGGACGGAATTCTCCCCGATCCAGCCAAGCTTGGGGCCGTGACCGAGTTCCCCAAGCCGACATCCGTCAAGGAACTGCGCAGTTTCATAGGACTGTGTTCCTACTTTCGGCGCTTCATCCGAAACTTCGCGTCTATCGTATCGCCGCTGACAAAGCTCCTCGGTAGTAACGGGCCTCTCCATTCGTGGTCATCACAGTGTGACGACGCATTCACAACGCTCCGTCGTTTACTGACGTCGCCTCCCATACTCCGCCACTACGACCCTACTGCCCCTACAGAGGTACACACGGACGCCAGTGGTGTCGGTCTCGGCGCTGTCCTTGCGCAGTGCAAACCAGGGTTCCCGAAATATGTCGTGGCGTATGCAAGCCGTACGCTTACAAAAGCCGAGACTAATTACACCGTCACTGAGAAAGAATGTCTGGCAATCGTCTGGGCCCTTACCAAGTTCCGACCTTATTTATATGGTCGCCCATTTGATGTAGTCACCGACCATCACGCACTATGCTGGTTGTCATCATTGAAAGATCCCTCAGGCCGTCTCGCCCGGTGGGCACTTCGCCTGCAAGATTACGACATCCGCGTGCTGTACCGCAACGGAAGGCAACATGCTGACGCCGACGCCCTGTCGCGCTCTTCCTTGCCTGACGACAATGCCCACGACTCAGCGTCTCACCTTGCCGTTTCTTCCATTAGCATTCATGCCGTTGCTACTGAACAGCGCAAGGATCAATGGATTGCCTCACTGATATACTTGCTGACTGATCCATCCACTACATCCACTCGCGCGTTGCGTCGTCAAGCCCACCATTTCGCCGTTCGCGACGACCTTCTCCACCGACGCAATTACAGTGGTGACGGCTGCCAGTGGCTACTAGTCATACCCCGCAGTCTGCGCACTGACATATGCGAATTCTTTCATACTGATCCGCAATGTGCGCACTCCGGCGTATCGAAGACTTACCAGCGCATTCGCCAACGGTACTTTTGGCGCGGCATGTACCGCTATGTGCAGAAATTCGTTCGCTGCTGCATAGAATGTCAACGCCGCAAAACTTCAACGCACCTGTCGCCGGTAGGTCTGCAACCTCTACCTTGCCCTGTCAGGCCGTTTGGGCGCGTTGGCATCGATTTGTATGGGCCACTTCCACTAACGTCGGCCGGTAACCGCTGGGCCATTGTTGCTGTGGACCACCTCACGCGATACGCCGAAACTGCCGTTCTCCCCGCGGCTACAGCGAGCGATGTGGCCTCCTTCCTGCTCCAACGATTCATGCTGCGACACGGTCCACCTCAGGAACTGCTCAGTGGTCGAGGCCGCGTCTTCCTGTCTGAAGTCGTCGAAGCCATTCTCAAAGAGTGCAACGTTGTTCACCGCAAAACTGCCGCTTACCACCCGCAGACGAATGGCCTCACTGAACGCTTCAACCGTACGCTCGGCGACATGCTCTCCAAGTACGTCGCCGCCGATCACACAAATTGGGATTCCATTCTACCCTTTATCACCTACGCATATAACACCGCCCCTCAGAGCACTACTGGCTTTTCACCGTTCTTTTTATTATATGGAAGGCACCCGTCGCACACCATCGACACTATACTTCCGTACAAGCCAGATCTGTCAGAGTGGGCGCCTCTTTCTGCTACAGCCAAGCTTGCTGAAGAGTGTCGAGAGCTTGCAAGGACCTTTACAGCGCATGATCAAGAGCGGCAAAAAGGCATTCACGCTGACACCAGCACTACTGCGCCCATGTTCCTCCCTGGAGCGCTCGTCTGGCTCTCGATCCCTACCTCTTCAACTGGCCTATCTTCAAAACTATTGCCCAAATACGAAGGCCCCTACCGTGTCATCGAACGCACTTCCCCTGTAAATTACTTGATCGAACCCATCGAACCATCTTCGGACATGCGCCGTCGAGGGCGCGACATTGTCAACGTGGAGCGCCTCAAAGCCTACCACGACCCGCTCATAGTAACCAGCTGCTAGGTCGCCAGGCGGCTCCCTCTTCGTACCCGGGGTAGTTGTGGTGAAGCCTTCGAACAGTGGGTCGTCCTCTCCAGCGCCTTCTAGTGGGTTGCCCTTTTTAGCAAGAAGAAGAGCAGCTCGTGCACAGGGTCGCTACCCGCATTGACTGTCGCTGTCAAGCATCGTCGACAAGTGTCCGCCAATAAACGTCTCAACAATATATATATATATATATATATATATATATATATATATATATATATATATATATATATATATATATATATATGTGTGTGTGTGTGATGCTACGATGACTGAGAGACGTGGCCTGGCTCATACGCCATGTTTATTCTGTTCTGCACTTCTTCCTCCTCAGCATCTACCAACCATCACTTCATACGTCACACGATTCCCCCTCCCCCCGAAAGAATGCGCGAGCTACAATCTAGAAGGCATGAACAAATGGAGTCTTATAATAAAAAATAATGCCAGAAAATGCAGTAGTTCCATGCCACACGGCGGTTCCATGCACTTGCACAAAATGTTCACAGGAAAGGCAGTCCGGTGGTATCTAGGAGACCTCAGGTGGGCGAGGTTGGCTGTTGCGTTCTGGTGAGCATAACCATGCCTTCAGCGTTAAAAATAATGATGGCACAACCTGGTTAGTATTGAGGAACGAACAAGGTTGGGAGTCCTTGTAGTGTTGCAAGGTCGGATGTCTCATGCGTTGGATTCTGAGTCGTGGCTGCGACAGACGCTTTGCTTCTAAAATGTGTGCTTCTTGACAGACTGTGATGGAGTGCCTGAGTGCTTGCGGTTTGCAAGCAGTGCTTCCGCGTCTTTCTCGGCGCTTCCTGTGGTGTTGCAGTCGGCGGAATAGCAGGCGCTGGGAGCGTTTCTGGCGACTTTTCTTTGTCCGAAAGTGTATGACGTCTTGTTGGTTTGGAGATCTTATTTTTCGATCTTCTTCAACTGGTGAACGCGCTTCCATTGAATTTGGCATTCGCCGATGCCCTCGTTGCAGTCTCTCTAGTTGTTTTCTGAGTTTGTGAACTTCGTTTTGCTTGCTTTGCTGGTGGTGCTCAGGAGATGGCTGTAGTGGCACCCGTTCCGGAACGGGGAATTCATTTCGTTCGGTGTTTGACGCGTCCTGTCGACAGCTGATGAATGGTGAACTGGTGTCTTGCTTGTTGGGTATAGTTGGCAATGCGTCATCACTGCTAGCATGCTCTTCGGAGGCTTCGTTGACGGGGTTCATTGAGGGCGCTTTCGAAAGACAACTGTGTACGAGGTTTGATGTATCATGCACTTCTGAATTTGTTCGATTCATGAATTGGTGAGCTCTGCATGTGGGCACCACAGGTGACATGGCACTACTAGGTTTGAACTGCAGATTTTGGCAATTCTGCGGTGCCGTAGAAATGACAGGAAGCTCTTCAGGGGCTTCTTTTTCGCTGTTCACTGCGAGCGGTCCTTGCGCCTGGTAGCGTGCGACGTTCGATGCATCTGAGCGTTCTCTTTTGTTTGGACTGTCGAGGGTGTGTGCACCGGAAGGTGATGCATGAGCCCGTGCGAAAGGAGCATGGCTCGACTGGGTATTTTCTCGGTGGGTGAACTCGTCTATCGTGAATATGGTTTCCTTATGAGGCAAATGGTGAGCGTCAGGAGCGCTTGAAGAGCCGCGTGATGGAAAACCGCGTGGTGGACCGCGTATGCGAGACGAAAAATTAAGAGCATCAGGTCGGTGGGCAACGTCTCGCGTCATGGGCTGGAGTGAGGACTTTCGAAATGCCGGCTTTCGTGCAGAAGGGAGGCGTGCTTGATGGTTAGGTTTTTCCCAAAACACGCATGGTCTCCTGAAAGTAAACTCATGTGCCACTTCGTCTTGTGGCACTTGTCGATTCGCGCTGGACTTTCGAAGGCTTGAGGACTGCTTAGGAAATTGACGATAGTGTGCAGTTGTCTCTAGATGGTTGGCAATGAGTAAGTCTTGGTCATAGTCAATAAAACGGGTAATCATCTCCTCTTTGATTTTTTGCCATGACTCGTCATTCTCGAATATGTGAATTAGGTAAAATTTAAATGCCTCACCGGTGACGTAGTCGCTGAAGTTCGTAACCATC
Organism: Rhipicephalus microplus; assembly: GCF_043290135.1. NCBI lineage: Eukaryota > Metazoa > Arthropoda > Arachnida > Ixodida > Ixodidae > Rhipicephalus > Rhipicephalus microplus. The sequence goes on from NC_134704.1 coordinate 212,692,506, forward strand.
TCCCGTTCCGACCAAGATGCAGCGGTTGCGTGGTGCTCGAACAGGTCGAACCAGTCCTGTACAGGTCCATCGTCCGCTGCTCCGGTGTACTTGGGGATGGGAAGGTCGTCTGATGGTGCTGTCATAATGCTGGTCTTGGTGTAGTGTTGCGATGTACTTTCGTGGTCCACGTTCGGTCACTGCGTCTTGCTGAGACGTTCGGAGATGGTGGCTGGTTGATGAAGTGGCCGCCAGGTCTTCATCCTGTCGACTCGTGTGATGCTACGATGACTGAGAGACGTGGCCTGGCTCATACGCCATGTTTATTCTGTTCTGCACTTCTTCTTCCTCAGCATCTACCAACCATCACTTCATACGTCACATATATATATATATATATATATATATATATATATATATATATATATATATATATATATATATATATATATATATATATATATATATATATATATATAATGTCTGCATGGTATTCCAGAAGCAAGTTCTTTATCACTGCAGACCCCTCAAAGGCCTTCTAGGGCGAAGCGCGAGACCATGCTCTATTATATGACGGTACCCATAACGAAAGGGAAGGCAGATGAAACAACCAGGTAGCTCGTGATGTTCTCTGTAAACCGCATAACTCTGCTAGCCTGTTTCTCATACCCTAAATATTGCTTTTGTCCATAATAAAATTTCCTGCAGCAAGTTTACTTCCTGTGGACGAGTATGTACAATGGACTGTTTAAAAACCTCACAAGGTGTGAGCATTTCCGGAAAATAGTAAGGAACTCAATTATATTACACCAACCCTCCCCCCCCCCTCAAGCCTGTATATTAGGCTAGAAGAAAAGCGCAGCGAAGCAACAAGAAACAAACGACGTGTTTTCTGGTCAGGTTTTATTGCAAACAGCATCCAAATAGCCTCTGGTTTTAATTTCTCCAAACCATCCTGCCTACTTTGTTGGAAGCTTGTGTCCTCACAGTGGGCATACAATAAAGCAACAGGGCGAAAAGTCATACACGGTGCAGACCACATATACATAGTTGATATACATTTTCTCTAGATGCACTAAATAACTAAGTTCACGATATCAAATTATCTTTGTGGCTGGTTGTGAAAGAAAAAGACAACAAAAATAATGATGCAGCACCAATCTCCCAAAGGGAATATTTGAGTTATCGGCTAACAACCGACTTGCTTAGTGCAAACATACTGCACCATTTAGGACCGACAGACAGACAGAAGCACGGATGGACACGAACACTAAATCTGGTGCATTCCTATTATTAAAGCGACATCCTGTTCACCATTGTTGAGTGAGTTTCGGTGTGGTTCCGCGTGTCATCGAAGGCAAGAACGAACACCCCATGGCAAGCAGCACAAAATTTAGTTGTGTTGCAACTGTGCAAGACTACAAGAGTTCCTCGGTTGTCTGTCTACTTCTCTAAATGACGTTCTTCAGCGACCGAGGTGAAAGTGCAGGAACACCAACATCTGCCAGAAAAATGAAGACACGAACGCGAGCGTCTTTGGGTGGTTGACGTGCCTGGCATTTCCAGTGACGAATCCGGTGAAGGCTTCGGAAACCGATGAAACGCAGATAGTGAATGCATGCAGGGCTACACGTTTGACTAGTCATATCATTCGATTGATGAACTGCGCTTCGACTACGAGGATAAACAATCATTCTCAAGTTAACCAGTTTTCGCTCGCATAACACGGCGGGGCCAAACGAAGCCGGATTCATTTTTTTGACGTGTTTACTTTGCCCAAACTGCTTTCCGTCGCATGACTGAGTCTGCCATTTCACGAAATGTGCAGCGATATACTCAACCCACTCGCAATACGACGGGTACACACACCTCACTATCACGGGGAGAAGTAGTTGGCTCCAAGCAATCTAGCCTCGCTTGTGTAATACAGCGCTTCCATTGGCTCGAACGAGTCGGGAAGCGGGACAGTCTCCAGATGGTTTTGCCTTGCGGCACGCAGCACCTTTGATTTACACTCCGAAATTCTTGTTGGTTGAGCATGGCGTCGTAGCGGAAGCTAGGTCTATGGTGTAGTCAAACGCAGCTCATACCGCAGCTTGCATACCCGTGTCAAGATGCGGCTGCTGCAGTGCGGCGGAGCAGAAACGCCTGGCCGCGAGAACCAACATGGCGCTTGTTGCCATAGAAACCGGGACTGGCAACATTTTGTTTTAGGGGGTGACGGCAAGTGGTTGGTCCAAGTATAGTGCCTGGAATATACTTATTACTAGTGTGCCGATCACGGACTTCGCGGTGGCACGGACAATGATGCCTTCCACCGGCGTCCACCAGACGGCGATAGCTGCAGAGACCATGCTATGGCGAGTCAATGGCCGAGCGGCCCAAGCTGGAGCCCGAGCGGAGTGGTGTCAGCGGCGTCTCTAGCACGGCCGCTCCAGCTGTGTCTCTACCAAAGCTCCAGCCATAGCCTCCTCTATAACTTTGTGCCCGAGCGGTCGGTCCCTCAGCGCCGTCCCCCGAGCTATTATGGGATGCGAGCGCTCCTGGCGGAGCGCCGAGGCGCAAAACGAGAGAATGGATGGCAGCTATGGAGAAAAAACCGGCTTTGAGTAACTACCGAAAGGGCAAAAATGAAATAAGGAGGGAGGCATTTTACGATAATTCAAGGGGAAGCGCTTTACTGTTTGAAGCGAGATCGGGTTGCCTTAGAACGCGTAGTTATAAAGCAAGATTCAGTAAAGAAGAAGAACAATGCACATGCTGCGGGAAAGATAAGGAAACGGCGGAGCATGTTCTGATTGAATGTGGAGATATCCACCCAGGTGTACTCCTGTATCCGTCAACTGAGCTCGTAATGGTTCTAAATTCTCTAAAGAATTACGCGGAAGTTTTCCTCGCAAGAGCGAGAAAGATGAATCAGCCACTGAAGGCTGCCGTTGACAACGCCGCGCAAATACTACAGAAACGTGACAAACTGAAGTGCTCGACCCCGGGACATCTTAAAAAACTTTTGGAGGTTGTGCTCGTGAAGTTTCTCCGCCCACTTTTTCTGAACTTCGCGACGAGTGTGACTGACAAACACGACTTGGCAAAAGATTTTCATGTCAAACCATTGTCTCGAAAAGTGCTCAAGCTTTGAGCGCGAAATCAAATAACAAAGCTCACATTGCATTCTGCATACAGTGCTTGTGTTAAAAATTTGGTGTGTGCGCACTTCTTAACGTATACGCATAATCCAATGCAATGTAGACGGTTTCTAGACCGTCATAAACGCAAGCGTGCATAGGCCGCGTCGTCTGCTGTTATTATGGGATCTGTGCGGCATCTGGCGGCGAGCGCCAAAACTATAAGGGACGGATGGCGCGTATGTATTTAGCGCTAATGCGCGGGCACAAAAAAATATAGGAGGCTATGCTCCAGCCAACGCGTGCGTGCGACATGCGCCGATGGACTCTCCCAGCACACTTAGAACTGCAGAACGCTGGTTGGTAGGCGATACGTAATCAAAGAATATTTTTGTTGCACTTACAAACGTACGTACGCCCCGTTATCATTAATATGGTACACGACACCGAGATTTTGATAAAAAATACCAATGAATATATGAATACGCATAGTTTCCGAGGAAACGGGAAAACTCTTATAAAATTTTATGAAATTCAACAATTTAACTCGAGGCATTTGGTTTAATTTTCTCTTTGGTTCAATGAGGCATTTGGTTTAATTATGCCACAACATTTGTTATAGGGCAATTTTTCTTTTGCTGAGAGGTATGATGACTTTGTCGCGTGAGCTTTAATGCTCCAATGACATTGACGCTAGCTTAACTCATTTAACGCAAATAATTTATTTTCATAACTAATATGCTCTGAGTGCTGCAGCACATATCGAATTTTCTTCATGTTTGAGGACTTCGGACGCATTGATTGAAGCACCCGGTACAGATGAAGCCAATCTCGACTGGCGCGAGAAAAAAATTAAGATTAACGAAACAGCAATAAAGAGCTCATTAAGTAGATATGCTGGTGTCGGCGACGCCGTTTTAAACGAGAAATCATCTTGGCCGTGAAAAGAAATCGAGAGAGTTGCAAATAAAATCAAGGATACAAAATTTTTGTTTGACCTTTTCACGGGCAATTCCACTGATGACACCATCGGCTGTAATTTTGAAAGAACGCAAGGAGCGCTAAATGTAGCAACCTCTAAAATGTTTCTCACTAACGAGAGCCACCGCAGTTAGTGTTGGGTTCTTTCGCTTTATGCTTTTAACCTACTTCACTCCGCGTTCTGAGTCTACAGGGGCGCTGAATAATAAGATCTGCTCATTGTTGGAGCAGGATCCACTCAAACAATATAAAAAATTAAGCGCTCTCCTTACGCTTTATTTTCTGCGATGACATCACGATTTCGTGAAGATACAGAAGCATGAACAACGCGCACAGAAAAGAAACATGGCAAAGACAGGCGGAGGCATGCGCTATGTGCGCAACAGCAGAATTGCCCCTCAACTAAACCGCAACCGACTGAAGTTACGAACGCACATCCGAAGTGCATTCAAAGCGCAAGCGACGCGCATGCAACGCGCGTGGGACGCGCGCTCCTACACGGTGCACCCCGCCGCTCGGATAGCACGGTCCTGCAGAGGCTGTCTGGTGGCCTCTGCAGGAAGGCATCATCGGGAGTGCCAGCGTCTCCCATTGAAAACGCTCGGCAGTTGGCACACACATACATTCTAGGCACTGTAGTCCAAGGCTCACACCACCCTAAAACGTGGAGAAGCGTGCACATGAAGGCTATCTAGCAGGCGCGCGCCGCTTTGCGTTGCTTCGACGCATGCGCGTTTCAGCGCATCCAGATACTTTCGTTACGAAAAGAGGGAGACACAGGGTTGTCTGGGTAACACATCGGCGCAAAATGCAGCATGTCGCATTTCGCGCCAGTTGTCGTCGGGCCACGCCCACAAACACTGGTCGCGCCTGGCGTTGGACCAGAAGTGCTCGCGTTTTGCTAACGTTGCGTCGCTGTGCCCAGCGTGCATGCGCGTCAACGCTACATTGGAGTATATTGGGCCCTTCATAATGTGCGCGCGCCCGTTTTTTAGCTGCCTATATACCAAATTTGGTGTTACGTGACGTCAATGGATGACGAAAGTGTACGACTGGTGCAAACATGATAATCCTTACATGCATGTCATGAAAGAATGTGAGAACATACCACGCTCATAGCGTGCTCGCGGTCATTTTGATGGCTCCACATATACTAAATTTGGTATCACGTGACGTGAATAGATGATGAAGTTAAACGGCACATCCAAACATGTTAATAATGACACGGAAGTCATGTACGGCATCATGTACCGCCACCTCGTAACGTTGTGCTGATTTTAAAGTGACAAATCAAGATTTCTCATTCGTGCTTCGCATATCACCGGTTCCCACTGTACGTAGGATCTGCCAATTTTTGTTTGTTTTTTCTCGTCGATATATCGCGGTTCGCGTGTGCAGCTTTTGCTAGGTGAGCTAACTGGCCTCGACTGGGAAAAACAACATCAATATAGTAAGGTTTGCATCGCTTATTGCGAGTGCCCAAGCCGGTACAACGAAACAAGTCACTCATACATATGCAAAGCTTTCAACCCATGTGTAATGACTCTTAGAGCTAACAAGCATATGCATATAACTGAACACCTAGATCGCTGATAACGTCATTGTCTTGCCGTGTTCGAGTTTAATAGCGTGGCTACAGGACAAAGGTGTGATTTTGCCGCCAGATGCGGCACTTGCCAAGTAGTGTTGATCTTGAAATGAAGTGATTGCATCATGTGGAATCGGGAAGCAAACTTGCGTATTGCCAATAGATAGTTTGCTCACTGAGAGCAATGTAGTTTTGCTAAACTTTTTAAATAAACAATCGCAGGTGCATACAGTTCTGAATCTTTCTCGCTGTGCAATGCTACATTGAGTACTTCGCGAGTGTGCTATGTCGTGTCGTGTCGACAGGGCACGCACTATTTTAATTATCAGCCTTGAGCCCATATCATAGATAATATCTATTTAGGTGATGGGCCTAAAAATATTTCAGGCTGGTTACATTTATTGTTAGAGTCAAGTTACAGTTACTACAGCTAGAATTTCTTGTCGCAAGTAAGAACCGGCCTGCTGAGTATGCACTAAACATGTACCCTAAAGGAACAAAGTTATAAGGTGTGCACTTACAGATCGGAAAGGCCCAATTCTAAGAAAATATGCTTTAGACATGCATTGTACATTTTCTAGTTCATGTCCAGTTTTTCCGGACACCATTTGGTTCAGTTCGCGTGAACGACACCACGTGGCGTATCGACCTTAAAGACTTCAAAACTCCCGCCATGACGTATCCAGTGACGTAGAAAGGAATAAAATTTAATAAAAATATGATGCATGCACCCTGTGACAGTCGCTTCGCCTCTGTGCGCAAATAAGAGTACGGTTTGTCGGCGTTATTTCGACGGCGATACTGGCGATAAATCAACAGTTTTTCTAGACATACCGTGCCAGACAGTTCACAGCATGCCGCTCGAAATCACTGGCTGTCGTAGACGCAGCCTTGGTGTATCAAAACAAGCGTATTTGTTTTTAAGTGCGAAGCATTTCTTAGCGAACTTGGCGACTTTGAGCGTATCTATCTATCTATCTAGCCACCTACGGCTTTTAGCTCTCCTGGCAGTTTCGATAATGGAATGATTACCAAACTTGGTATGGCATAACATGACTCTATGAAGAACACATTTGACAAGTCATAACATGAAAATCATGACAAGTGTGTCATCAACATCATGAATTACACTTCATGGTCCTGCAGCTCTTGCAGTGGTTTCGTTCACATGGTGTGTTGCAAAACTGGTATGGTGAGGCATGATTGCATGGTGAACACAAGCGGCATACCCAAACATGAAAATCATGCCATGATTGCCATGTAACAACATGACTACATGCCACGCTCATGAGGCGCTCGCGGCCGCTTCGCTAGCGTCACATATACCAAATTTGGTATTACAGTACGTTACTGTATGATGAAGATATGTGACTGGTGCAAACATGATAATCATGAGATGCTGTCATGGAACAACATAACTTGATGCCACACTCATGATGCGCTGGCGGCCGTTTCACTAGCGTCACTCATATCAAATTTGGTATTACGGAACGTGAATGGATGACTAAGGTATGATATTGGTGCAAACATGATAAACATGATATACGTGTCATGTAACGCCATGACTACATGCTATGCTCATGATGCGCTCGCGGCCGTTTCACTTGCTTCGCATGTACCAAACTCGGTATTACGTCAAGAGAATGGACGACATAGGTATATAACACATCCAAACATGATAATCACAACATGTGTGTCATGTAGCCCCGCCACGGTGGTCTAGTGGCTAAGATACTCGGCTGCTGACCCGCAGGTCGCGGGATCAAATCCCGGCTGTGGCGGCTGCATTTCCGATGGAGGCGGAAATGTTGTAGGCCCGTGTACTCAGATTTGGGTGCACGTTAAAGAACCCCAGGTGGTCAAAATTTCCGGAGCCCTCCACTATGGCATCTCTCATAATCAAATAGTGGTTTTGGGACGTTAAACCCCACAAATCAATCAATCAATCAACATGTGTGTCATGTAACAACATGACTACATGCCACTCTGATGATGCGCTCACAGCCGTTTCGCCATCTTCACTTATGCCAAATTTGGTAATACGTGACGCCAATTGATGACGAAGGTATGTGACTGGTGCAAACATAATAGTCATGAAATGCGTGTCATGTGAGAACATGACTACATGTCACAGTCAAAACGTCAATACAGTTCGGCGTGCCGTGGTGCGCGTGCTCGCCGGCGTTCATTTCGCCGCGTCACGCGGGTGTTGCCACGCCAGGCGCCGGCCCTGCCATATACTTAAGGTCCCTAGATGAAACAAGTTTCCAAGGTAGCGACACCCTCCCTTTTCCTCCTCGCTTATTTGCCTGAAGCGCCCCCTAGAAGGTTTAAAACTTTCATCCAAAAGCGAATGTTTGGGTTCTGTTGCTACGGTAAATAGATGTAAATGAAACAAAATGGAACGAAATAAGACGTAGAATAAACAGTTACCTTTATGAACATAAAAGGCACAACACAAGAGCAAGCGGGATGTGCGTTACTCAACCGGCTACGTTGGGCAGTTCTATACTTTACAGCACTAGCCATGGCGTCTCGCGTAGTACATTTTAGTTTCACGACCGCGGTATTTCGTGCAGTTCTAACTAGTCCGCTTCTCCGATTGTGTTTTGTTCGTGCTGTGACACAGTGGACGTGCTTCTTGCTGGATCCCGTAAGTGGCCACAGGGCGTGGCGTTGTGACGATTGATTACAACCGGCTTGTGCACACGCAAGAAAAAAAAACTACGACCAGACTGGTACGAACACTCGTCCAGCAGCACTGCGATGACGCTTTTTTTTAAATGTGCCCATTTGGACAATCGTGATGCCAAGTGATTCTGATGCGGTGCTGGGAACTTCCTGAAAAGTGAGAGTTCTACTGGTGAGGTGTCTCGAAGCAGCGCGTTTCGGCTCAAGCGGGAACTGGTCAAGAGTGAAATGTTTCTGAAGGTGCGTTGATTACAACCTACAGCTGTTCTGTATACGTGCATACCCACGTGTATTTATACCAACTGGCATGCACTAGACACGCATTAGACGCACGCCTGGCGTTTCAATAAAAACCGACAAGTGAACTCCCTTCGCAGATCCGTGTCGACATACGTTGACGGAGTTGCACGAAAGCATTCGCGTGAAATGGTTCATAGTTGCACTTCATGGTGCGCTTCATCTCGGAAAGCACGAGGTAAGTTGAAGAGAGCGAAACCATTGTCTGTTGTTTACGGCAACGCAGCATTGCTGAAAAACGCAGATGTTGCATTGAACAAGCATGGCGAAACAATCTTGGTCGACTTAGCGCACACCGAAAGGCTCCTCCTCTTCAGTTTATGTTCTGGCTACGATTTTGTCTTTGGTCACGGCGAGAATCCGGCTGGAGCCATATGCACATGCGTACTCGTTTTGAACCTTTTGCATAATAATAAATAACACCACCAGCCGTTTGCAAGATCACGTGCAAGTAATGCACCAATTACAGACGCGGATATCAGAGAAAAAGAGGAGTAATCGAGAGAGTGAGGAGGACGGCTCGAGAACAATGAGTGACGCTACCTTGTTTCATCTAGGGACCTTACATATACTCGCAAGCGCGCGCCGCGCTGTGTTGCTTTCACGCATGCGCGTTTCAGCGCGTCCGGCATCCCTCCGTCACGAAAAGAGAAAGACGCAGTGTTGTCTAGGTAATGCATCGGCGCGAAATGCAGCATGTCGCATTTCGCGCTGGTTGCCGTCGAGCCGCGCTGACGTACGCTGCTCGCGCCTGGCGTCAGACTATAGAGTGCTCGCATTTTGCTAACGTAGCGTCGCTGTGCCCGGCGTGCCCGCGCGTCAATGCTATATCTGGGTATATTGGGCCCTTCATGATGCGCCTGTGGCCATTTTGCTAGCTCCCCATATACCAAGTTTGGTGTTACGTGACGTCCATGGATGACGAAATATATGACTGGTGCAAACATGATAATCCTGACACGCGTGTCATGTAAGAACATGACAACATACCACGCTCATAGCGTGCTCGAAGCCGTTTCTTTAGCTCCACATATACTAAATTTTGTATCACGTGACGTGAATAGATGACGAAGGTAAATGACACATCCAAACATGATAAATATGACACAGAAGTCCTAAACGGCATCATTTACCTCCACCTCGTAATGGTGTGCTGATTTTCAAGTGAAATATCCACACTTCTTATTTGTGCTTCGCATTTTATCGATTTCCACTGTACGTGGGATCTGCCATTTTTTGTTTCTTTGTTTTTTTAGTTTCTCCGCTGCCATATCAGTGGCAATAATAGAGAAGCACGCTGCTTTCAGGGTTTCGTGTTCACTAAGAGTCAAGCCTTATGTTTGGGTACGAACAGGACATTGTGTTTGTAGAATAACCTTTTTTTTTTTTGTGCGCGCTACTTATGTAATGCTCGCTTGGTCTTTTCGTTACGGTAAAGTAAAACTGAATTAATAACTTTGAGAACGCTTCAAATGATAGTATGAAAACGAAGTGTAAGATATGTGTTTGTTTTGTTTTTATGTAGTTCTTGTTGAAATGACGCTGCCACCTGCAGCGTGGCGCCATCATAGCGGCTGTGGCTCGAACTTACGCAGTCAGGCTTGCTTTCACACCGCACCATGAGCTCGGTGTCGCACGGACATTTTCACTCACGATCAAGGCCGGTACGGATCGAGTTCGGTTCAGAGCTTAGGCACTCAGCGATTGAAAGTAACCATGGAACATGTCAGGAGAATAATGATATGCAGTGGCAGTGCTCCGACACTGACAAACAGCACCTCAGACTATGTCGTGATCGTACCTGTGATCAAGCGCACCCTCGTCATCCTGTCGACGCTGTCGGGTCCGCGTGCTTCGCACACTGTAATCCCTAACCGTGCAAGCAAAAAAAAGAGAAAAAGCAAAAATAATTGCCGTAGTGAAAAGCTTACAAGAGAGTAGAACAGAAATATTATTGAATTATTTAAAATTTTATGAAACCTCCAACTATATGGTAAGGTAGTTTAGGGAGCTTTACCTAATGAGAGAGTTTTATTGTAACTGAAGTGCCATACATTCAAGGTTACGAGGAGTTCTTGAAGAAGCACTAACCTCGCTTTTTTTATATATTGCCATGCACTACTCCAAGTCATGATGAAGTATACCTACATGTATATCAGATGCTATAGCATTTTTTCGCTTCAGACAGCGATATACAATCGATGTATAATCACTTAGAAACGTATAAGTGATCATTTATTAACCGTTTGCAGGCTATTCATTCAGGTCCTAATGTTTCAAAGAGCGCAATTACAATTTTATTTTTCGATAACTCAGTCACTATTATCTAGAATAACTTGCAACCTGCGAAATATATCATTTCCTTCAATAATATTATAATATTTCCTTCAATAATAATATCATTTCCTATAGTATTTTCTTTCCGAATTTGAACTAAAGTATATACGCACAGACGTGGTCTAGCTCCTTCCCCTCTTTGCTAGTGTTGTATCAAGGACGAAACAAATGAAAATTATTTCTTAACGTGCATCCACTTCAATTCACCGTGGGAAAACAATTCCAAAACGGCATTTAATCAAATTTAATTGGACTTAGTCATTTCAAATATTCTATCTTTGGGAGCCCTTCATCGTCATTGTCTCTGAAACCTCCCTTCTACAGGGAAATTTTTTAAAATGGTATAGGGTGGTGCTGACCTGAACTATCTAAGTTAGCGTAATTAAGTTGGTTTACCTGTTATATAAATTTTTAGTCATACAATTATTTTGTGAGCACTTCTTATCTAAATAATTCATGTCTTGGCGAGTTCCGAAAAGTGGGCGACATCCATACATATAAGTAATCTTCATCGTCATTATCGGCAAAAGGTTGAGTGGCTTCAGATGAAAAAAAAATAGAGTAATGACGAGAAACGAACACTAGCAAAAATAAAGGTGGCTCTGTCCCGTATACTTCAGTGTACCTCCAGAAGAGGAGACCAGAAAACGAGTAAGCACGCACCGCTTTGTGCAGGCTGCACCAGAATGTTTGTCCACTTTCGCGATTGTTATAAATTGTTCTGGATAATATTGCACGCAGGACACGAGTAGTAAATCTTGTTCTCGAACTTACGTGAGCACCAGAGATTACACTGGAAAGTTTAATCACTGATATATACAGTATTTACAAAAACCAACAATGCGTTTAGGTACGGGTTCAATCACGACGCGCATGTGCCATCTATGCTTCATTAGCCGATACATAGACATGTTCCTACCACCGGGCACACCTTAGATTTCTTTTTGGCTGGCAGTATTGAAAGTGGAATTCACTTTACAATATAAGCACAAGCTGCATGAGTAACTTGTAATTTACAAGTTGAAAGCGGCTGCTAGGAGCCCAAACGAAAACGCTGGTAAATTGTCTAGCATGCATGCACAATATAGCAATGCTTCCTAGAATTTGACAATAGTATACAGTGCACGCGGAGTTCCGTGCTGCCACAGACCATCTCTGTTTGTGTAGGCAATCATTCTGTCACAAAAGTGTTATTTTGTTGTTGTAGTTTTTTGTCTCATTTTGTTCACGGAGTGCAATCCTTTGCTATGTACACTTTGCAAGGCGCCAATGAATCTGATGAGTAATATGTCTCGCAGTATCTCGTTGGAAAGAAGCGTGGTTTCTTATCTAACGGGATGAAGTTGTTCGTGCCATGGCAATGCGCATGGCAGTGTTGTGTTCACCACGCACTGCTCCATATAGTTTTCATCTTCCCACCTCAAAGGGTGTTTTAGCGAAAATCATCAAGTAATCAAAAAAATTAAACATGAGCACTACACGTCTCCAATTAGTGCAGTATGTTTCTGCGAGCATGTCAGAATATTTTTTTTCAGTCTGTCAGCTTTGCGATTCACAATAATTGCTTAATGAACATTGAAATAATGTCTCTAGAGAAATTTTTTAATCCGAAATTTGTAGCACTTAAACAGAAATAATAATATTTTCATTCTGCGGTAAAACAACTCTAGTGCTTAATTTCCGCCAGCCTTGTTTTAAAGTTCGTGAAATTGAAACAATATCACATCACTGCAATCTAACACGCTGCGTTTTTAGTGTTCTCAAATGTGGGTTCAAGGAATTATTAAATACCGTTCACGAAGGAACGTCGCTTCTACGGGCCATGGGTGACTAAGATCGACGTTAAGCTGTGGCAGAATGGTAACAATATAAAAAAATACATCGACTAAAAAGTGGCTGCCACGTGCGAAAGTGGTAAGAGACCACTGGCAGAATTCGACGCACTGCCAGCATTTGTATTTTTTTCGCTTTTCAGCGATTAGCGAGCAGTGGAACGCTGGTTGCGAACTTGAAGCAAGCGTGCAATGCGCGCTTTATCTGTTCTTTAGCTGATAAACCATTATTGGGTTTGGCTCACGAAATTTATACAGACGACAGTCTAGTGAGCATAACACTCTAAACAATAAGGTGTTTAGAAACACCCTGAAACCGTAGGGTGTAAAAAAACGTTACACCCTACTTTGATAGGTGTTTATGAACACCCCTAAACTATAGGTGTTGGATGACACTACACCCATGCGAGTGGGGTGTACACTGAAAACCCCCTTGAAACGATGGCAGTTATATGGATGAGCATACTTGATCAAATGAAGCGCAATTAACGGTCAACAAAAGCAGAGACACAGGAGGTGACGCTTAGACTTGTGTGTTGAGGAGAGCCGTTCACAGCACTTCATTCCATCAAATATGCATCACCAACTGACCCAAGCCTCCATTGTTCTCAGGGAGAAGCATATATAAACCTTCTCTGCGGCTGACAGGGAAGAAGGAAGATACTGGTGTCACCCACTGCACTTATACCTGTATGCATGCAGCTGATAAAATAAGGTGCCATGGTCTTGAATGAGCTGCATGAGACAGGTGTATATAGGTGTACGTAGACTGGGCCGTAAACGACAAAGACACGGAAGGCACTTACACATACACACGCACACACACACACACACACACACTGTCTCTCTCTCTAAACCACAGTAGTGCAAGCAGTAACCTGTAGCGTAAGGTCCAACCGAACATAACGCCGAAGCAAAAAACAGTTAAGCCCATATGTTCACATTTGCTTTTATTATAGAAAAACTGCAAATCTGAAAAACAGGACTCCGATGGCATTCTGCAAAATTTTGAAATATGTGACGGGACCAAGTTTCATTCTCTCTATACCAAAAATTCATTGTTTTCAATACAATAAATTTCCACAACTTTCAAAACATTTCCGCTAGTCGGGCAAACTACTGAGACGTATGGCATTTGATTGACACCTATACAATAGAAAAAACACGTAGAAAGAGTAAGCGAGTTTCTGGAGTTACATTTACAACCTATTACATCTCGCAGTATAAATTTCGACATTAAAAAGAGAACATCCGACAAGGTAGTGTGATTGGGGTTGTATTAATGTAATGTCAGTGTTGGTATACTTCTAACTGCAAAACCACTCATCACTGCTGCTTGCACAATCATCTTCAGCTGCTGAGATTACTGGTGCCTTCGATAGCAGTGGTGCGAAGCTGTTCTTTCTGTACAGGAAATTCAGTGCCTGAAACCTAAAATAAATATACAAGGCACAATGACTGAAATTTAACAAAGTGTGCAACATACAGTGTGCACCATGCATAACTAACTGCTTTCTTATGTGTAGGTATAAATTGAGTGCATAACAAGCATATTCAGAGGCATCGGGCTCCACTGCAGTGACAAATGGTAGAAAAGGTAGCAATAAACGCCATAAAAAGCGCGCTGTGGAAGAATCAGAAGAATCTACTGTGTTATTTATGTTGTACCCACCCCCTCTGTAATGCCCTACGGGCCCTGAGGGTATTCTAATAAATAAATAAATAAATCATTATACCTTTCGTGCCGTAGATATGAACCTTACTTTACCCTTTCAGCTTGCTCGTGCAGGCAAATACAAAGGTGCTGCTCCAAGTTGATAATGTTCCATTAGCTGCATGCAACGATCAATCTAAGTGAATGTCAAGTTCTATGCTTAGGTATGCATCAACACAGCTGCATGTGTATTTCTGCAGATCTACCATGGTAGTCATTCGATTAGTTTATTAAAAGAAATAATGTACGACGCGCAAAAATATATACATATTTTATCTGTATTGCACAAAAGCAGAATGCCACTGAGCATACATGACGGTATGCGCATTGAGAAGGTATTCACTGCAGGTAACTTGTAAAATTAGGTACTGTACAGTTACGTATTAAAATACGAATGATACTAGTGTTCTTGAACTGGCTCACATTGACCCGATTATATAATAAAAGAATTGGCTATTGGGTCATTCCACATCAAACGTCCCAGGCACTTTGGTTACCACCACAAATGTATTCGAAAAAAATCGCGCTGATTTTACTGCATTAAAAAAGGTAACTGCTAGAAAATGTCGCAGAAAAATAATATATTGGTCACGTGGCTGCCTCCTGAACTTCCTGGAATCTCGTCTGGATGTTTGTGAAAAAAATTATTTCATAAGTATCTCTTCTTCCGTGCCAAATTTGGTCTACAAGTTAAGTGAAAGGCTTGCGTAAAGTGTTTGAAGCTCAGTAATAATATTACCATTTTTCGACCAAGCACGCCTCAAATAATTTAGCCGGAATGTGTTATATCTTATTTTTATATATCAATACTGCACTTTGATTGAATATCTGAGGAGTGAATACTTAATCCACATTAGGTATTTTTGAAGGAAAAAATGTTTTAGACCTCTCAAGCTGTCAAACTTTAGGAGAAAAAATCGCAAAATTCACAAAATATTTGTTTTGTCTATAATGAAACGAAACTTGCACCATGTGGTGGTTGAATTAAAATAGACTTTGTACCTGAATCGAAGCAAATAAGCAGTTTTTTTCATTCGGCATATTTTGTCATAGAAATTCATGTTTTGAGAAAAAGATCACAGCATATTCACGGAGTGAATGATGATGAGTGGGGCGTAACGTTCATCCGTCTGGACGCACAAACGGATGGACAGACAGTCTGACGCCAATATGGACGAACAGAAAGACGGATGGACTCACGGACAGACCGACAAACGGAAGCCTGGATGGATGGATGCACAGACGAACGGACGAAAGCACAAATGTACGGACGAACGATTCACCCAACGAATCATCGTTTTGTCCGTGTATATGCTGTGAAAACCACTGACGCTATCTATTGTGCAACTCATCAAGTGGCTCCATAATACTGATACGACTACAGAGGATGGAACCACCCACGGCCTCAAGAGCTTTGTCCCTAAATGATTTTTGAAGTTCCAAGTTCCCCATTTGCCATTTGGTCATACTGCAGCCGACGCCTCGAAGTTCCCCATTGCCGTTGATGGAAAAATTTTTAAAATATTTTATTCCTTGAAATAGAAATTGTAATAATGAAACTTGTCACATACAAATAACTGTTTATTTGCTTTCAATTTAGGTAAAAGTGGATTTTTAATTGGACCACCACATGGTGCAAATCGCGTCTCAATATCGACAAAAATGACAATTATGTGAAATGAGTGATCTTTTCTCGTAGAGGTTAACAGCTTAAGATGTCTAAAAATAATTTTTCATCACGATATCTTTTCTGTGAAATAAGTAGTCACAGCTCAGATATTCATACAAAGCGCAGTAGAGAAATGAGTAAATGCAAACATAACACACTTTGGCTAAATTTTTGCGGACGTATGAGGCCGAAAATTTGTATTATATTGCTGAGTTTGAAACACCTTACATAAGCCCCTTTACTTAATGATTGATTTGCGGGGTTTAACGTCCCAAAACCACCATTTGATTATGAGAGACGCCGTAGTGGAGGGCTCCGGAAATTTTGACCACCTGGGGTTCTTTAACGTGCATCCAAATCTGAGTACACGGGCCTACAACATTTCCGCCTCCATCGGAAATGCAGCCGCCGCAGCCAGGAATCGAACCCACGACCTTCGGGTCAGCAGCCTCCCCTTTACTAAACATGTACCAAAATTGGTATAAAAAAAAGGTGCGGTACTTGTAAATTTTTTTTCACAAACAACACTCAAACAACAGTCTGGAAAGTTTGAAAGGCAACCACGTGACCAAAAACTTTTTTTCTCTTCAAAATATTCAAGCAGTTCCCTGTTTTCAGTGCATTAAATCAGCACGGTTTTTTTTTTTTCAAACACATTTGCCATAGCCGCGAAATTGGCTGGGAAATGTCGAATAAAGTAACCCTCTTACGTTCACTCAATGACCTTAGCATACTGCTAAATTGGGGCCATTTGTTTCAATCATGCTGTCAGGGTGAGAAAGCATAACTCCTTCCCGATGCAGCGTAGGCTGTTCAGTGGCTGTGCGTGTTGTGTTCCCAGATGGATATGCTATTCCAGTCTTACATTTTGGCTGCAACACATGCTTAGATACCGTGCAGTATGTATAACATTAAAGTGTTTTTGTGCAACAAAAACTAATAATACGCTTCACATAGCGAAAATACCTTTTACATCTGAAGTACTTAGCGAAGTTAAACGCCAAAGCAAGGCGATGGCAATAAAACTCTGAATAAGAAGAATATTTTGAAAGTTACACATGATGGAAATAATCTGAATAAAATGTGCTCTAATGTTAGCAGCTATGTTCAAACAAGCGTTTGCGCTGTTCATGTAGGCAATTCGACCGCACACAAAGACTAAAGGTATGTTCTGTGCGAATCGAGAGCGCCCTCCTACCTGGCGCCTCATTCCCCAGCTGCCGCACGCGCGCCACCAGCGTAGCGCGGATGCGCATAAGCCCCGGCATCCGCCAAGATGGCTGCCAGGGCGCCTCTTGGTCTGGGCCAGTCAACCGTCGGCTTCTTCCCGCGCTGGCATGTCCGGGCACGCTACGCTAGTGCGCCGCTTGGGCCTACGTCACAACGCAGCACCATTTCGCATTGGGCGCGCGTGACATCCTCCTCTCCTGCGAGCTGTGTTGGGCCCGACGATTCGCTCGTCGCGGCAGATGCTCTCAGGCCTCCACGAGAGGTTGACGCGCTGCTTAAAAGGCGGCTTATCGTTCGTGCGTTCGACTTCGGCCCTTGTGCGGGAGTCGTAGCGCCCTAGGCAAGCGTACTTTCTCGGTCTTGCGGAATTCCCTATACGGCCTGCAAGTCCGTGAGTGTCGCACTGTGCTGCATCTTGGGTTAATAAACCCGTTGTTGTGTTTATCTTGCCTGGTGCGTGGTTTCTGTGCCGTGCCTGAGAAAACGACGAACCCGGCTACAATGTCTTCGCATGCAGCGGCAGTGGTAGACGTCGCATTCCTACACGGTTGTGCATAGTAGGTAAGCCTTGTGCAAACCTATCTCCACATAACTGGCGCCCAACTTGGTTTCGGCATGGCTTCAGAGCAGACCCCTTCGAGGCGCTCGTTCCTGTTCGATCCTGTGGCGACGGACTTGATCTCATTCGAGGCGGACGGCTGCAACAGCACCGGGTACGGCCCACTCGGCGACCCTCCGCTTTCGTTCACCGGGAGAGATCCCTTTTTCGGGGCCCCCTACGGTGATGCGAGTCGCTTGAACGAGGGCCGCAGTCCTAGCCAAGCCAGTAACGGGCTGTATCAGCTGTTCGAGACTTACGCGCTTACGGGCCCGCCCCCGGCGCAGTCTCCGCTCGCCAGCAGCACGGTTGTTAGCTCAAATAGCCGCACCCACTCCTTCCTACCGGGAGCACTCAGGTATTGGCGGGAACGTGCGTACTGACTCGTCGTGGTCGCGAGCGCAAAGGGTTGACGATGTCGTTTGCGAGCCTGCTCGCTTAACCGACAACGCCGCCGCGTTCACCGACGCTCGCTGGCCTGAGACTCGCGTGGGCAACGCTTTCGACGGACGTGGGCCACCGTGCTCCGCTGACGACCCGTTCCTGACGACCCGTTTGCCAGTTGCGTGAGGCCTCAAGCACCAGTCGGAGCGCAAACCCTACCCTCCTCCATGCCGTTTACTGGCCTTTTTTTGGTTGTACGCGCATGTTGGGGAACAGGCGCGCGCACCTGTTACGGCGGCGCCCACGTCGGAGCAGTCACCGCTGCACGCAACTGCGGCGCAGCTCCTAAACGTACTGTTGGAAGCGGTACGCTCACAGCCTTGTGCTTTAAAGGAAACCCCGAGTCCCCTCAGCCAAGCGTTTCGAGTAGCTTAAGGGTACCTTTGCCTGAGTACAGCGGTTATTCGGACCGCACCAGTGCCACAGAGTACCTCGAGGCGATGCACCGCAATCAGCAGGCTACGTGGCTGAGCGACAGCGTTATGCTAGTCTCTGTTTTGCCCGTGTCGCTGACAGCCCAAGCGGCGAGGTGGTACCGGCTCGTCGGCCAACAAGCTCGCTCAAAAAAGGAGGAGTTTAGGGCGCTCTTTCGTAGCGAATTCCTTCCTACTGAATACGAGCGCTGCATGCGTCGCGAGTTAGAGCTTCGCACACAGCATCTTGACGATTCTCTTCTCGAGTACGTTCGAGCTTTGCAGGAGCTCTACCTCATTGCCGATCTTCCGGTATCAGACGCCGAGAAGGTGGAGCGAGTAATACGCCAGGCTCCTCCAACCTTTGCCGCTTACCTTCGGAGCGCCCCGTAGCGTGACCTAAACGAGCTGGCATCCGATGCGAAGCGTATTCAGGGCGACAATTTGGCGGCGCGAGCCTATCGCCCGCCGCCCCCGCCGTCTGCGTCTCTCGAGCCTCGTTGCGCGTTGGCTGGTCGTGACTCGTCACACTGGTGCTCCCCAAACCACGAGGCGGACTCTGCCGCGAGAGACCGAGACGCGTTCGATGTGTCGGACCGCGCTCTGGACCCGTACACGTACGCCCGGGCGGCCACCGTTGCCCGGCAGCGTGAACAAGAACGGAAACCCCGTGCTCCAGTGCACGAGGGGATATCCGATCGCAGAGCCCCTACTACGGCAAGCGAACGGACACCTCGTAGCTCTAAAAGATCGCCAAAAACTCCCCTGTTGGAGGAGAAGGCGTTGTCTGCTTTCGTTGCCGTGAGCGTGGTCACACCGCGCGTGAGTGCAACGCGCCCCAACGACAAAAGGGCCTCCTCGCCCGTCGGGAAACGGGGTGAGCCGTCGGTGAGCTCCCCCTTGCCAGCGGCTGCAGTAGTAAGAGAACACGGGAGTGTAACACAACCTCCGGCACCGATGGCGTGTCGCGCTGGACATGACATTCCAGCCATGCCGGCACCGTTCATCGCCCTCACGATCGCTGGACGAGAGTTTGCGGCGTTGCTGGATAGCGGCGCTTCTATATCACTGTTCGCCGAAAAGGTTAGGGCTCATTCGCGCGACCGCTCTGTCCGCATTCGAGCTTGTGACACTGCCTTCCACCTCGCCAGCGGTACCGCCACCTCGTGCGGCGCTGCGCGGTTGGTTGTGCGTTGGGAGAATCGCGCACGCCGACAGCGCTTTGTACTTCTTCCTGGTCTTTCCGTGCCTGTGATTCTCGGTCGCGACTTTCTCGCGCGCACCGGTATCGTGATTGACGTCGCAAGCGGAGGCTACAGGATCGGCCCTTCCGGCGCCCTACGACCTTTCGCTGCACCTCCCGTGGTCTCGGCTGCCAGTAAGTCGCCGGACACCACGCGGAAGAAGGAGGAAAGGATACCAAGCGTTGCCCCCGCGGCCCGCGTCTCCCCCTCCGACGCCAAGACTGGTCCTTTGGCCGGCGTGGCGGAAAACGGTTCGTGCCGACAGCTTTCCCTCGAGCATAATGCTGCCGCGGTGAATGAGGTCTCGGCTATGCCGCTAAGCAGCAACTCGAATGGCTCGCTGCGGCCTTTGCCGGACAGCTTGTCGAAACGCGAGAAAGCACGCCTGTCGTCGCTGTTGACACGTTTCAGTGATACGTTCACGGAACGCCCGGGTTCCACCTCTCTGGTGAGGCACCGGACTGACACAGGTGACGCACACCCGTGGAAATGCAATCCTCGCCCAGTTAGTGGGGCACAGAGGAAATCAATTTACCAGGCACTAGATGAGTTGATTGAAACCGGAGTTGCCCAACGCTCAAACAGTCGTTGAGGTTCGCCGGTGGTAATGGTCCCCAAAAGAGACGGCTCTCGCCGGCGCTGTGTGGACTACCGCCCGCTGAACTAGGTCACGAGGAAGGATGCTTATCCTATGCCTAACGTTGACTCGATCGTGGCTGCTCTAGGCGGTGCTTGTTACTTCAGCACCTTGGATGCTAGCCGCGGTTACCTACAGGTTCAGATGGAGCAGGCTGAAGCGGAGAAAACTGCGTTCACCTCTCAAAGAGGTTTGTACGAGTTTACCCGCATGCCGTTTGGCTGTTCTGGAGCTGCAGCTACGTTCCAGAGATTGACAGACCGCGTTCCAGGGGACGCTAAATGGCAACACGCCATGGCGTACCTCAACGACATCGTCATCTTCTCTCGAACGTTCGAGGAACACCTTCCCCACTTGGAGGATGTCTTCGGGAAGTTGCGTGTTGCCGGGTTGACGTTTAACCCGAAGAAAGCTCAAATAGCTGAGTCTCGCATCTCACTATTAGGCTTTACCATTCAGAGCGGTCGTATTCTGCCGTGCGAGGAGAAGGTACGTGCCATTTGGAGTACCCGATGCCGGCAAACATTCAGGGCCTAAGGCGCTTTTTGGGCATGGTGAACTACTATCGACAGTTCATCCCAAACTGTGCAGCCCTCCAAGCGCCCTTGACTGCAATTTTGAAAAAGTCGGCACAATGGAGCTGGGGGCCAGAACAAGAGCGAGCCTTCAAGGCGCTTCCGCAGCTTTAGTGGCCACAGCTGAGTTAAAGCTGCCCGACCTGAGCAGGGAGTTCGTTGCCCAAGCGGACGCGAGCGACCTGGGTCTCGGCGCGGTACTCCTTCAGGAGCACGATGGCGTCCTCCGGCCAGTCGCATTTGCGAGCCGATCACTTAAGGCCGGCGAGCGTAACTACAGCGTCACAGAAAGGGAATGTCTCGCTGTAGTTTTAGCTCTCCGGAAGTTCGACTGCTATGTCGACGGCGTGCCATTCGTGGTGGAAACGGACCACATGGCACTCACCTGGCTTAAGCGTTTGCGCGAGCCCTCGGGCCATCTCGCGCGCTGGGCATTGACCTTGCAGCGGTACAACGTTGTTGTGCGCTACCGGAAAGGGAGTTCGAACGTCGTGGCTGACGCCTTGTCGCGCGCCCCCGTTTCGGCGTCGGACACTTGTGTCCGCCACTCCCGAGAGCAATCGCATCAAGTAGACCCCGGGCCCTCTGGCTCTAAAGGGTCGAAAGGCGCGAACTCCGATGGCGAAGTGACTTTCGAGTCGACAGCCTCGGGTGAGGACGCATACCTGGTAGACCCTGTCACGTCCGCCGGTATCGTATTTAGCAGAGAGGAGCTGCTCAAGGCACAGCAGGACGATCCGTTCTGTCAACACATCGTTGACGAGCTCAAAGAGCTGAGCTCCCAAGCGGAGCGGGGCGGTCAAGCCGCCGGGCGCGAACAGAGAGCGGGTATTGCTGTCGGCGCCGAGTGCCGTACGCAGGCTGGTATTGCTGCGGGCACGTTGGACTCGTACCTGCTTGATGCCGACGGCGTTCTCCTGTGCTACGTCCCATCTGAAGAAGCTCCCCAGGAGTATTTCAAGGTGGTGATACCCCGCAGTCTAAGGAAAGCCACCTTAGGTTATTTCCACGACTCGCGGTTGGCTGGACACGCGAGTGGCCTTACGATTTTTCAAAAGTTGTGCCGCTGCGCTACCTGGCCTGGCATGAAGCGCGACGCCCTTCAGCACGGCCGCTCATGCCGCGTGTGCCAATGCATGAAGCCTCGCGGAGGCAAGCCTCGCGGGCTCATGCAGCCGATCGACAGCCAGCAATCTTGGCAGGTCGCGGCCTGTGACATTATGGGACCTTTCCCAAGAAGCCGGATAGGCCATGTTTTTCTCCTGGCTGTCACAGATCAGTTCACGAAGTGGGTCGAACTCTTTCCCCTTCGGAAGTTAACGGCACGCGTAATCTGGGACAAGTTGACCGAGGTCTTTACCCGCTTTGGCTTTCCGGCGGAGTTGATCACAGACAATGCGTCCTATTTCATGGCCAAGGTGTTTGTGGATGCGTGTGCTGCCTTTGGAATTAGGCACCATAAAACAACCACGTATCACCAACATGCCAACCCGACCGAGCGGATCAACCGGAACCACAAGCCCTTGCTGACAGCCTTTGCGCAGCAACACAGGGATTGGGATGCTTGTCTTTACGAGATCGGCTTCTCCTTGGGGTCTACGGTCAATCGCTCGACAGGGTACATGCCCGCCTTCCTCAACTTTGGGAGAGAGCTGCCTAACCCCATGGACCGCGTCCTACGGGGCAGAGGCGGGGCAAGCGCTGCGAAGGTCAACCCGTCTGGCTACGCGGCGGAACTGCGCTCACGGATGGACGCGGCCCTCGACCCGGCGCGTTCCAACCTGGCAAAAGCGCGAGCTGGTCAAAAGGCTCAATACGACCGGTCGCATCGGGATGTCCGTTACGATGTCGGTGATCTCGTCCTCAGGTGCAATCACGTCTAGAGTGACGCCGCCAAAGGCATCTCGGCCTCCCTTTCGGCCAAGTGGTTGGGCCCATACCGAGTGCACACTAAACTGTCGCCCCTGGTATACAAGCTGGCTGACTACCAAGGGAGACCAGTCGGCAGTCCAGTTAACGTCTCCGACCTCAAACCTTTCGTTTCCCGCAGCAACGACTTCGGGGAAGGGGAGGCGGTCACCGAACCGCAGGGAAACCGGGATAAGGCTGGTTCCAAACCACGCCACCGGTACAACCTGGAAAACGCACTTAGGCTGATTTTCTCCCCCGGTATGTAGCGGGACCTTATCCCCTCCATGTAAAGGAGAGGAGATTATAGCTGCTGTGCGAGAGCCCATCCAGCAGCAACAGTAACGGCTACCTGGCGAGCTTTCTCCCTGGAAAAACCATTACACGCGCTGCGCTCGGAATATCCACCCAGTTCCCTGTACTCCCGGCTGTTCGAGAGAGAAAAGCCCTTTCCCCGGTGGCTCACTCTCTCACTGGGTATCTTCCGCGTAGTCGGTGGGAGAAGGGAAGCGTGCGCCCTATTGGCTCACGAGACCTCCAATACGACGGAGTAGGCTCTCTTTATTGGGCCAGCCTGTCGCGCCTCCGGGACCACACCTTCAGTGCGTTTCTGCTTTTCACCGACACCTCAGCATTCGTTATGTCCTCCTCGATGACCCGTTCTTCCAAGAAAAAGTCCGGGAGACAAGCCGCGCACTCGGTCGTTCTGCAGGCACCGGCTGCGTCCATGCTGCCTCCGTTGAATGCTCCCCCGGCCCCGGCTAACAAGACACCGCCTCGTCGTGAAGTCGCTACGTGGACGTTCCAACATGGCACTGAGGCCCTAGTCACCTTCGTGTTGACTCGTCGCTGGTCCAAGCAACGCAAAGTTTGGGTGGTGTTAGACCCCGAGTCCGTCCCGCGTCCTTTCCGCGGATGCTCCCTTTCGGACCTGCTCGACGCTTCCGGAGGTGCTTCGATGCCGCCTGTTCCTGACGCCTCCTACTGCGACGCTTGTGGTGCCCTTCTGGTGCACGAGGCTGCCCACCTCCGTTCGAGGGTTCGCCGAGCCAAGTCCGGCGGTGCCCCTGCGGTCATGTCCACGCCGGCGGTGCCGCCTGGCCCGGGCCTTCAACCTGCCCTGTCGACCGACTCTGTTCAGGCGGTCGTGGCGGCGCTCGTCACGGACTCTTCATTCAAGTCGGCCGTCGCTACTGCGGTGTCCGCCGCCCTCCCGCGGCCCCAGGCTCCTGCTGAGACACCGCCGAACGAAGACACCGGGGCGCCCAACGACCTCGTAGACGGCATGGACCTGGACCTCAGTTTTTTCGGTGTCGGTGGATGCTGTCATGACGGCGTCTTTAGTGCGGCCTCGATCTTAGGAGGGGGGGATGTGGGAATCGAGAGCGCCCTCCTACTTGGCGCCTTATTCCCCAGCTGCCGCACGCGCGCCACTAGCGCAGCCCGGGCGCGCATAAGCACCGGCATCCGCCAAGATGGCTGCCAGGGCGCCTCTTGGTCTGGGCCAGTCAACCGTCGGCTTCTTCCCGCGCTGGCATGTCCGGGCACGCTACGCTAGTGCGCTGCGTGGGCCTACGTCACAACGCAGTGCCATTTCCCATTGGGCGCGCGTGACATCCTCCTCACCTACGAGCTGTGTTGCACCCGACGATTCACTCGTCGCGGCAGATACTCTCAGGCCTCCACGAGAGAATTACACGCTGCTTAGCAGGCGGCTTCTCGTTCGTGCGTTTGACTTAGGCCCTTGTGCGGGAGTCGTAGCGCCCTAGGCAAGCGTACCTGCTCGGTCTTGCGGAGTTCCCTATACGGCCTGCAAGTCCGTGAGTGTGGCACTGTGCTGCATCTTGGTTTAATAAACGCGTTGTTGTTGTTATCCTGCCTCGTGCGTGGTTTCTGCGCCTTGCCGGAAAAAACGACGAACCCGACCGCAACGTCTTCGTACGCAGCCGCAGTGGAGGACGTCGCATCCCTACACGGCTGCGCATAGTAGGTTAGCCTTGTGCGAACCTATCTCCACAGTTCAAACAAAAGTCCAGCTTCAGTGCTCGATCCGCTACATAAGCACGGCTGTCGGCAGTGTCACGCTACGTTCCGGGTGAATAAAAATACCGGTGCAGACAAATTTGAAGAAATTGAAGTTATTAACAAGTAGGCAAACTTAGCGAGGCGCACCTCACGCGAAGCAATATGCTGTGTTGTCACCCGATGCATCAACCCGAGTTATCACGGAGGTTACCACACGAAACAAAAAAGAACCGAAAAGAACAAGGACACCGCACCCTAGTTTTCCGTTCTCGGTCTTTTTGTGCAATAAGAAAAAAAAGTAAATGAACTACTGACATGCCCAAGCATATGCGCCTTACATACGGTTGATGCTTAGCGCTAACAGGCGCCTTTCGCACACATGTATTAATTAGTAAACTAAAATTGATGAGCAGCACGAGCGGGCCCCGTTAAAAACGGCTGCCAACAAAGGGCACCGCAAAAATCTATTCAATTTTTTCGCTGAACCTCAGCGGCGCACGCTCACTCTCCTTTGTACTCCAAACAATCTAAACAAACAAAAAAACTTGCCCACAATCACACTTCACAATCATCCGCGTGAAACAGTTCAGACAAATATTCTCGCTAAGTAAACAAATGCTGATTTGCCATCAACTAGTTGAAAACAAAATTGTTTAAAGGCATTATTCTTGGGCTCACGCAGATAACAAAGCGCTGAACGGAACAACTTGAGAGCGGTACTCACTATTTCACTTCGAGTGCTCCACAACATGAATCCACTGGTCCAGTCTTCAGGATGGTGCACCTTCGCAAAAATCAGCACTGACAGAACACACTGGTGGAGCACAGAGCGCAGGCACATTTCAAACTAAACACCGACTAATAAACTCTACCGATCGAGAAACCACGCGCACCACACACACACACACACGCGGGAGGGTTTTTCGCCAGCGCACGCAGTGACATGTAAAACGATGTCGACCGCTTTCCCGTGCTATGCGCCCGGCGCGCAGCAATACCAGGCAGCGAAGGTTGTCTAGGCAACAAGACTTGATGGCGCCTTGTGGCGCTCTCAGACCGGCTAGGTGCGGTTTAACGCTAGCTCCGGCCCTCTGCTGATAGCGCGAGCGCTGCTTTGTTTTTTTTTTGTTTTTTTGCGGCAGCAGTCTGTTGCGTTATACTCGTTCTTTAACAGTGCATCTGAATCGCAGTTAACTTTGTGACGGTGCAGTGCGGCCAGCATGAGATACTAGTCAGAACCCGCATTTGTACTATTCAGCAGCAATGTTTAGCGCACCTTCACCAACCTAATGTAGTGAATTTCGGTATAAAGCTAAGCTGATGCTTTTTGCTTAGCTCTATGGGTCTTTATGGACTGCACATTCGAGGTCACGCAGGCGATATTTTATCAGCACTTTCATTTCGGTAAAGACATTGCAACATTTCTTGCATCGGCCATCACACTATTCGATGAGAACATATTGTCACGTGCATACTGCTAGGAAGACGAAGACGACAGCTCATACGCGCATCTGCACGCTTTTATGCAGCAATACATTTGTATTTAGCTTGCAGTCCTTGGAACAAGACCACGGCTGAAAATATTTCGTCCATGTTGTTTTCTCACTACCTACAAAGTCAAGGCTTTGACCGAGGCACGTCTGCTGGGGAAGTTACACAAATTAAAAAAAGGGGGATCCACAAAAAAACGGAGAGAACTAGAGAATGCGTTTCGGCTCCCCTGAGGAGAGCTTTGTTCGCAATTTAGTCCACAAGGTTCCTGTCATTATGAGCAAAGCTGCGTCAAGGTCACCGAAATGTCCTTATTCTGAAATTTTCTTTATGGTTGGTGTCCTCTTCCTAATCTCTATGACGCACTCCTAAACCCACATGAAGAGGAACATTCGCTACAGAAATTAAATAAAACGTGCCTGCTAAAAATACATGACGTCACTGTTCGTTCTTAAGGTACCTGATGGCCTGCTGACGTAATGGCTAAACAACTGTGCTGTTGTCGTTTTTTTTTTGCAGGTGATGGACGTTTTATCTCGTTTTATACATTCGCTACAGTAATTAAATAAAACGTGCCTGCTAAAAATACATGACGTCAATGTTCGTTCTTAAGGTACCTGATGGCCTGCTGACGTAATGGCTAAACAACTGTGCTGTTGTCGTTTTTTTTTTGCAGGTGATGGACGTTTTATCTCCAGCTTTAAAAGCTTCGATCTTGTGGGGGACGGGGGGAGTGTTTTATGCAAGGCTACACTAATGTGTGCCACATTACCTTGTTCAGGGAAGTCAGTGCCCTTTGTGAGTGTTGACTAATCACGCAAATGACACAAATGAAAGAAACAGGTACAGGAGAATCGGCCCTTACTCTATTAAACAAGTGTTGCTCCTATTGTATCTTACATCTTATAGTAGTTTGCGTGCTTTATCGATGAAAACTGCGTCTAGGTCACATTACTTTCTGCTTCGATTTATTACTGGGCTCACAAGCAGCTAGTAATGGGAGCCTTGCTGCTATCAAGATGGTTAAGGTATACTAACAGTATAAGCGAAACGGCCCGAAAGTGTCGTGCATTTGTAGCCTTGTAGGCACATGTGCTCAGATTCGGGTGCACGTTAAAGAACCCCAGGTGGTCGAAATTTCCGGCGCCTTCCACTACAGCGTCTCTCATAATCGTATGGTTGTTTTTGGTAGTTAAACCCCACATATCAACCAATTATTTGTACACTCTAAAAAATATTACACCCTAAAAGGTGTAAAACGGGTGTACGCATCAAAATCACCCATATGAACACTCTTTTTACGCCCCATTTTTGAAATTTGAGGTGTTCGTATGTAAAACACCCTCAAAACACCCCATTTACACCACTATCTTGGGGCGTAATGAACAAGGCTACAAATAATTGATTGATATGTAAGGTTTAACCGCCCAAAACCACCATACGATTATGAGAGACGCTGTAGTGGAGGGCGCCGGAAATTTCGACCACCTGGGGTTCTTTAACGTGCACCCAAATCTGAGCACACGTGCATACAAGGCTACAAATGCACGACATTTTCGGGCCGTTTTGCTTATACTGTTAGTATACGTTAGCCATCTTGATACCACCAAGGCTCCCACTACTCGCTGCTTGCGAGTCTAGTAATGAATCGAAGCAGAAATTAATGTGACCGAAACGCAGTTTTTATCGATAAAGCACGCAAACTACTATAAGATGGAAGATACAATAGGAGCGACGTTTGTTGAATAGAGTAAGGGCCAATTCTCCTGTACCTGTTTCTTTCATCTGTGTCATTTGCGTGATTAGTCAACACTCACAAAGTACACTGATTTGCCTGAACAAGGTAATGTCGCGCACATTGGTGTAGCCATGCATAGAACACTAGCCCCCTCCCCCCGTCCTCGTGCTCCGCCGTGGTGGTCTAGTGGCTAAGGTACTCGGCTGCTGACCCGCAGGTCGCGGGTTCAAATCCCGGCTGCGGCAGCTGCATTTCCGATGGAGGCGGAAATGTTGTAGGCCCGTGTGCTCAGATTTAGGTGCACGTTAAAGAACCCCAGGTGGTCTAAATTTCCGGAGCCCTCCATTACGGCGTCTCTCATAATCATATGGTGGTTTTGGGACGTTAAACCCCACATATCAATCAATCAATCAATCCCCCCGTCCTCCATAAGATCGAAGCTTTTAAAGCTGGAGATAGAACGTCCACCACCTGCAAAAAAAACACAATAGCACAGTTGTTTAACCATAACGACACCGTCAGCAGGCCATCAGGTCCCTTAAAAACGAACATTGACGTCATGTATTTTTAGCAGGCACGTTTTATTTTATTATTGGAGCGAATAATCCTCTTCATGTGTCCTTAAGAGTGCGTCATGAAAATTAGGAAGAGGACACCGACCATAAAGAAAAATGCAGAATAAGGACATTGCGGTGACCTTGACGCAGCCTTGCTCACAATTGTCGACTAAATTGCGAACAAAGCTCTCCTCAGGAGAGCCGGAACGCATTCTCTAGTTCTCTCTATCTCTCTTTCTCTCTCTACGTTTTTTTTTTTGTGGATTCCCTTCTTTGCATTTATGTAACTTCCCCTGCAAACGTGCTTCGGTCAAAGCCTGAACTTTGTAGGTAGTGAGAAAACAGCATTGATGAAATATTCTCAGCTGTGGTCTTGTTCCAAGGACTGCAAGCTAAGTACAAATGTATTTCCACAACGTGAAGGCAGAAGTAGTAATTAACAGGTTGAGAAAGTAGCAGCAGGTCAGTATTTTTATTTACTACGTGCCAGAGCATTCCTCTTCTTTTTTGTAATTGCTTGCTGCATAAAAGCGTACAGATGCGCGTATGCGCTGTCGTCTTCGTCTTCCTAGCGGTACGTACGTGGTAACATGTTCTCATCGAATAGTGTGACAGCCGATGCATGCAATGTTGCAATGTCTTTACCGAAATGAAAGGGCTGATAAAATATCGCCTGCGTGACCTTGAATGTGCAGTCCCTAAAGACCCATAGAGCTAAGCAAAAAGCATCAGCTTAGCTTTTTTATCAAAATTCACTACATTAGGTCGGTGACGGTGCGCAAAAGATTGCTCCTGAATATTACAAATGCGCGTTCTGACTAGTAGCTCGTGCTGGCCGCACTGTACCCTCACAAAGTTCACTGCGATTCAGATGCACTGTTAAAGAACGAGTATAACGCAACATTGGAAAGAAATTTATGTAGCGCGAGGCGAAAAAACGAACACAGGAAACAATAGACTGAGAGGACAAAGCGCTCCGTCCTCTCAGTCTATTCTTTCCTGTGTTCGTTTTTTCACCTCGCGCTACATAAATTTCTTTCAAATGTTTTATCAACAAGCCCACATCGCTACTCGTAACGCAACAGATCGCTGCCGGAAAAAAAAAAAGTAGCGCCCGGGCTATCAGCAGAGGGCCGGAGCTAGCGTTAAACCGCACCTAGCCGGTCTGAGAGCGCCACAAGGCGCCATCAAGTCTCGTTGCCTAGACAACCTTGGCTGCCTGGTATTGCTGCGCGCCTGGCGCATAGCACGGGAAAGCGGTCGACATCGCCTTACATGTCACTGCGTGCGCTGGCGAAAAACCCTCCCGTGTGTGTGTGTGTGTGTGTGTGTGTGGTGCGCGTGGCTTCTCGATCGGTAGAGTTTATTAATCGGTGTTTAGTTTGAAATGTGCCTGCGCTCTGTGCTCCACCAGTGTGTTCTGTCAGTGCTGATTTTTGCGAAGGTGCATCATCCTGAAGACTGGACCTGTGAATTCATATTGTGGGGCACTCAAAGTGAAATAGTGAGTACCGATCTGATCTCACGTTGTTCCAATCAGCGCTTTGTTATCTGCGTGAGCACGAGAATAACGCCTTCAAACAATTTTGTTTTCAACTAGTTGATGGCAAATCAGCATTTGTTTACCTAGCGAGAATATTTGTCCGAACTGTTTCACGAGGATGATGGCGAAGTGTGATTGTAAGCAAGTTTTTTGTTTGTTTGTTTGTTTAGATTGTTTGGAGTACAGAGCAGAGTGAGCGTGCGCCGCTGAGGTTCAGCGAAGGCATTGAACAGATTTTTGCGGTGCTCTTTGTTGGCAGCCGTTTTTAATGGGGCCCGCTCGTGCTGCACATCAATTTTAGTTTACTAATTATACATGTGTAGGGACGGCGCCTGTTAGCTCTAAGCATCAACCGTATGTAAGACGCATATGCTTGGGCATGTCGGTAGTTCATTTACTTTCTTTTTTTTTCTTATTGCACAAAAAGACCGAGAATGGAAAGCTAGGGTGTGGTGTCCTTGTCGTTCTTTTCGGTTCTTTTTTTGTTTTGTGCGGTAACACTACCGTGATAACTCGGGTTGATGCATCGGGTGACAACACAGCATATTGCTTCGCGTTACTTGCACCTCGCGAAGTTTGCCTACATGTAATACATTCGATTTCTTTAAATTTGTCTGCACCGGTATTTTCGTTCAACCGAAACGTAGCGTGACACTGCCGACAGCCGTGCCTATGTAGCGGATCGAGCACTGAAGCCTGACTTTTGTTTGAACAGACCTTTAGTCTGTGTGTGTGTTCAAATTGCCTACTTGAACAGCGCAAACGCTTGTTTGAACATAACTGCTAACGTTCGAGCACATTTTATTCAGATAGTTTCCATCATGTGTAACTTTCAAAATATTCTTGTTATTCAGAGTTTTATTGCCATCGCCTTGCTTTGGCGTTTAACTTCGCTAAGTACTTCAGATGTTAAAGGTATTTTCGCTATGTGAAGCGTATAATTAGTTTTTTTTGTTGCACAAAAACACTTTAATGTTATCAATACTGCACGGTATCTAAGCATGTGTTGCAGCCAAAATGTAAGACTGGGCAGCATATATATCTGGGAACACAACACGCACAGCCACTGAAGAGCCTACGCTACATCGGGAAAGGAGTTATGCTTTCTCACCCTGACAGCATGATTGAAACAAATGGCCCTAATTAAGCAGTATGCAATGGTCATTGAGTGAACGTAACAGGGTTACTTTATTCGACATTTCCCGGCCAATTTTGCGGCTATGGCAATTGTGTTTGAAAAACATCGTGCTGATTTAATGCACTGAAAATAGTGAACTGCTTGAATATTTCGTAGAGAAAAAAGATTTTGGTCACGTGGTTGCCTTTCAAGCTTTCCAGACTGTTGTTTGAGTGTTGTTTGTGAAAAAAATATTTCACAAGTACCGCACCTTTTTTCAAACCAATTTTGGTACATGTTAAGTAAAGGAGCTCAAGTAAGGTGTTTGAAACTCAGCAATATTAATACAACTTTTCCGCCACATACGTCTGCAAGAATTTAGCCAAAGTGTTTTATGTTTGCATTTTCTCATTGCTATACTGCACTTTGTATGAATATCTGAGCGCTGACTACTTACTTCACAGAAGAGATATTTTGATGAAAAAATTTTTTTAGACATCTTAAGCTGTTAACCTCTACGAAAAAAGATCACTCATTACACAGAATTGTCGTTTTTGTCCGCATTGAGACGCAATTTGCACCATGTGGTAGTCGAATTAAAAATCACATTCTACCTAAATTGAAAGCAAATAAGCAGTTCTTTGTATGTGACAAGTTTCATTACAATTTCTATTTCAAGGAATAAAATATTTTTTGAATTTTCCCATCAACGGCAATGGGAAACGTCGAGGCGTCAGCTGCAGTATGACCAAATGGCGAATGGGGAACTTGGAACTTCAAAAATCATTTAGGGGCAAAGCTCTTGAGGCTGTGGGTCATTCCCTCCTTCGTAGTCGTACTAGTATTATGTAGCCACTTGATGAGTTGCACAATAGATAGCGTTAGTGGTTTTCACAGCATATACACGGACAAAATGATGATTTGTAGGGTGAATCGTTCGTCCGTACATTTGTGCTTTCGCCCGTTTGTCTTTGCACGCATCCGTGCTGGCTTCCGTGTGTCTGTCTGTCCGTAAGTCCGTCGGCCTTTCTGTTCGTCCATACTGGCGTCAGACTGTCTGTCCATCCGTTTGTGCATCAGGACGGACGAACGCAACGCCGCACTCATGATTATCCACTCCATGAATATGCTGTGATCTTTTTTAAAAACATAAATTGCTATGACAAAATTTGGCACATGAAAAGAACTGTTTATTTGCTTAGATTTAGGTGCAACGTCTATTTTAATTCAACCACCACATGGTGCAAGTTGCGTCTCATTATAGACAAAACAATTATTTTCTGAAATTTGCGATTTTTTCTCGTAAAATTTGATAGCTTGAGAGGTCTAAAATATTTTTTCCTCCAAATCTACCTTACGTTGATTAATCATTCACTCCTCAGATAGTCATTCAAAGTGCAGTATTGATATAGAAAAATGCAGATATAACAAATCTGGGCTAAATTATTTGAGGCTTATGTGGTCGAAAAATGGTAATAATATTACTGAGCTTCAAACACTTCACGCAAGCCCTTCACTTAACTTGTTGACCAAATTTGGCACGGAAGAAGAGATACTTATGAAAATGTTCTTTAACAAACATCCAGACGAGATTTCGGGAAGTTCGGGAGGCAGCCACGTGACCAATAAATTATTTGTCTGCGAAATATTCTAGCAGTTACCTTTTTAATGCAGTAAAATCAGTGTGATTTTTTTTCGAATACAATTGTGGTGGCCACAAAAATGGCTGTGATGTCTGATGACCCAATAGCCAATTATTCCATTATATATTAGTGTCAATGTGAGCCAGTTCAAGAACACTAGTATCATTCGCATTTTAATACGTACCTGTACAGTACTTAATTTTACAAGTTACCTGCACTGAATACCTTCTCAATGCGCGTACCATCATGTATGTTCAGTGGCATTGTGCTTTTGTGCAATACACATAAAATATGTATATGTTGTTGCGCGTCTTACAGTATATCTTTTAATAAACTAATCGAATGAGTACCATGGTAGATCTGCCGAAATACACATTCAGCTGTGTTGATGCATACCTAAGCATAGAACTTGACATTCACTTAGATTGGTCGTTGCATGCAGCTAATGGAACATTATCAACTTGGAGCAGCACCTTTTTATTTGCTGCACGAGCAAGCTGAAAGGGTAAAGTAAGGTTCATATCTACGGCACGAAAGACATGATTATTCTGCCACAGCGCGCTTTTTATGGCCTTTATTGCTCACCATACCTTTTCTAGCATTTCTCACTGAAGTGCAGCCCGATGCCACTGAATATGCTTGCTATGCACTCAATTTACACTTGAACATAAGAAAGCAGTTAGTTATGCATGGTGCACATTGTATGTTGCATTCTTTGTGAAATTTCAGTCGTTGTTCCTTGTTTATTTATTTTAGGTTTCCAGGATTGAATTTTCTGTACAAAAAGAACAGCTTCGCCCCACTGCTATCGAAGGCACCAGTAATCTCAGCAGCTGAAGATGATTTTGCAAGCAGCAGTGACGAGTGATTTTGCAGTTAGAAGTATACCAACACTGACATTACATTAATACAACCCCAGTTACACTACCTTGTTGATTGTTCTGTTTTTTAATGTCGAAATTTATACTGCGAGATATACTAGATTGTAAATGTGACTCCAGAAACTCGCTTACTCTTTCTACGTGTTTTTTTCTATTGTATAGGTGTCAATCAAATTCCATACGTCTCAGTCGTTTGCCCGACTAGCGCAAATGTTTTGAAAGTTGTGACGATTTATTGTATTGAAAGCATTGAATTTTAGTATAGAGAGAAAGAAACTTGGTCCCGTGACACATTTCAAAATTTTGCAGAATGCCATCAGAGTCCTGTTTGTCAGATTTGCAGTTTTTTTATAATGAAGGCAGATGTTAAAATACGGGCTTAATTGTTTTTTGCTTTGGCGTTATGTTCGGTTGGGCCTTACGCTACAGGTTACTGCTTGCACTACTGTGATTTAGAGTGTGTGTGTGTTTGTGTGTGTGTGTGTGTGTGTGTGTGTGTGTGTGTGTGTGTGTGTGTGTGTGTGTGTGTGTGTGTGTGTGTGTCTTCAGCGTCTTTGTCGTTTACGGCCCAGTCTACGTACACCTATATACGCCCGTCTCGTTCAAGACCATGGCACCTTATTTTTATCAGCCTCATGCATACAGGTATAAGTGCAGTGGGTGACACCAGTATCTTCCTTCTTCCTTGTCAGCCGCAGAGAAGGTTCATATGTGCTTCTCCCTGAGAACAATTGAGGCTTTGGCCAGTTGGTGATGCATATTTGATGAAATGAAGTGCTGTGAATGGCTCTCCTCAACACACAAGTCTAAGCGTCACCTCCTGTGTCTCTGCTTTTGTTGCCCGTTAATTGCGCTTCATTTGATCATGTATGTTCATCCATATAACTGCCATCGTTTCAAGGGGGTTTTCAGTGTACACCCCACTCGCATGGGTGTAGTTTCATGCAACGCCCATAGTTTAGGGGTGTTTATAAACACCTATTACAGTAGGGTGTAACGTTTCTTTACACCCTACGGTTTCAGGGTGTTTCTAAACACCTTATTGTTTGGGGTGTTCCTAGACATCCTAAAAGAGTGTTGCCCATGAGACAAAACAAATACACCCTTATGGGTGTAAATGTTTCAGTGTAGTCTTGTTCATTACACTCCAAATATAAGGGTGTAAATGGGGTGTTTTGGTGGTGTTTTAATTACGAACACCTCAATTTTTTAAAATGGGGCGTAAAAAGGATGTTCATATGGGTGATTTTATTGCGTACACCCGTTTTACACCTTTTAGGGTGTTAAATGTTTCAGGGTGCAGGTGGTCAAAACTTCTGCAGCCCTCCACTGCGGCGTCTTTCATAATCGTCTCATGGTTTTGGAACGTAACACCCCACATTGTAAGCAAAAGCTGTCCAAGTTTGGGATTTTCACAGCTCATGAACTCTGAAAACTCTCTGGTGTTTAAAGTTACTACCTTGCGTTGGACTAAAAGGTGTTACATGACATAGCTTTACCACCACCTCTGAGGTACGTAGTAAATGTATGTGAAAATCCAGTTTAACTCGTTGAGAGTTTTCTAGCACGCGATTTTTAACCTGCGTTTCAGAGTTTATTACCACGTGACTGCAAGCTGCAGCTGCTTCGGCGGCTTTTGGCCCAATACCCCTTGACTGACACTCTTACTGAATCCTGAATGTACGCCAGTAACACGGATGTTTTTTTTTACAGTTTGCTAGGGCATTGTTGCGCCTCATGACTGACCTCGAGTCGACGCACTTGCACTGAAACTGGGAGCAGCATGAGCCCAACGAGCGAGGAAAGCATTCTGTAAACGAAAAAAAGTGGGGGGAGGGCACTCCAAAAAAAAAAACCCTGCTGGAAAGCTGTTCTTCATATTTTCGCAACTCGTTGGCTTTTGCTGTGTGGCTGCCCTGGAGGCAGACGTTGGAAGAAGCTCGGGATCTGTGTGTTTGGTTGAACTGATGAATCTCACGTGCTTCTTACATCATCGAGCGACCGTGCAGTTCCGAGCATGAACCTCCGAACCTGTACGTCGTGGATACCTCGCTTCCGTGTTGATTTGCGAAGAGCTGCCAGCGGTAACATTATCAAGCTGGTGTCGTCGTGCGTGGTTGCTTCCTGAAGAGTGAGCGGTTACCGATGCGATAAGTGAAAGGCTTCGCTGTGTCGTCGACACGAAGCCAGCCAGTGTGAGTGCGTCGCCGGGGCAGGTGAAAGAAGCATCGCATATACTTTGTTCCACAGAAGGCGATGTCTGCTAAAGTAAAGTGCAGCCTGAATAATGAAGCCTGAAATGGCGACGAAATTCGCACAGGAGATGTATTCTGTGATCGCAAGCTGTCGTTCATCGCATAGCCGTGCTCCTCAAAAAGGCCTAGTACGCCGTCGGTAAGAAGGTTGTATACAGGCGTGCACCGCTCTTCTACGCCCGTTGTCATGAATACGTGCTGCAATGTGTTTGCACACCGCCGCTCTATGAAAACCATTGAGCTGCCGTGGTCTATTTGTACATAGCTATATTTCATGGACTTGTGCATCAGCAGTGCTAACACGCGTGGGGCCAACAGGCCAGTGCGCTAGCTAATTATTGGATATTCAAAAAGGTGAAATCATGTGGGTTTATAGCACAAGGTCGGTGTGGCATCTGGCGACCTGCAGCCCACATGAAGTTTATGCTTGCACGTTTACCGTTATTGTTAATCGATGCAAAAAGCAGCTCTCCTACTGACCCTACTTGGCAGGTCAAAAAAGCATTCCTCGTACAGTATAGTAACGCGTGCAGTCTGTTGAAGTGGTGTTTTATTCTTAATTTTTTTATGTGTGTGTTTGTCTGTATGGTAATCTATGTGTCTTCGATTCTGCCATCATTTGATAATTAATATATTTGTCGACTCTTTGGGCGAATGCACCCGTCAACTTTAATGTTTTTACCACCTGAAATAATTCCCAAAAATCACCTCAAAAACCTCGTGAAGTCAGTAAAAATTTCCTCTCTCTATACTCGTTCAAAACTTCAGTAGGGTAAATTATTGCTACCCTTCCTACAATAAAAAAACTCAACACGAGAGTGAATTTTTACTTCAACTGGTAGGTGGTAAAAAAAACAGAAACGGTAGTTCGCTAGAGGACAAGTGGTTAACCCTGGTTTTGAGGTTACTTCAGATTATTTTCGTTTAGTGTGCAGATAATATTATGCTGATCAGGAAAGCAGAGTAGATGAAAGAAAGAACGTGTTCAACGAGTGTTGTTTTGCCTCACGAAAATAGTCCTTCAATCCTGCATGCCTCTCGATTGTATTATCCACGCACTTCCACCAATTTCATTCAAGTATGGCAAGCATGTTATCAGCCCGAGACACTTTTTTTGTTTGTTTGATGGGAAAGTGGCGAGCTCTGAAAATTCAAGGAACGAAACGCTAGCCAGCAGCAAAGAAGCCACTGGAAGATATCTCTGTTGTTACTATGGCAACTACGTGCAGCCACACTTTGTTGCGTTTCCGCGTCTGCTTGCCTGCCGTTTCGCCGTCTGTTCCACGCACCGCTGTCCTCTGCCATGCAGTCAGCGAGGCAAAAGGGGAGGGTATTTGTACATATATTATTTATGCTCGTGCGTTTTTTTTTTTTGCATATGTGCGTGTCTACAAATACGAAACTTTCAAATTTTGAAAGGAGTTGAAGCACCCCCTCTTCCACCGACGCCTATGTTAGCTAGTGAGGAGTGCATCAGAGACACGTCATCTCTGACGCCTCAAAGCGGGAGGCGGAAATGTTGTAGGCCAGTGTGCTCAGATTTGGGTGCACGTTAAAGAACCCCTGGTGGTCAAAATTTCCGGAGCCCTCCACTACGGCGTCTCTCATAATATGGTGGTTTTGGGACGTTAAATCCCACATATCAATCAATCAATGAATCCTCAAAGCGTCAAATCTACGTGTATGAACATCGTTACTGCCACCGTTTTCTAACAGTAGAAGTTATTCGTTTTTGCCATTAGGGTTATCATGTGTTTTCTGTCCTACGTTCGCATATGCAATTGCCCTTTTTGTTATCCTCGCCGAGTACAGGAAAGGTGGAAGCAAAGTGAGCCTGTTCGCCAAGGTAACCGGTATTGCAGTTAACCTAAACACCTCCCATTCACATTCATTACTCTAATGAATTGTCTGTAACTATGCTCTACTTTGTAGAAATGCTGCTTTTACACCTCCACGTAATCTTTTCACTTCCGTCCTGGGCCTGCATACAGGGAAATGAAAGTATTAGTGTAAGTTCCTCAAGAATGATCGCAAGGGCGACAAATTTTCAGCAATGCATCAAGGGCGCCCTATTTCCATCCCGCTTCTGCCGCGGTCTGATTAAATACGTTGACACAGTCTTGACACCATATCCAATCGCACAACGGATAAGAGCTGTATAAACATTTATGAATATAACATGTGACTTTTTAATAGACCGCATTGGAGCTGGAATACCGAGGATAACAACAGCGTTCGTCCTTGACGTGTGCTTTGTTACAATTAGAGCTCCGTGCCTTTGAATGAATAAAAAAAATAATAAACCCGCGCCTGTAAAATGTTTCACCATTCTGTTTTATCCATCAACTCCCAGTTTAACGCAACCACGTTAAAGAGCTCGCTCTGTAGAAATTACGGCATTGGTCTCGGCTTCGGCGTCATTGGTTGTGAGTGAAAAATCATCATATGCGTCACCAAAGCATCGATAACGATGCAAATAGAATAAATTGCGAAAACTCCTGGATAAGAGTGGGGATCAAACCCGGGTTGTTTGGGTCCGAGTGGAAATTGAACATGCGTCATTCCAGGGTCAAGCGGATGTTCTACCACATGACCAATTGTCTGCTTGTTAAAACATTCAAAATTACTTCCTCTGCTGGGAAATGCAGTGAAAGTGACATGCTTTACAAACACATGTGTCCTGTATGCATGCCTCACAATTCAACATAAAACATTGCAGTAATAATGTGTGGTACAAGCGCCCATGGAAATTAGGCATCAGAACATGTGATTATTATAATGACTCCGTGGTTTAAAGCCAGTAACCCACTACAAAACGCACACACGCTACTGCGTCTGTTTCTTTAAGGCTATATAAAGGGTGCATAGCTGGTTCAAAAAGGTTCCATGCATTAAGTGTTTGAAGTAGGCACTATAAGAACAGAAAATCGCTATCGCATTGAACTACTAAAGGCGAAGCTTTAAAATCCCTTATTTTTAATGACCACTGTAATCCTGCTCGCTTTTATCAAATGAACATGATCTAAGCCGTCATTGGCACGTCAGCCGCAAGGGCGTCGACAACTTTTTTTTATAAAGGGGGGCGGGGGCTGGAGGTGGCAGGGGGCACTTCTTCTTTATAGACCTTTTTCGTCGAGTATGCCATAGTGAAGAAAAAGTTCGGAAACGAAGCGGAAGGTTGGGGGATGAGGGGGCTGCTGTGGTGCCGCGACATGGCTTCGCCATCGTTCGACCCACTCGGCTAATATAATTGTCACTGTAGTTTTGCTGTGATTCTACGAAATTAGGCTGATTGATCTCTTAGACTCTTTTGAATGAAGTGTCCGGTGGCACGCACAATGCTGAATAACTATATATACTGAATACACTGAAAATCTGTATCAGAAATATAAGAAAACAAAGAAAGGGCAAGGTAGAAGCTTGCGACGAATAATCCATAAACAGGGAATGTGTCGGGACTTGTCTTCTTCAAAGCAACAACAGAACTGATTTTTTTTAACGCTAGCATGTCTACGATTCGTACCCTCTCCTCAATACATAAGTAACTATATGAAGATGATGCGAAAGATATTGCGTCGACAGAGCATTTTATGAAAAAACTGCTGCATCATCAAAATGGACGAGTCACTAGAGGTTCGTGGATAACAAGCAGTGACAGTTTTTGCAACCATATGTGGCGAGAAGCTAGCGTAGACCACCATGATATACAAACAAGTTGTTCAGCACAGCAAAATATCGCTTGTTATGTTATTACAACCCCTTCTTCAGAGGCCGGGAATCACCCCTCGAAAGGGGTGCGCTTCCATCACTGACAAAACCCTCTCAAAATATTCTTCCATTCATTACAAGTATACATTTGCGTGTATTACTACAAGCCTTAGCATTGTTATACGGACAAAGTCCCGTATTCAAGTATCTCAACTTAATTTGCTTGTGTTTGTGCACGCCTCCCTGACAGTTAAATTATACTCCATGTGTTATGACGTTCTTGTCTTTACATAACACTGAAGGCGGTTTTGGAGCAATGTGGTAAAACTGAGAAAACAGACGCAAATTTTTCACACAGTTGAGGATTAGCAATATATAAAATGCGATGAAGAAATAATAACCTTCGAGAAACACCATGCCAATTTTAAGAAATAAGAAACACAAAAAACATATATTTGGAAAAGATCCACCCCAAACAGCAACATTTTAGTAGCCCTCATAAAAACTTTTTTTCGTTCATGAAAAGCCGTTAGTCCATTTCGAAGTGCCTCAATGCCGGGTATACCTCGGAGTTGGAGCCATTTTTATCAGTTTAACCTTCACTCAGTTGTAATATTCTTTTTTTTGGGCAGACGTTGATTATCTCATTTGTTGAGCTAATCGCAAAGACATAGTCGCTGTCCACTATTCTGTCAGCAGTATCAAAAGATATGTGGAATGGACTTTTCGTGGTCACCGTGGTCACAGACTGCGGTACCGGCCACCTTAATGCGGAAAGCGTAGGACAGCTCGCTACATTTTCAAGCATAGATATATGTATATGCACTTTTCACCAAGAAAGAAAAGACGGAATGGAGCAAATGAAACATGAAAAAAATGTAGATAGAATCATACAAGTTCACAAGATTTTTAAACGTGATAACAGTGCATGAGCGCAGGTTCCTCTGCTCTTTTGAGCAACAAAAAAGGCTTCATCGTGATCGTAAAATATGTTCTATTGATGGCGGTTTGTTGTTTCCATTGACAGCTCCAGTCTCTGAAACTTTCTGAAAGCTTCTATCTACATGCGTCTTATCACACAGACTTATCCGGTATATGCAGCGCACAGAGCTTTATGATGGTCGAGAAAGAAGGCATGCTGGTTGTTTTCTATTCCCGCAGCACTTTAAATATGACAACATATAACAAAATGTCCCAGTTTCACCGTAAAGGTGATGTAATGAGTGCGGTAGCGACAAACTAAGTAAGGCTAAATTTTCACATTCAGTGTTGCGTAACTCTACAAAACGCTGCTGCAACAGAACACAGCCGCTCGCGGTAAGAAAGAAAATCAGCACAGTCGCTTCTCGTTGAGAGTGAAGAACGTAAAAGGGTATAGATTCCGTCCGCTGATGTCTATGAATATAGCATATGCCACCTCGTCCTTATAGTCAACGTTCACAGCCGCTGCTCGAACGCTCCTCCCTCACCCCCACGTGCCTTCAAAACGTACATGGTATTTACTCTTTTCTTCAGCAGCATTTGATGGCATGCTTCACCCGTGAGTTATCTTATCGCATGCGCCCTCTGATCGACGGAGATTGGCCGATCAGCCGTGTTCGTCCCCGCCGTTCACGCACTTTTACGCGCGCGTAGATCATATGGTACACGGGGGAATGACGTCAATGGGAACTTTTTTAAGAAACATGACGGCGATGACGACGTTGATGGCGATAACCTATTGATAATGTCCATATGGTTGATATCGCGATAATACACGGCTGAGATAAAACAGAAAATTCTAGGTTTATTGGAATGCTATTTCTTTAGCCTCTCTGAAGAAGCCCTACAGATTGACATACGTTTAGATCCCAGAGACAGGAGTAATTTTTCGTCATTTTAATTGGCAGATCCCTCGTAACAAGAGGTCAACGTAAATCGAAGCATTCACAAGGAGTGTGACCTTGTTGCATTTTTAATTAAGCCAAACATTAAGAAACCATGCTAAATACATGTACAAATCTTGCTGCTCAGACAAATGTTGAACAGTCGCGTATACATTATATAACCAGATGTTTAGAGTTGTGCAATGATGCTAACAGCATCTTGGTTATTACCAACACAGAAGAGGTAAGCGGATAAGTAGCGCTTGTGCTTGCGAGGATGGTAACTCTGGTTAGTGGTGCGTAGACCAACTTCAGCGGATGTCAGTGAAGTGTATAACTGACGCTGAGCTGACGTGAATCCTGTGTCAAAGGGACACATATGTGATGTTTATAAATTTCAATGGCCAGCAACGCAACCACAATTGCTGTTTCGCCAGTAATATGGCGTTGCCATGCCGAGGTGGTCTAGTGGCTAAGGTACTCGGCTGCTGACCCGCAAGTTGCGGGATCGAATCATGGCTGCAGCGGCTGCATTTTCAATGGAGGCGAAAATGCTGTAGGCCTGTGTGCTAAGATTTTGGTGCACATTAAAGAACCCCAAGTGGCCAACATTTCCAGAGCCCTCCACTATACCGTCTCTCATTATCATATGGTGGTTTTGGGACGTTAAGTCCTCCCATATCAATCAATCAATCAAAGCAATATGGCGTTTTCCAAAGCAGTTTCGAGACCTAACAAGGCGCTGTGGCACTGTACTTGATTGCCACGCAGAATGCTTGGTTTAGATTCTTGCTGGAACCCTAATATTTAACTTTTGCTTTCGTCGGGTCTCCTCGTTTGAGTATTTTCTCGGCACCATCGCACTTAAATTCCAAATATCTACTCTCACTGCTCCGAGGTCAACAAACTGTCAGTCCCCTATGTCGTATACCCGCATACCGCCACATGGGGTATGTGGGTATGTGCATTAAATGTGTGAAGGAAAAGGTTTCTCGAAGTACGTACTCCACGATTTTATCAATGGCGATTTGCAGAGAGCCTTCAATTCGGCCGTCACTGCCCTTGTTCATCCATAATGTTATGTCATCCGCGTAAATGGTGTGATTTAAATTCTCAATATCCTTCAACTGTTCAGGCAGTTTCAACATCACAATGTTGAAAAGGGTGGGTGATAACACCGAGCCCTGAGGTGTCCCCCTGTTGCCTAATTTAATGTCCTCGATGGATTCTTCCCCGATTTTTAAAGTGGCTGTCCTGTTCGAAAGGAAGTCCTTGACGTAGTCATAAACTCGCTTTCCGACGTTCAGGAAGCTCAGATTCTCCAAAATCGATACGTGCCTCACGTTGTCAAATGCTTTTGCCACATCTGACCCTACGATAACTTTTGTGTCTCACGTTTGCTTGTCTATAATTTGGTCCTTGAGCTGTAGCATCACGTCGCACGCTGATACTCGAGGTCGACAACCGCCATTGATAAAATCGTGAAGTACCTGGAGCCCAAAGGACTTAAATGCTCGGCCGA
Organism: Rhipicephalus microplus; assembly: GCF_043290135.1. NCBI lineage: Eukaryota > Metazoa > Arthropoda > Arachnida > Ixodida > Ixodidae > Rhipicephalus > Rhipicephalus microplus. The sequence continues at coordinate 212,736,113 of NC_134704.1, forward strand.
AAAGTCGGAAGCACTCTTCCTCATGCCCGCCGGAAAACGGCGGCTCCACAACAGGCCTGAAGTGGACATCCACTTGTATGTTAACGGCGCAGAGATCCCCGCGGTCGACAGTATCCGTGTCCTTGGACTAAGGATTCAGGCGAACCGTAAGAATTCTGAAACTCTTGCTAGGTTAGAAGCCAGTTCTAATCAGACACGTCGTCTCATCAGAATAATAGCAAACAGGCATGCTGAGATGAAGGAGGCGAACCTTCTTAGATTAGTGCAGACCTTCATAATAAGTAGGATAGTGTACGTGGCACTTCGTTTAAAATTAAACCAAGCGGAGCGGGGCAAACTCGACACCATTATCAGGAAAAGTGTGAAAGTCGCGCTCGGACTTCCCCCAAACACGTCAACTGACAGACTTATGAAGTTGGGGGTATCAACACACTCGATGAGCTAATTGAGGCTACTGTGACTGCACAACATCAAAGACTACTTGGATCTAAAATGGGGAGAGCAATAATAAAGAGATTGAGCTATGAGCCCACGCGTGAGCAAGCGCGTTCAAAAGACATACCAATACAGATCAGGGACAGGATAAAGATACCTCCGCTACACAGAAATATGAACCCTACCTTTCACGAAGGCAGGCGTAAAGCCAGGGCAGAAGCATTACAATCCAGGTACACCGTTCGACAGGACGTCGCGTATACAGACGCTGCGGAATATGAAAGTAAAGCGGCACACATGGCAGTGGCGGTCAGGGAAGATGGTGGCCTGATTGCGTGCTGCACAGTCCTTGGTGTCGAGACTGTAGAGGCCGAGGAAGTGGCCATAGCTTTGGCCATGAGCCAAAAGGAGGTCAGGGTGGTCATCAGCGACTCCAAAAACGCTGTGAGAAATTATGAATCGGGAAGGGTGACGGAGACTGCCGTCCGTAAATTAAACATGGTAGGAGTACCCAAAGAGCAGGTCCTGCTTGTCTGGGCTCCAGCTCACCAGGGACTTAGAGGGAACGAGGAGGCTCATTCGGTCGCCCGAGGTCTCACCTACCGGTCGACCCCTAGAACCTCCCAAGTTACCGAACAAAGAAGCGAGTATATGCGCACATACCATGAAATCGTCGCACACTATAGGCTGAATCGGCAAGTATACCCGAGAACGGACAACTCACTAAGAAAGAAAAACGAGGTTTTGTGGCGAAAGTTACAGACCGGGGTTTTTCCTAATCCCGCACTTTACAGCAAGTGGCACCCCGCAGTTTTCCAGTCCCAGGGTAAATTTTGTGATGAGGTAGCGAATTTGGTCCACATAGTGCGGACATGTCGAAGTCAAAACGATGGTTCTCACACTGTAGAATCCTGGGAGGCCCTGCTCTGCAGCCCAGATCCCAACGTCCAGCGCGACATCATCAGTCAAGCCCTTGATGCGGCCGCGTCCCAAGGGATTCCGGCCAACAGCTAGGGGTGACGGGCCATGCCTGAACAATTGACTGACATTTCAATAAAGTTTTCTCTCTCTCTCTATTTCTCTCTCTCTCTCTCTCGAAGTACGTACGCAACGACATTTGCAAGTTAATAATGTCTTGACCCGTCAAACTTATTCGACAAGCTTTTTTACCTCTGAATACAAATTCCAGTTTACCTGAAGATAAGGAGGCGATGCACTTGTATATATTATGGTATATGATAAACGTCAATATATACTACGTATATCACCTCTTAACCTAGCAGACAAATATCAGTATGGAATACACGGTGACATATACACACGTGGGTGGCTAGATAGATAGATAGATAGATAGATAGATAGATAGATAGATAGATAGATAGATAGATAGATAGATAGATAGATAGATAGATAGATAGATAGATAGATAGATAGATAGATAGATAGATAGATAGATAGATAGATAGATAGATAGATAGATAGATAGATAGATAGATAGATAGATAGATAGATAGATAGATAGATAGATAGATAGATAGATAGATAGATAGATAGATAGATAGATAGATAGATAGATAGATAGATAGATAGATAGATAGATAGATAGATAGATAGAATAAAGAAGCGCTTCACATTAAAGAAGCAACGACAAAACGTATACTTTCACATATACTATGCCTTGCATTTCGTGTTCTGTGCATCGGGGAATTGTAGGGAGCTTAGAAGAGCTTAACAAAATCATCAAAATGCGAAGGAAATTTACACTATAATATGCGTACGAAAAACGAAGTAGCTTTGTTCGCCTAACTTTTACATTACAATACGCCTACGAAAAAAAAAAGAGCTTTGTTCACCTAACTTGATCGAGCGTTGTTTTCTTCAGTATGCGTAAAAGGCTAAAGTAAAAATTACAAATGTACATCTTAAGACTGTGATATGCGTGAAGTACTTAGAAATGCACTGAAAAGCAATTAAAATAAAGAAAAACAACACTTCTCGAGATCACAGTGAAAAATCGAAACTGAAACAAAAAACTTGTTTGATTTGATTTGGTGGAGACATCTTGTGGGATTATGTGAAACTAATTCAAGGGTTGAAAAAAAAATGCTCCGACGTGCGGCGTCGAACCTATGACAGCACACTGACGGTGTGCCCCGCCACAATCTGAATAACGAACTCGGCCACGAATGCCATTGTGCTCTTGCGATGAGCAAAAGTTTATCAATATGCCGCAAGCATTTGAAGGACTGTGTCGCAAAAAAAAGCGTTAGGGAACAATGTTATGCCAATTGCGGCATGTTGTTATAGACTTCAATCGAAAGCTGAGTGTCAGGACTACATACGGTGTACTGACCAACCATAGAGCCTCCTTAGTTTTACTGCAGTGAACGTTTTTGTCTCGAGAAACAGACCACTTTTTTTCCCATTTCCATGGACTCCCATTGTACGATCTTTAACTGCTCTGGGAACAAAATTGAAGCTTACGACAACATAATCACTGCAGCCTTCTCGTTCGTTTAGGGTCCCAGAAGCGCTCTGTTGTCGGCGCTTTTTGCCAAATTCAGTCTACAATTAATTATTCGAGAAAAACTAACTGACTTCATTGAAAACTCGCTAGCTTCGATTCGGGACTGCTAGGGTCGCTGGTTGTTATGTGTCCAGAAAAGCTAGATATGGTACAAGGTGTACAATATTGGTACTCTTACAGTGCAACTTGTACTGCAAAAGTACCAACATTGTAATTATACATTGTATAATTACACCAAATTATACATCTTACATCGACATTGTACAAAAAGAGATTGCGCTCATCGCTGAGCAGTTGGCAACTGCTCAGCTCAGAACACAATCTATTTTAGGGGCGAAGCTCCTTAGGGCGTGGGCTGTGCGTCCCCTGTAGCCTGTATGTAGCCACCTCTAGTTTAGTTCTTGCAGTGTTCACTAGATGGCGGTACCGTCTCCTGTATGTAGCTACCTCTCGTTTAGTTCTTGTAGTGTTTACTAGATGGTGGTACTTGTAGCTGATGATGAAAAGATGCAAGATGTTATAAACCAGAAAGCGGTACTTGTAGTTGATGAAAGACGCCAGATCTTATAAAATAAGAATGATGTCACATATGGCGCGTGTCATTGGTTGAAGGCAATCGTTCGATTTAGTGCGGCAACGTGCGCTAGGGGGAGCGATGTAATAAAATCGAGTGGGCAAAATGTACAGAGGATTCATGGTTTACCAGGTTTACCTCCGGAGCTTCGCCCACTCATCATCATTCACTTCGTGGATATGGCGGAATTTTTTTTCATAGACATATCAATAGAACTTGAGCACTCTCTTTCAAGCAAGCACTCCTGAAAAACATTGGTGGCACATTATGTGAATCTGTCCAAACACTGGATGAATAAAGGTCACATTTATTGCAAACTTGTTAGTGCGGTTACTTTTTCAGCATACTTGTGCTTAAAAGCTGTAGTTGTTTTTTCCCTGCTAAATTTAGAGGTTTGCACTTAAATTACGTATTATCTTGCAGTTTGGCTAAGGATGAGTCAAGATCATTGATGTTTCAACTACCTGTGCGATTTTCTAGATTTTTTTATGACGGTAGTACACAGAATTTCACTTCATAGTGGTAGACACTATAACTATGGCAATTTAATTTAAACAGAAGCAGATGCCCTCAAAAAAATCTGGGACGTTTCTGTGCTATATGAAAAAAATAAAAACAGTATCACATCCAAAGAACACAATCTTACTCATTACGAAAGCACTCGCGTGCTTGAGAAAGCTGGGCTGCAAGTACTCATCACCTTTATGATATATTTTAGTAGCGCATTGAACATACGTGCAATGCTAATGCAATTCAGTGCAGCCTTATGAGCCTTGGTGCATCTTTTCTTAAACTTGTATGAGCTAAACACAGTTATTTAAGGCAAAACAGTTCTGGGTGTAGTTTGTATACTGTCTCACAGGCACAACTAAATATCGAAAAGCCTGTTAATGCCCCTCATGGCGGGGTTGTTAATTTTGTAATGCAATTATTAGTTCCTGACGATTCACACGCCAACCATGATATTGTCGTGGGTTATAAATCACTGGGGGTTTATTTACAAACACGGACAGTGGAACTCGTAAAGACGCTCTCAAAATAGGGCTACTAAGATAGTCGTCTTCTTCACTCGCCTCTGCTGGTCCTCTCGAGCAAATCCGCGTTTTTCGTTGTCGTCGCTATCTCGCCGCTAAATGCAGCTATGCTCGCGGCATTACCCTCCCGCCAGAGTGAGCGTCGTTCCGATGCTCAATAGGTATACATGCAGCCAGCGGGTGTTTACATCACTCAGAGTGGTAAAGTTTCATGCGGACCACGTGCACTGTCTCAGGCAGATGCTGGCGACGTTTCAAACAGGAGGAGGAATCGGGCACGACTTCATACGTCAGGTCGCTAAGACGGAGCACAACCTTGTAGGGTCCGAAGTATCGGCGTAGGAGTTTCTCTGAGAGGCCTCCTCGTTGTACAGGGAACCAAACGCAGCCTCCTGGTTGATAAGTGACGAATCAATGACGAAGCTTGCACCGTTGGGCGTCAAGTCGCTGCTGGTTCATTATTCTGAGGTGGCCAAGCTGCCTTGCTTCCTCGGCGCGCTCAGTGAAATCTGCGGCCTCTGTCTCTGAATCATTGCAATCGTAAGTCAGCATGGCGTCAAGCAATGTAGTAACTTCTCTGCCATGACTTAGTGCGAACGGCGTCATTTTTGTTGTTTCGTGGCGCGCCGCATTATACGCGAATGTGATGTACGGCAATATTCGGTCCCAATTCTTGTGTTCCACGTCGACGTACATGCAAAGCATGTCAGCGATTGTCTTGTGAAGTCGTTCTGTAAGCCCATTTGTTTGTGGGTGGTAAGCTGTCGTCTTCCTATGCGCTGTGCCACTGAGCGTAAGCACAGTGTGCAAAAGCTCAGCTGTAAACGCGGTACTTTAGTCTGTTATGACGACAGCTGGAGCACCATGTCTCAGGACAATGTTCTCAATGAAGAACTGGGCCGCTTCAGCTGCAGTGCCACTCCCAATTGCCTTGGTCTCCGCGTATCGGGTGAGGTAGTCCGTCGCCACTATAACCGATTTGTTGCCGCTCTCCGATGTTGGGAATGGGCCCAGCAGATTCATTCAGATTTGAGAAAACTGAGTTTCTGGCACGGGCACAGGATGTAAAAGCCCCGCCTGACAGTCACTGCATATTCGAACGTAATGTTTCACCTCTGCTGCGATTCTTGGCCAGTAATACTTTTCTTTGACGCGTGTCAGTGTTCTTGTGAAACCGAGGTGGCTCGCAGTGGCTTCGTCATGACAGGCTTGTGAAATTTCGCTGCGAAGAGCACCAGGAACTACCAGCAGATAGCTTCTACCTGTTAATGAGAAATTCTTTTTGTACAGAATTCCTTCCCATAAACAGAATGACGATAAGTTCTTCAAAAACACTCTTGGTGCATTAGCGGCTCTTCCATTCAAGAATTCTATAAGCGAGTTGAGCTCCCGATAATCTTGTTATTGCCGAGAAATGATAGCTGCATCAACAACTCCTAAAGAACCTGTGAATTCATCATCCTCTGTAGCCGGTGGTTCAATCGGTGACCTTGACAAACAGTCGGCGTCTGAGTGTTGCCTTCTGGACTTGTAAACTGTGGCCATGTCGTACTCTTGGATCCGTAAGCTTCATCGTGCTAAACGTCCAGATGGGCCTTCCATGTTGGTCAACCAACAAACAAAGTGATGGTCGCTTACTACTTGGAAAGCGCAGCCATATAAGTACGGGCGGAACTTCGCAACTGCCCAAACGACAGCCAGACACTCCTTCTCCATTGTTGAGTATTTGGACTCGGTGCGTGTCAAAGTTCTGCTAGCGTAGGCAACTACTCTCTCCACGCCATTTTGGCATTGGACAAGAACAGCACCTAGGCCCACATTGCTGGCGTCTGTATGGGTGGCTGTTGGTGCATTCTCGAGGAAGTGAGCGAGGACGGGTGGAGTTTGTAAACGCTGTCGCAGCTCGTTGAACGAAGCTTCTTGCTCTTCACCCCATACAAACGCAACGTCTTTCCTTGTAAAGCGGGTGAGTGGAGAGGTGATGTGTGCGAAACCTGCTATAAATCGCCGGTAGTAGGCGCAAAGACCCAGAAAATGCCTGACCGCTTTCTTATCAACAGGCCTTGTGAAATTTGCGGCGGCTGCAGTTTTATCTGGGTCAGGCTTCACACCTTCGCGACTGACGACGTGTCCCAGGAACTGGAGTTCTTCGAAGCCGAAGTGGCATTTTTCCGGTTTGAGTGTGAGTCCAGCAGACCGTATGGCTTGAAGGACTAACAGTAGCCACTTTAGATGTTCTTCGATTGTGGCCGACAAAACAATCACGTCGTAGAGGTACACAAGGCATGTTTTCAATTTCAGGCCGGTCAAAATGGTATTCATTAGTCTCTGAAACGTTGCTGGGGCTGAGCATATACCGAAAGTTAGGACTTTGAATTCATAAAGCCCGTCTGGCGTCACGAAGGCGGCCTTTTCTCGGTAGCGCTCATCTACTTCTATTCGCCAGTATCTACTTTTAAGCTACATTGACGTGAAGTAGCGCGCATGCCGTAGCCTGTCCAAAGAGTCATCGATTAGAGGTAATGGATAAACGTCTTTTTGTAACGTGATTAAGCTTACAATAATCGATGCAGAAACGCAAGCTGCCATCTTTCTTTTTCACGAGTACCACTGGCGAAGCCCAAGCTCTATTTGATGGTTGTATTACATCGTCCTCCAGAATCTTCTTGACTTGTTGCTGGATTACTTCACGTTCTTTCTGAGCGACGCGATATGGGTTCTGCCGGATCAGTCTTGCTGCGTCTTTCGTAATGATGCGATGCTTAGTAAGAGGCGTTCGACCCACTCGTTATGCCGATGAGAAGCAGTCCTTGAACTGGTCGAGCAGCTCTATAAGACGGCATCTTTCAGTCGGTGTTAGACTAGGACCAATATCGACTGGTGGTGTATGTGGAGGTGATTGGGCTGTGGCTTCCCCTTGCATAGGAAGACATTCGTGAGAGTAGTAGAGCTCTTCGAGGTACGCCACAGCCGTGCCTTTACCGATGTGCCGGCACTCATTCGTGAAGTAGCTCAGAAGCACTTCTGTGCGACATCCACTAAGCTGACGATGCCGCGAGCGATGGCGATGCCTTGGCGAAAAAGGAGGGCAGTGATGCATTCGGCTATGGCGTCTTTATTACAGTGCACACCGCAACACACGGAAACAAGACTACATGACAGTGGTGGCACGCAGACGTTGTCGTCGACCACACGTAACACCCTGAGTTCTTGGTCTAGATCATGGGTCACAGGCTTGTCAGCTGCGAATGTAATCGCATCATCGCGTATGTTGACCACAGCACCGTACTCTCTTAAGAAGTCCATTCTCAGTATAGTAGGTTTGCAGCACTCCGGTAGGATCAGAAACGTGGCTACAAAAGCCACATTCTCAATCGTGAGTCTTGCTGTACATTTTCCCGTGGGTGTCAATATTTGGCTTCCAGAAATTCGGGTATAAGGGCCGGTCCATTCCATTCTGACTTTCTTGAGTTCTTATGCCAATCGTTCACTCATTATAGAAAAGTCTGCACTTGTATCGACTAAGGCCGTCCCTTAAACGCCATCAATCGTCACAGCGAGGTCGGCAGTGACAGTTTCTCGGCAGAGTCTTCATCGTCGTCTCTCACGTGTTTCGGGAGCAGTGGTGGATTTTCGGAAATTGGATGGCTTTCACCCTTCCCCCCAGAAGTCGCTGCTTTCAGTTTCTCGCAAACAGGTCCCCGCAAACCAAGAGATATGGAGATGAGACGATAGAAAGGCTTTGAGGTGGTGGAAATAAACAGACAGGTGCATAGGTGGGGTGGTTTTCAACGAGACAGAATTCACTTCGACGGGCGGCTAGGTCATGTGGTGGGTTGACGACTTGCAGGACGTGCGTTAGCTCTTTTCGGCGGCAAGCGGGCTCTTCGCGATGCAGGTTAGCTAGTAATGAGGAAAACAACCAGGGAGACTCTTTGACAGGTGGTATGGACAGATACGATTCCAAAGTGGCACCGGTATCTAAGATAAAGAGAGTCCGGGGCGAAAATGGACGTAGCCACGAGCCCCGAGCCAATTCAGACATAGGGTACATTAACATGCGGGGTGGTAGGAGCAGGCTGAAGTGGGAAGAGATAGAAGAACAGCTAATGGAAGAGAGGCCGACGGTATATGGTTTTGTAGAAACACATCTCAGGGACATAGACAACCTCCTAACAATCTGGACTACGCGTAGGAATATTGTAGTAGAACAGAAGGCAGCCGAAAGGCAGTGGTATTGGGGCATTCATTCATAAAAGTACAGACTGCCAAAGGGTCAAGCAGGAGTGCAAGGACCATTTATGGCTAAAAGGAAAAGTGGCAGGGCAAATTACACTCCTTGGTTTCGTGTACTTGTGGACGGGACCGAAGGCCAGAGAAGACAACCATGCAATGGTCGAGTGTATATCAAAGGGCATTCAGGAGTTAGGAGGAGAGTGCGAGATAATTATACTAGGAAATATAAATGGGCACATAGAAGATGTAGATGCGTATACCGACCCGACAGGCAAAATGATGATGGATATGCGTGAAACGCTTGATTTGATCATTTGCAACAATACCGAGCAGTGGGAAGGGCTAATACCATGGGAGGTAGGAAGGCTGCAGTCGACGATAGATTACGCACTGATGCCACATAGGATGTATGATAAGCTCAGGGGAATGCACATAGATGAAGGTGGCTCTAGAAGTCTGGGTAGTGATCACAAACGCATCAAGGTAACTTTTGGAACAGCGCTGAAAGTGGGAAGCAGACAAGATCAGCAACTACAAGAAAATTTTTATTCAGAAAGGCAAATAGAAATAGCCACTAAACAAATTGAGAAAGTAAACACTGAGCATAATAAAACAGTGTGGACATACACGAATCTAATTAGACTGTTTGAGCTAGAGCTTGCTAAGGCACGCGACAAGTCACCCCGGAAAAGAAGACACAAACCCAGAAGTAGGTGGGATGAGGAAGTTAAGAGAGCGATAGCAAAACGTCAGGAAGCCTCTAGAGAACACAGACATGCTAAGCAGCAGGGTGAACCGACAGATGATGTTGAAAGAAAATGGGAAATCTTTCTAAGCTGTAGAAGGGATGAATTCCTTCTGATCAATGAAAAGATTAGAATAAAAGGAGCTCCGTGGCTGGCAGAAGTACATAAAAAAGATAGAAAGGCCGCTGTGAAATTTTGAAACCATCTAAACTCCCTAAGAAATAAGACGAGCCTAGAGCAGAGGTGTACAACAACAGCTCATGGTGCTAGGCTAGAAGGTGACAAAGCCATTGAATATATAACAACAACGGTGACAGAAAAATTTTAACAAAGAAGTGCTTTATGCACCACAATCGACAAGGACGAATCAAGTAGCGTAATGGCTTCATTTTCACAATGAGAGTGCGAAAACGCTGAGAAAAGGGTTCCTAGTAGTACATCACCAGGCCCAGGTGGCATTCCAATTATGCTGATGAAGACATTAGGTCCGAAGTCTAAGCAGGTTTTGAGCGATGCAGTGAGCAACATAATAATCGATGGTGAAGTTCCCGATGGATGGAAACTTAGCAGGATGAGCATGATCTGTGAAGGCAAGGGGGACAAAGCTGAGATAAACAACTACCGTCCTTTAACAGTGACATCAGTGGTCTACAGGCTGCCGATGCAGATTATAAAGGAAAGACTGCAGGCATGGATAGAGGATGTGGAGGTGCGGGGGGAACTGCAGAATGGGTTTCAGAAACACATGAGGCTGGAAGACAATCTGTTGTCACTGACGCAGTGCATCGAAATGGCAGACAGGGAACACAGGCCCCTGTGGCTAGCATTTTTGGATATCAAGGGAGCATACGATAGTGTGGTTCAAGAGGAACTGTGGGGTATACTGGACACACTAGGCGTGAAAGATGTAGTCACTAATTTTTAAAGGATATTTATAAAGGTAACAAGGTAGTTATAGAGTGGGAAAACAGGTATCTAAGTCTGCAGAGGTAAAACGGGGGCTTAGGCAGGGGTGTCTCCTGTCACCCTTATTATTCATGATGTACCTACAAGGATTAAAGTCCAAATCAGAGGGAAGTGGACCGGCCTTCAACCTCTCTTTCGTCAAACAAGGAAAACTCATTTAACAGGCACTACCAGCATTGATGTACGCAGATTATATAGTGCTAATGGCCGACAACAAGGAAGATTTGCAGAGATTGGTGGACATCTGCGGTATTGAGGGAGATAGATTAGATTTCCGATTCAGTAAGGAAAAATCAGCAGTCATGATTTTTAATGACAATGAAGGTAGTGAGCTTAGAATACAGGAGGTCACGCTAGAGATAATAGATAAATAAAAATATCTGGGCGTATGGATGAGCAATGGGGCCGAGTATTTAAGGGAATACGAAATATACGCGATGACTAAAGGAAACAGGAATGCAGCGATAATGAAAAACAGGGCACTCTGGAATCACAATAGGTATGATGTTGTGAGAGGAACATGGAAAGGAGTGAAGGTTTCTGGTCTGACGTTCGGCAATCAGGTGTTGTGCATGAGATCAGAGGTTCAAGCAAGATTAGAAATTAAGCAACGTGAAATAGGTAGGCTTGCCTTGGGAGCTCACGGGAATACACCAAATCAGGGAGTACAGCGTGATATGGAATGGACATCATTTGAGGGCAGGGAAGCTAGCAGCAAGATAAATTTGAGAAGCGATTGAGAGAAAAAGGGGGGAGGAGCGTTGTGCTAGGAAGGTATTCAGGTACTTGTACATGAAGAATTTCGTTACAAAATGGAGGAAGCGAACCAGAAAATCGACTGTTAAATACTTAGAGCACAGCATGGCGCAAAACCAAAAAAAATTATCGGTTAAGAAGAAGGTGAAGGAAGCTGAGATCAATATGTGGAGAATTGGCATGATTAAGAAGTCCACACTAGAGTTCTATCGAACTTTTAAGCGGGAAATTGCCAAGGAAAGGATCTCTGATAATACTCAGTGTAGGTCTCTACTGTTTGAAGCCAGGACGGGAGTAGTGCGAACCAAGACATATCGGGCAAATACAAAGGGTTAGACACGGTATGCAATGCGTGTGGAGAGGAAGAAGAAACTGCCGAACACTTGATAATGTTCTGTAAAGGGCTTCCCCCTATAGGTTAGGATGATGGCGCAGAATTTTTCAAAGCACTGGGGTTTAGGGGCAGGGAGGGTAAATAGACTTTAACTGGGTAGAATTAACTAGAAGGAGGTTATCTGATTGGTGGCTAAAGTATAGGCACGAGTGAAAATTAAGCCCTTCACTGAAAAGCACGAGTCCTCAACCTCACTATTTAGAGGAAAACATAAAATAAATCTAGTTTTTGGTTGATTAAGTATGGCGGCTTGGTGGCGCTAGCCACCGCCCGATCTAAAGGGTACATTCATATCCATCCATCCATCCAATCATCCATCCGCCGTGAGCTGAGAGACCGATATTTGACAATGTCAGCAAAATTACTACGGCTTGGTGAACCAAAGCGATTCGGGGATGGTGAGCGCGTCCAGAAGGTAGCAGTGCCTTCCTGTCTGCCAGCCTGGTCGTCGTCGATGGGGGCACGGCTTTCGTCGAACTGTCGGCGTGTAGCTTTAGGTGCACTACCGCGGTATTCAGCTCGGCGATGTGGGCGAAAACGGTAAATGTGCCCTGGCTCTCTATAGTTGTAGCAGAGTGGTCGGTGATTCGCAGTGCTCCATATGTTGGTCTTCCGCGTATAGGGTCGCCTGACAGAATCCTGCTGAGCCCAGGCTGCCACAGGGTACGGTTCGAGGTACTGCGGCGCTGGCATGGGCGTGGGTCGACGAACAGCGTCTGCATAGCTGTACCGTTCGGCTGGTAGGATACTTCTGGAGCTAATGGACGACGCACAGCGTCCACGTAGGTACAGGAGTTTAGATGGTACGGTGAAGCGGAATATTGCTGAGAGAGGCAAATGCTTGTCGAAGTTCATGGTGAATGACATCAGTGACGGAGGCTACCGTGGACTCCTGCTGCGGGGGCGCCGTGACTGCAATGTGTACTTTGCGTTCTCCTTCGCGACCTCCTCACGCATGATCTCTCTAATCAGTTGGCGTAGAGAAAACTCGTCGTTTGCGGTAAGTGCGGCGGCGCCTGCAGCTGCGCCGGTGGCTGGGCGATCAGACTGTCGGTACCGTTGCTGCAGCGCACGCTCAATTGCGGTGGCCTCCCTGGCGAACTCGTCCACTGTTGTTGGCGGATTGCGCACAAGACCAACAGATAGCTGCTCTTTGACGCCCCTCATGAAAGGACTTAGCTTTCGAGCCTCGGGCATGTTGGGGTCCGTGCGGTAGTACAGACGCACCATAACCTCAACAAACATGGCGACGCTTTTATGCAGCTGTTGGGTGTGTCCTTCAAGAAGGCGTTGTGCGTTTTCGCGTCGGTCCGCGTTACCGGTGTCAAGAAACTGACGGCAAAACTTCTACCATGTCGTCAATGTTGCCTCGTGGTTTATAAACCTTGTCTTCGCACCGTCATCAAGGGCGAAGTATACGTGGAAAGCTTCCCATCGAGACTCCAGCAGTCTGATTTAGCTACACGTTCAAACTGCTCAAGCTAGTCTTGCCCATCTTCGTTCGGCTGGCCATAAAATAGTTCAGGAATGCGCATATTCTGGACCGTCACCTGTGCAGGACTCCTTGAAAATGCCATTGCTTGAGTAGAGATGGCTGTCGGGAGTGTTGCTCCCTCTAAAAGGCCAAATTCTGGTTCAAGACCTTGAAGGCGACGGCTTGAGCGGTGCAGAGGCGTTTTCACGCGCGGCTGCCTCGTAGGGCTGGACTCGGGGCTTCTCACAGGGGTGCCGATCATGAGGTGGTAGTACCCTGCACCTCCACCAGTGTCGCAGGTTTACTTAAAAACACTGGCAGTGGAGCTCGTAAAGACGATCTCAAAAGAAGGCCGCTAAGATTGTCGTCTTCTTCACTCGCCTGCGCTGCACCTCTCGAGCGAATCCGCGTTCTTCGTTGTCGTCGCTATCTCGCCGCTAAATGCAGCTATGCTCGTGGTCATATGATCATGAGTCGTACAGTAGTGGGCAAATTAAGATTGTTTCTGGCTTCCAGGGTTAAAACGAATGAAATGTAGCCTCGCAGGAGACAAGACTGCTTGTCAAAATATTTGCTCTGACACCTCGTATTCACAATTTTTCATATTTTTAAGTTTGCATTTTTAATGGTCAGTATGGTTTACCTGCTCCATTAAGAATTGGCTCTCAGCTGTGTAGAAGAAGTTCAGAACTTGTGCAGCACGAAATCAGCAGTGCGACATCACAAGTGAATGACAAGATGTAATCCTCATTTCTGTTCGCTTAATTTATAGAGGTGCAAGTATCTTGGCAAAACGCGCCGCGTTTGTGGAGGCGGGTACGGCACCAACGTCTAGTGCAATGTCGTTTGTTAAGGCGTGTGCAGCTGCACCAAACCAGCGCCGTCATAGTAGGAGGTACAGGAACTTTTTGAAACGAATGACATGGTTTAAGGAACGCCATTTCTGCACCGCTGAAACAAATGGCGAGGTGCAGCACCTCGTAAAATAGATTATGTGGTTCAGGCGAATCGCGTCTAAGCATTTCACCCCCATCGAAATATGACCAGTGTGGCTGGGATCAAACCTGAGTTGTTGAGGGCAGCAGTTCCACACGTTATTGAACGTTATCAAGTGTAGATTTCATACCACGGTAGACAGCCAATGCCTGTGGCCAATCTAAAGCACCCCTCTACCGTATGCGTAGTAAAATATTCACAAATACAGCATCGCATGTGCGAGGTTCGAGATGACCTGTTGTTGTAGTGGACGTTCAGGTTTTTCAACGTGCATGCATTGGGGACATTCGAGGGTAGTCATACTGTTGTTGCATGACACTCTGGAAAAACAAGTAACATCACCAGATATTGATAAGTATAATGAATGCATGAAATTTCTCAAAGTAAACAAATTCCAAAGTAAACTGAGTTAACAAGTAAACAGCAGTATTTTATACATATTTGTAATGGTACCTCGTAACACATCTATCACTTGGAGCTGCTTCTTCACAAGGCATGTCATGTAGAAGGTTTCTTGCTCATTGTACACAGCTGCTTTCATGTCAGGTAGGCCAGGAGCCTGCGGCAGAAAAAGAAGTATTCCTGATTTTAATTACGCTTTCTTTGTCACACCATAGCAAAACCACGCCTATTTTATGTGATGCTTCTCAAGTGCGCTTGCGGTAAATTATTAACTCGTAGGTTTTTTGCACTAATATATGAGCTCACTGCGAAGACACATGCGAGGCGGCAGTAATGTATTTGCTTTCTTTCACCACAACGGCCTGGTTTGTGTTACCTGGCGATACATTTCAGAATCAACTATTGAGTCAGCGACTCGTTTTCACGTGAAGCCACGCCGCAAGTAACGCACGTTTTTCTGGTGAAAGATTGACACCTTAGAATTTTTTAAAATTTATTATTGCAATGCGCTGCCACCGTGCAACGCCTACGCAGTCACTGGCAAAAAAAAGCTGCATATGTTTGAATGAACCAACTAGCCCAGCAAGCAACCGTCCTTAAACAACTGAAGTGGTTTCTGCTCACCGGCCCGTAATTTTCGGGCTCGCAACGGGTGTTGATCTGATGAAAGTGTAGTATCGTGCGGCGGACGCACCACACAGAGAACACAAAAGACAAGGGGCGGCGCTGAAACGCTGGCCGATACGAGGTACGCAGCAGCTGGTAGCCAAGCAGGAACTCCTTTATGTACACAAGCATGCTATTAAATACGAATGTACAACGCCCCCTGGGGATCAGAAAACCGCTTTCGAAACCGCAACCCGATTCCCGATACCACATCATCCCCCCCCCCTTGAATTGAAGAACACTCGGGTCTCTACCAGCTAGCACACTGCCTAATTGTAATAAAAATGTGTACAGCATGCATAGCAAAATACAACAGTATATCAGGCAAAGACAAACACACAATAGAATAAAAACGAACGGTATACACAGACAAGTAAGGAAATGCACAGTGTAACACGTAATGGATATCACAGCAAACGTAGAAAGACAACGCACATGCTGCACAGCATACCAGCGAAAAGAAATGTACAGCCCACACAAAGGAAAGACACACGCCGCACGCCACCCTATTATGCCCTCCCCCGAAAGAGGATGTCTGCATAGCCACTGTCTCGCTTAAGCCTACGGCGTCGACGCCTGTAGTGATGCCATTTCCACGACAGGCACTGTCGCCGCCCACAGCAGTCCAGTGGTGCGAAAGAATCAGCCCATGTGCTCTCTTTCAAGTGCACTTCCAGCACAGTAGGGCCGGAACAAGCATGCGCTGAAGCTTAGACGGGACACGGCTCGACGCCACCGATGCAGACTCCATGCACTGAACAAGATTTCGCACGGCCAGCGCAGACTCGACCGGTAGGGGCGACTAGTCGACTCTCAAATCCTCGTATGCAGTAGCTCCTGCGCAGCACACAAAACAGGGACCACTTCCTGAATCTCGGCCGGCACGCTTGGTGGATGCACCTCCAGCAGATCGAGAACAGACGCACCATCTCGGAGGCCACCACAAGTCGAAAGACGCACAGCCGGGGCGGAATCAGCAGCGGTCAAAACAGGAGCAGCAGACGCCACCGAAGTATCGACAGCTGAGACGCAAGCCGGCATCGTATGGTCAGCAGCAATAGACCCGACCAGAACGGCCATCCTCGCAGTAGAAGTACTCCCAGTCCAAGCAAGTAGAGTCCGGGTATGCCGAACAGCAGGAAGCATGACAATAACAGGCACATCAGGAACACGGTCAGCTGGGATGCCAACAGGTGCACATTACAAGTGTGCACACCTTTAGTCTGTGCTAGAATTGTCGCAGTACGGGATGTCGAAGTATGACCCTATCTGTCAGTAGGTGCATCCCTTGTGGATCGACAGACGCTGCCGTAGTGTGCTTTCCTTCCACAACGCACACAGGTGCGTGTCTTTGCAGGGCAAGCGGCAGCGTCGGACCAGTGCTGTGACGAACCGCAGTGTTGTAATGTGATTTTAGTTTCAGTTTCGTTTTGTTCTTTGTACCCGAGAGGGGGCGTTCTGTATGTGTTTTAGTCCTTTATATGCGTAGGTGTCCTGGTAGTAAAGCGGGCTTCGAGTCCATGTTTCGAATCATTCGTGGTGGCTCTGCAGACAATACAATGGCGACGAGGTAAACTGCAAGTACTACTTCTTCGCAACTGTTCTGAGCTCCGCTCTGCATATCCATTTTTTTGCCAGTGTGACCAGGGTAAATCAACCATAAGCTGTTCTGCGTTGACCCCGCCACCGTCCTTCCTGCTTAGCCCCGGCGTCCAGCCGCGCCATGGGAGCAGTGGCACCGCATGTTAGAGACGCACCTGCTTGCTTCTGGAGCTACCAAATTTTTGCCGCAGCGACGCAGGATCATCCTCATTCACTGCCTTGGAACGGAGGGACAGCGCATTCTCAACACGCTACCAGCCGACGCAGCTACAACGCCAACCGCGTCTGGGACGCCGACTACACCAAATGTCTACGACGTAGCACTCGCAGCGCTCAGGCAACACCTCGCGTCATCCAGCAATGTCGTCGTAGATTGCTACTGGTTCCATTGTAGGTACCAAAATACAGGCGTGTCTGTTGCTGACTTTGTCGTGGCGATGCGGGAGCTCGCATCAGTTTGTTAATTTGTTTCTGAGGACGATGCTCTTCGAGATCAGTTCGTGGCCGGCGTTTTATGAAATCGTGTAGGCGAGCGCATCCTACTTGAAGGTTCTGCGCTTTCATTCACTTGGGCAGTTGAGGTCGCAGTGCAGTTTGAGCGTGCGAGCGAAGAATTAAATGAGTTTTCTGCTTCTGTACAGCCTGTTTTGAAGCATTCACATATGCATGCTAAACACTCATTGAGGGAGAGTAGTGCATGCCCGAAAGCACGGGATAGTTCATCAACGCATGGTAGCGTCTCACATGCGCAGCAGAGTGGGCCTTCTCATTGACCAAATTGTTTTTGTTGTGGCTCCCGGAACCACAATGCTTCGTGGTCTCGATGCCCAGCGCTAGGCCAGCGTTGTTTATTCTGCTGTTGGAAAAGTAATTTTCAACGTGTTTGTAACCAGAAACGGTTTACGCAAGCACAGGTCCATGAGCTTGAGTGCGATGACGCTCCTTCGACATCCGATCATGCCGATCAAGTTCTGGCCGTCCATCACTCGTCGCATAATGCGGTCCACATAAATGTGCAAATTTCTGATGTCAGGTTGATACTTTCAGTTGATTCGGGCTCATTCGTCTGTACTCTGTCCGACGAAGTGCTCACTGACAGGTTCCCTAACGTGTCACTTTTACCTGCTCCCCGCGTTTCCTTGCTTGATTATTCAAAACGTACAATCTCTGTGCGTGGCTGCTTCTGAACCGACGTTATTTTCAAGGGTCAGAGTGCACAGCTCCTGTTCTATGTTGTCCACCAAGGCACTTCTTTGATTGGCCTTGATAGCATAAGGGCTCTTAAGATACGTGTTGAAGGTGCGACATTGCAGTGCCTCCAAACGTCCATTTCTCCTACGAGAAGTCAGTTGAGAATATGGCAGATAAGTCTGCGCAAACGTCACCAGCACCCATGCAACCCGTAGAATGGCCTCAGCGACCATGGCAAAAACTTTGCATCGATATTGTGGGCCCCCTTGAACATGTGCCTCAAACAACAGGTTCATAATCACGCTCGTGGATTATCACTCGAAACGTCCCGAGGTTCTATTCTGCAGTAGCATGTCCACAAGCCCAGTCGAGGAGTTTCTAACCGGCGTATTTTCGCGAGAGGTTTATCCTGAAGAGATCGTCACTGACAACGGGCCACAATTTATTTCTCGTGAATTCACAGAATTTCTTCACGATCAAGCCATTCGCTTGTCTCATTCATCAGTTTACGACCCTCAGGCTAATGGACAAGTCAAGTACTTTAATCGAAACCTTAAGAACTATGTACAGGTGTGTCTTCTGGAGCGACAACCACTCCGCCTAGCAGTAACTGAGTATCTGGATGTATACAGATGCACACCACTGACAGCCGGTGTTGCACCAGCAGTGTTGTTGCGTGGTAGGATGCTCCGAACCAGGCTGCACATAGTAGGCTTTTCTGCACCAGCTTTTAAAGAAGATCCAGCTAAATTGCTCTGACAATTAGGCCATAGGATGAAGAAAGAGCAGCAAACCAGCAAACAAAATGCGGACCACAGAAGAGCTGCCAAAGAGACTACAATCGCAATAGGTGATTTTGTTCGTATCAGGAAGCCGTTTATCCGTTTCAATGGAGATAGCATCTGTTCACCACCAACAAAAGTTGGGAAGAAACAAGGGCCTTCCTCCTTCCTTCTACAAGATGGTAGGACCTGGAACGCCTCAAAACTTGCCAAAATTTCTCAAAGAAGTCAGTTTCATCTTCCTCAGTGTTCCAGTGGGCTGTTTCACGTTCTTTCGAGTGTGCTGTGCCATGCTATTGTTCTGTGCCTACTTCTCTTACAACGGTGCGACCAGTCTCCCGTTCTCCCAGTTTCTCCTCCCGGGTTTCCCTCACCGCTGTCTTTTGTTGCGCCAGCTGTTGCGGTGCCAGTGCCACAACCTACTAGCGTGCAACCAACCTCCTCTGGTCCTACAACGGTGCAACCACATCAGTCTTCCGTTCTGCGAGTTTCTCCTGCCGGGTGGCCCACACCGCAGCCTTCTGCTGCGCCAGCAGTTGCGGTGCCAGTGCCACAACCTACTAGCGTGCAACCAACCTCATCTGGTCCTACAACGGTGCAACCACATCAGTCTTCCGTTCTGCCAGTTTCTCCTGCTGGGTTGCCCACACCGCAGCCTTCTGCTGCACCAGCAGCTGCGGTATCAGTGTTATAACCTACTAGCGTGCAACCAACCTCATCTGGTTCTGTGCAGTCTCAGCCTGTGCCGGCGCAGACTGCTGCCACGCAAGCGACAGGGTGGCCACAGCGAAACGACGACCTCCTCCATAGGTGAAGGACTATGTGTCGAAGTAGTTCGGGTGTACATTGTGTATATAAGTGTTTTCTATTTGTTCTAACCCCTACTAACACCATTAACCTCTTTAAATAAGGAAGGAAATATGTTGTAATGTGATCTTGATTTCTGTTTCGTTTTGTTCTTTGTATCCGAGAGGAGGCGTTGTGTATGTGTCTCTGTTCTGTATATATGTAGGTGTCCTAAGTAATAAAGCTGGGTTCGAGTCCATGTTTCGGACTGTTTGTGGGCACTCTGCAGACACTACACGCAGCGGAAGCACGCTCCCACACGAGTCGACGGCGACGCCGGGGAACCGGTGTCTGACGTGTCGGTAGCCGAGGGGGCAGTCGCAGTCGGCGAGCAGACGGCGTCGACTTGCGAAGCAGCTGGGGAACGAGGAACGCTCCGAAGTGTAGAAGGAGGGGGTTCCGAGTCGTGTCTGACGGGACGAAACAGCATCGCTTGAAAGGGCATCCAGCTGTTGTAACGCGCGGTCGACGCACTCATTTTCTATTGCAAGATCTAGGGCCTTCTCAGTGAAGAATTCTTTTCCCGTCGTCTGAATTTTTCTCGGCATAATCGGGGACGCGATTCCTGCTACAATTTGGTTGAACGCCAGCATATCGGTTCTCGCACCGAAATCGCAGAGTTGAGCAAGCCGTTTAACTTCGAGAATGTATTGCACTGCGGTCTCAGCCAGCTGTTGCCGTAGCGTCTTGTTTGAGGTACGCAGGCATATCAGATCGACTTGCGCGTCCAACTGCTGGACCACTGCAGCATACACGGCTTGCACGGCGCCCACTGGGCTTGCATGGTCTAGTGCCGGAAATGGTTCATCCTCCACAGAAAGCAGGTAGGAGTTCAAATCTTCAACGCACAGCGCGTTCAGTAGTAACGCCTTCTTATGCTCCAGCGTGGCGTCCCTGGCAGCAGCATCAATGTAAACTAGAAGAACCGGACGCCACTGTCGCCGTGAAATAGGGGGCCTACCGGGACACTGCAGGAACATGGGTGGAGGTATCGCAGCATACATCCCTGTGGAGTAGGTAGCCGAACCGGAGAACCGAGTCAAACGCGTAGTCCACGGTATGAATGGTCTTGATGGTCACAAGCTGTCAATCCGCAGAAATGAAGTATCGGTGGGCTGTATTTGGGGTGCTGAACATAGTAGCACAAGTAGCAACTGGTCGTATGCCCACCTTCGGCCAGATGCACGTGGATCCCATCATCGTCCTCAAATTGTAGTGTCGTGCGGCGGACGAGCTGCATAGAGAATGCCCTGCAGGGCATGACGCCGTAGTGCCAGCCGAGAATATGTATGCAGCAGCCGGCAGCCAAGCAGGAACTCCTTTATATACTCAAGCATGCTAATGGATAGATGGATTGGATGGATTGATATGGCTGTAACCTTAAGATCGGGTGGTGGCTAGCACCACCTAGCCGTAATACTCAGTGAACCAAAAACTAGATTTATCTTTTTTTCCTTTAAATAGTGAAGTTGAGGACTTTGCAGTGAAGGGTTTAATTTTCACTCGAGCCTTGGCTTCAGCCACCAATCAGATAACCTCCTTCTAGTTAATTCTAACCGCTTAAAGTCTATTTGGCCTCCCTGTCCCTAAACCCCACTGCTTTGAAGAACTCTGCCCCATCATCCTGAAATATAGGGTGAAACCCTTTAGAGAACATTATCAAGTGTTCGGCAGTCTCTTCTTCCTCTCCACAAGCATTGCATACCATGTCTAACCTTTCGTATTTGGCCCGATATGTCTTGGTTCGCAATACTCCCGTCCTCGCATCAAACAGTAGAGAACTACCCCGAGTATTATCATAGGTCCTTTCCTTGGCGATTTCCCGCTTAGAAGTTTGATGAATCTCTTGTGCGGACGCCTTAATCATGCCACTTGTCCACATATCGGTCTTCACTTCCTTCACCTTGTTCATAGCTAATATTTCTTTATGGTTTGGCCTCAATTAAATACATATATACAACGCCCCCTGGAGGCCAGAGAACCAGTTCTGAAACAAGAACAGACACCCTGATACCACAGAAAGCTTCAAACGTCGCCTCGTTCTCCGGAAGTCACTTGAATTCCCTTCGCGAAAGCATTTGAACAAGTCTAATTAGTGTCAAAATAAACAAAAAGAAAGAGTGTGTTGGCCGGCAGTGGCTCGAAATGTTTACAGCGAAACAAAACAGTGCGAGACACATCCGAACGTACCACAAGCCGTTACTGTTGTATCGGTCATAGAGTTTCCTAAAATTAACTAGAGGGGGCTCTGGCACTGCGATCGTTCAGCGACCATGATGGGTATGATGAGGCCCAATTGATGGGAATGATGGGTAGTACACACCCATCAATTAGGCCTTGTCTTTGTACTTGCGGGTGGTGAATCGTACTTGTAGCTTCGTTTATTGCTGGTTACGATTTTGTTTTGAAAAAAAGAACGAACCCTTTTGAACTTTGTGACACGATTCGAAATGGTAAGCCTAAAAGAATAAGGTTGTGAAGCGCAAATGCTGAACATTTGCTTTTTTTTTCGTGAAAAGACTGCTCTAAGCCACCAAATACACACGGAGCCAGAAGCAGGCCAGAAGTACGAAAATTAGACAAATGTGTGTACTACCCATTATTCCCATGCTCGCTGTAGCACCACGCGTTTCAACTCCCATACACACTAGCGCCAGAGTTCCCTCTAGTGTATATTGGGAAACTCTGTGGTATCGGGGTTTCAGTTCTGGTTTTGGAACCAGTTGGATGGCACCCACGGGGTGTTGTACATATGAATATATTATAAATTATAATAGGTGTGATGTTGTGAAAGGAATGTGGAAAGAGGTAATGGTTCCAAGTCTGATGTTCGGCAATGTGGTCTTTTGCATGAGATCAGAAGTTCAAGCAAGATTAGAAATTAAGCAACGTGGCATAGGTAGGCTTGCCTTAGGAGCTCACGGGAATACACCAAATCAGGGAGTACAAGGTGATATGGGATGGACATCTTTTGAGGGCAGAGAAGCTAGCAGCAAGATAAAATTTGAGAAGTGATTAAGAGAAACAGGGGAGGAGCGGTGGGCTAGAAAGGTATTCAGCTACTTGCATATGAAGAAGGTCGATACAAAATGGAGGAAGCGAACCAGAAAATTGACTGTTAAATACTTAGAGCACAGCATGGCGCAAGACCAAAAAAAATTATCGGTTAAGAAGAAGGTGAAGGAAGCTAAGATCAATATGTGGAGAATTGGCATGATTAAGAGGTCCGCACTAGAGATCTGTCGAACGTTTAAACAGGAAATTGCCAAGGAAACGATCTTTGATAATACTCGGGGTAGGTCTCTACTGTTTGAAGCCAGGATGGGAGTATTGCAAACCAAGACATATCGGGCCAAATACGAAGGGGTAGGCACGGCATGCAGTGCGTGTGGAGAAGAGGAGGAAACTGCCCAACACTTCATAATGTTCTGTAAAGGGCTTCACCTTATAGTTCAGAATGATGGAGCAGAGTTTTTCAAAGCACTGGGGTTTAGGGACAGGGAGGGCAAAATAGACTTTAAGCGTGTAGAAGTAACTTGAAAGAGGTTATCTGATTGGTGGCTAAAGTCATGGCACGAGTGAAAATTAAACCCTTCACTGCAAAGTACCAGTCCTCAGCCTCACTATTTAAAGGGAAAAAAGCAAATCTAGTTTTTGGTTCACTAAGTATTCCGGCTTGGTGGCGTTAGCCACCGCCCGATCTACAGGGTACAGCCATATCAATCCATCCATCCATCCAATAGCATGCTTGCGTACATAAAGGGTGGTAGTGGTAGTTGGAAGATGAGTAAAGGCACCTAATTTCTGCAACCCGGTCAGGAGTACGGCGCAGTGCCTACATAAAGGGAGTTCCTGCTTGGCTACCAGCTGCTCCGTACGTTTTGTGGCCGACGCTCCGTGCACCTCCTCGCCCTCCGGGGCCGCGGGCACCTCTTCTCCAGCTTCACCGCTGGTTCCGACGATTCTGGCGCAGACTGAGAGGGTGCTCACTGGGGCTGCACCTGTTGGCGTCTCAACTGATCGTGTTCTTGATACGCCTGCCCCTGCGGTGTTGCCTAGTTGGGCATACTCAGACAATACATGCTTCGACTGGCAGTACTACTGCGATGATGGCTGTTCCGGTCGCGCCCGCTGCTACTGATTATACCTTACCCACTTCCGTCTCATCTGTCCATACTTCGCTTGTGCCTGCTACTTCCATTTTACCTGTTGCTACTTCCACTGCGGCTGTACTTTTTCCGACTTATGATCTCCGGGATACTGTTTATGTTTGCCCTCCACGGCAGGTGCACCTCCCAGTCAAAAAAAAGTGAATTGGCCCAATTCGTCATAACAATTCCTAGCAATTGGTCCTGAATGGAAAGAATTGGAAAGCAACTGGGATGTGGTGCTTCAATGTGTAGGACCAATTGGACCACGCAGTTAAGATTGGTCACTCCAATAGGTCCACCAAATTCCGATTGGTCTCCCAATTGGAATGCTTGTCAGTCCAATTGGTTGTACACATCCCAACTGGTAAACCATTGGAACAGTGAATTCCAATTGGCCTCCCAATCGGAATGCTTGTTGGTCCAATTGGATGTGCACACCCAAATTGGAAAAAGCATTCCTGATTACAGAAGACCCTTTATTGGAAACATTCTAGATGTAAAGAGTTCATGTTGTGAGTGTTGAAATGGTTGACCTGACAGAAACAATTTAATTTCAACTGGCTGACGAGGTGAAGACCAGTTCTCTGCAACTGGTTCACCCTGTGGAGTATTGTGTGCAAGTTCTGTGAATTCGGCAATGAGTGAAGAGGTAAAAATTTTGAAATATTTTTTTCTAAAATTGTAAAATACCTTACTACAGTACTGCTGTAAACTTTTCTTGCCACTTCACATCTTGCGTCTCTCATAATCATATGGTGGTTTTGGGACGTTAAACCCCACAAATCAATCAATCAATCACTTCACATCTTTATCACGCGAAGAGCCGCCGAAGTATATTCAAAAGAGAACAGTGAAAAATCGGCTGAGCAAACATTGGTTTATACCAACAACCCTTTCAAAAACGCTGCTCTCGAAGCCATACAGTTAGGTCAAAATAAGCTTTAAAAATTAATTTCTCATTACAAGGTTTCGTATTGTTTTTGGCAAAAGAAATAGTCGTGTAATTCATACGTTCATAAAAGTGCATGCGCTTACAGTGCAAGCGCGGCGGCAAGTGCCTTCAGCATCGCCATCAGCAGCGCATTACTGCAGTGGACAAAGTCATGAGCTTTATCAGTGTGTTTCATATCCAGCGTCATTGAAGTAATCATGTTGGCATGATCCATTGATTCATCCCTATTTATTTACAATCAAGGCAAGTATTTCGCTTATGAACTACCTTAACAGCTGTATTATTAGCACCTTTTGCACATTTTGTTCGTTACCTAAACTATTGTTGGCTCGCGACTGAAGCGGACACGGTGCATGGGTACAGCCAGCATGAAGTGTGGGAGCTACTGTACGCGGTAAGTCTTGTTACATCAATCACATTTCCATCCTTCGTGCAGATGTAACCACACTCGTCTGGAACACTCGAATGACTCGCTCCAAATTGCACTGTCGTGGTTTGCATGAATGCCGCTTAGGATAATGCTCCACATGTGCATTATATCAAACTACCGGATCTGGAAAGTGCCGGAGCGTTCAGTTACAGTGTTTTAGACTAGTGTATTAACCTCTTTACTACAGCCATGTAGCTCATTTTTCTCTGTGTCTTATCATATTTGTTTTCACGCTGCCTGGCTGCATGATTTCTGATGCAACTCGGAACAAAGAAAAAAACTGAGCACCAAGAATATACCAACGACCTCCTTTCTAGAAGCTACAGCAGAACAGGCGGCAGTTTGACTACAAATACCCTTACTAGCAGAAATTGGGAGTTGTACTAAGAAGCTTAAAAGCTTTTCGTGTTGAGCACCAGTTTGCTTTAAATGAATGACCATTTGCGCTCAGCTGGTTAACCAGTTGGCAACCAGTCTATTTAAACTGGCTGACCAGTGGGGCGCCTGTTACAAATATTTGAATGAGTACATCTATTCAATCGCTTAACCAATTGAACACCACGTACCTTAAACTGGCCGTCTAGTTCGACAGCAGTTCTTTTCAATTGGCAAAGCATTTAGACGCCAGCTACCTTCGATTGGAGGACGACATCTATTCCGATTTGTTAACCAATTGAACACCACCTAGTTTCAATTTAGGGACCATTTGCGATTAACTGAATTACCAGTTGCACACCAGTTCACTTTAACTAGTTAGCCATTTGGGCACCAGTTAGATTCAATTGGATGACCAATCGGTCCCCCACCTACATCAATGGTCAACCAATCAGCCACCAGTACTGTCTGAATGGTTACAACCAATTGGATGTGAACTGGTTCACCAATGAGATATTATTGGTACATTTCAAACTGGCGCTTAAATTCCATTGGGTTAAAAACCAATTGATGTCAACTAGTATTTTTCCCATTGCACCACTTGAACTTTTTCGACTGGGCTGCCGAGCGTGACAGCCAAGATTTCAGAGTTAGTTCCGATTCAGCGTATGGCGAAGGTGCTTTTGTGCACCTTCGCCACAGGGGAACCTCGGCTGGTCTGGTTTTGAAGCACGCGAAGCCTCCAGCAAGTTAGTGTGCTGGGGTCGCCTTCAATTCATGTGCAGAGAGCGCTGGGCAAGGCAGGTATTCGAATACCTTCGGCCCCGTGTGTGCGTACAACTTGGGTGAACCGGGCGTACCGACTAGAAAAGAAACGCGTCTCATTCACAGAGCCAGTACAGGCGGAAACTCCTAGACTGTATACGAAGGAGGTGCGTGAACGGGTAAGCGAGAGAGAGGAGGAGCTATGGCAACACGCAGTGAGTGAAAAGCTACCCTCGTATTTTACCGCTACAGTAAAAGCACAATAGGCTAAGGTCGCATTTACGACAACAGCAACGGGAGTTCACTTCTGTTCGAAGCAAGAGCTGGCACGCTTCCAACCCTTACGTACAAGAGGAAGATCGGCGGGGAGATGACTTCGTTGCTGTGCCGTGCCTGTGGAAGTGCGGACGAGACAATTGGGCATCTCAGGATTGAGTACGGACAGATATAACTCCCACGCACGGAGTCATTGCATTCCGCGCTGGGCTTTGCGGATGAAGATGGAGAGACTGATCTTCAGGCAGCGAGAGAGTCGATGCGGCGCCTTGAACGCTGGACGGCAGTGGTTATGGCACAGCGGTCGAGAACACAAGGTGGCACAGTGTAATGACTAGATAGAGGCAGTGCAGTGTCAAAGCGCAGTTGTGTCAGCTAACACAAACTGAGCGCGCCCTTGCGCTTGTGCTTTCTTCTATTTTCCCCACTCCTTTCTGTTCGGTTTTCTTCCCTCTTGCTGGGCACGTCCGTTGGGTTTTTTTTTGTTTTTTATTGTTTTTACTTTATTTTTATTTATTTTTTATTCTTTTTATTTTTCACATATGTGTGCTACGGTGTCTTTACATAGTGCAAGTCCGTCCATCCGTTAAAAGAAGAACAGCAGCAAATCATCATCATCTTCTTCATCATCATCATCAGCTGCCTGAACGTGCTCCAATTCTCGGACAGCATGGGCTCGTTGCGGTCTTTTAAGCAGTCTGCGTAGACTGTCTATGTGCTGTCTAAAAATCGGAACACAGCCTATAGCCACAGAACACCTACCAGTTTCGAGAACGGAAACTGTATCGTTGGGCCGTTGTATCAAAATAACATGCAAATACGTAGCGTCGGCGTACCGAACTGTAATACCGCGAGGCGAGATGGCGCTGGTAGTACTATCATCATCAATAAACAGACGCATTTTTTTGCTGCAGGAAGGGGGGGGGGGCTGCAGCTGGTTCGCTCTGCTCACTTCCTCTGTTTTTTTTTTTTTGTTGCTAAATCGTGTTTCCCGTCTGTAATTATCGCCAGGTAACCTAGCTGGCCTCAACTGGCAAAAACAACGTCAATCAAGTAAGGTTTGCATCGTTTATTGCGAGTGCCCAAGCCGGTACAATCAGTGTATTCGGTCGGGTCCGAACAAAACAAGTCACTCATACATATCGGAAGCTGTCAATCCTCTTGGAAGCTAACAAGCATGTGCATATAACTGAACATCGAAATCGCTGAATGAACGTCGCTCTCAATGTGCTGCGGCACTCGAGTTTAATAACGTGGCTTCAGGACAAGGGTCCGATTCTGGCGTCAGATGCGGCGCTTGCCCCGTAGTGTTGATCTTGATGCGAAGTGAATGCACGATGTGGAGTAGGGAAGGAAACTTGCACATTGCCGACAAATAGCTCGCACAGTGAGAGCAATGTAGTTTTGCTAAATTTGTTAAGTAAGCAATATCGGATGCATGCATTTCTGAATCTTTCTCGCTCTGCAATGCTACATTGAGCACTTCACAATTGTGTCGTGTCGCGTCGTGTCAAGAGGGTAGGCACTTGTTTTCATTCTCAGCCGTAAGCCCATATCATAGGTATATTGTATTTAGCGTAAGGGCCTAATTATACTTCAGGCTTGCTACATTTATTGTTAGAGTTAAGTTACACAGTTACCACAGCTGGAATTTCTCGTCGCACGTAATGACCAGTCTGCTGAGTATGCAGCTAAAATTTACGCCAAAGGGACACTTATGAGCTGTGTGTTTACAGATCGAAAAGGCCCAATTCTAGGAAAACAAGCGTCAGACATGCATTGTACAATTTGTTGTCTGTACATCATTGTTGGTGCTCTTACATCACACTATCTGCTCAGCTCTGAGCATAATCCCTTTTTTGCAAAGACATATCGATAGAACTTGAGCACTCTCTTGCAAGCAAGCACTCCTGAAATCAATTGGTGGTACATAATGTGAATCTGCCTGAATACGGGATCAATAAAGGTCACATATATTACACACTTGTTATTGTGTTTACTTTTTCAGTATAGGCCCATGTACATGGACGCGACGGGGGCGGGCTGAGTTGAGTGGCGGGTTCAGCTTACCTCGACGCGCCCGAGTTTATATGAACTCGCAAGGACGAGTTGAGGTGAGCGCTGATCGCAGCGACGCTTTGCGTCGAGGCGAGCCGAAAGCCCGTCTTCCGGCACTGGTTTCCCCTCCTCCAAGCTTGCGCTCTCGCCTCTCGCCGGTGTGGGCTGCGGTGTTTTACGCAGTTGTCGCTCCGCCACCACGATGGCTGTCTTGGTATTTTTTCTCAGTTTGCACCAGCTGTACTTTATGGTTGTGTTGGTGTCTTGGCTAACACTGCACAACGTGATGGCAGCAGTGGTTCTGGTGCGGCACAGCGCTTGCCGCAGGCGTATCCGCAGCCTGACGCACCGTCCCCTGTTCACCCCTGGCTGGTCTCTCCAGGAATTCGCCGTGATTCATGGTTTGTAACGCCTTTCATTTGTGTACCTGATGCTGTGGAAAATCCTTTGAAGCCCTACGCGCGAGTCATTTTTTGCAATAGTTGTGGCTTGTCGCTAATACGAATTAGGCGGCGCCCTGAACCTCGTTGAAAATTTTAAATTGAAAACAATAAGCAGTTTTTAAATGAAAATGACTAAAGACCCTCATCGATTGTTGGAACAAAGTGTACAGTTCCACCACAATTAAGTGCACCGTGTTCCTCTTGCCTCATACGCTCACCCTGTTTGGCTAATCTGATTTCTGTGGCTTTTGGACTGGACAGTGATATCTTTACACGATGAATTTTTAGTCTGAGGGCTTGTAATTTCAATTGGAATGCATTTTACATTTTTGAGTATATTTCTATCGGCTTAAGTAAAAATTCATACGGCCGCATACCATTTTGCCGTAAGCTTACACCTCTATTTCTATTGTGCCTCGTTTATGCTTAAAAATAAAAGTAATTTGCTATTTTTTTTATATTTCCTTGAGGGATTGGAGCAAATCACTCAGTTTTTTCTCGTTGACTAAAGCTAGCAACGTCGTTATTTCATCATCTGTCCACATGGTGCGTGGAGCCCGCGAGGATGTCATCGTGCCTAGTGCGCGCGTACCAGCCGACAGAGAAAGAGCAACGTCGGAGTGATGGGGACAGGGGAAGCGGAGACCGCGACGGGCGGGAGAAGTCACGAGCCGTCAACTCAGTGCGACCGGTTATACATGCCCTTTCTGAGCGCGGCGAGTTCGGTGAACCTACCCCCTGTCTCCGGGTCGACTGGACTCGCCACGACGACTCTCCGCCCTGACGCGTCCGCTTATGCATGGGGAGGGCGAGTCCAGAAACCTGTTTATTTCGACTCAACGCACCCTCGTCGGGTCAATGTAGACGGACAGTATATTAGTGCTTGAAAGCTGAAGTTGTTTTCTCCTTGTTACTTTAAGAGGTAAGGACTTGAAATACGTACTATCTTGCAGTGTGGCTGTCGATAAGTCAAAATCGTGTATGTTTCAACTACCTGTGCGATTTCCTAAATTTTATTCATGACAGTAGTGCACAAAATTTCACTTCGTAGTGGTAGACTCTACAGTTATGACAACCTAATTTAAACAGAAGCAGGTGTGCTCAAAGAATCCTGGGACGTTACTCCGCTATATAAAAAAAAACAGTGCCACATGCAATGAACACAATCTTGCTCTTCACGGCAGCATTCACGTCTTTGAGGAATCTGTGCTGCAAGGGCTCATCACCTTTATAATTTATTATTTTAGGAGCCCACTGAACATATGTGCAAAGCTAAAGCATTTGAGTGCAGCCTTATGAGATTTGCGCATCTTTTTGTAAACTTTTATGAGCTAAACACAGTGAATTAAGACAAAACAGTTCTGGGTGTTGTTCGTAAACTGTCTCAAGGCACAACTAAATGTCGGAAAGCCTGTTAATGCCCATCACTATGGAGGTGTTCATTATGTAGCGCAATTAATATAATTTCTGACGATTCACATGCAACTATGAAGTGATCGTGAGTCGTACAGTAGTGGGCAAATTTAGATTGATTCTGGCTTCCAGGTGTTCAAACAAATGACATTGTAGTCTCACAGGAGACAAGACTGCTTGTCAAAACATTTGTTTTGACACTTTATGTTAACAGATTTTTCATATTTTCAAGCTTTTATCTTTTAAGGGTCAGTTTAGTTCAGCTGCACCAATCCGAACTGGTTTACAGCTGTGCGCGAGAAGTTCAGAACTTGTGCGGCAGGAGTTCAGCAGTGCGGCATCCCAAGTGAATGACAAGGTGGAATCCCTATTTTTGTTCGCTTATTTATTGAGGGGCAAACATCTTGGCAAAAACACGCCATATTTGTAGAGGTGGCTACAGCCCCTACGTGTAATGTTATGTTGTTCGTTAAGCTGTGCGAGCGGCTGCACCAAACCAGCGCCGTCAGAGCAGAAGGTATGGAAAAGTCATGAAATAGTTTTGGTGCTGTACCTCTCCTGCGTTTTTGAAATGACTGGCAAGATTCAAAAGATGCTATTGCTGCACCACTGAAACGAATGGCGAGGTGCAGCACTTCGTAAAATGGATCATGTGCTGCAGGCGAATCGAACAAACCCTTAAGCACACAAGCGTCTTAGCGTTTCAACCCCATCAAAATATGGCCACAGTGGCTGGGATGAAACAGTGTGTTGTTGAGCTCAGCAGGGCCACACAATCTAATAGTGTTACAGCTTCAACATTATTGAAGTGTAGATTCCATGCCATGGTAGGCAGCCAATGCTTGAAGGCAATCTAAAGCACCTCTCCACAATATGCGCGGTAAAACATTAACAAATACAGCATTGCATGTGTGAAGCTCGAGATGACCTGTTGTAACGGAGATTCAAATGTTTCAATGTACTTGCAGAGTGGACATTCGGGTGTAGTCATCCTGTCATTGCATGGCAGTTCAGAAAAACAAGTAACATCACCAGATAGCAATGCATGAGATCAATGCATAATCAATGCATGAGATTTTCCAAAGTAAACAAATAAACCTATTTAATTAGTAAATAGCGGTATTTTATGCATATATGTAGTAATACCTCATAACACGTGTATCACTCAGGGCTGCTTCTTCACAAGGCATGTCATGTAGCTGGTTCCTCGCCCACTGTACGCAGCTGCTCCCATGTCAGGTGGGCCAGGAGGCTGTGGCAGGAAAAGAAGTATTTCTTAATTTTGTGACGCTTTCTTTGTCATACTATAGCAAAACCAGACCCATAATTATGTAATGTTTCTAAAGCACGACTGCAGTAAACTACTAACTGGTAGGTTTTTGCACTAATATATGAGCTAGCTAAAAGACACATGTGAGGCGACAGTGATTTAATGCCTTCTTTCATCGCAACGGCCTGGTTGGTGTTACCTTGTGACTGAATTTCAGAACTAACTATTGAGTCTGCGACTCGTTCCCACGTGAAGCCACGCCTCAAGTAACGCACGTTTTTCCGGTTACAGATTTAGACGTTTAACAATTTTAAAATTCGATACTAAAATGCGCTGCCACCGTGTGACGCCTACGCAGTCATTAGAAAAAAAACTACATATGTTGAAACGAACCAGCTAGCCCCGCAAGCAACCGTCCTTAAAAAACTGAAGCGGTTTCTACTCACCGGCCCAGGCTTGCAACGGGTGTTCGTCCGATGAAAGCTTCACGGTCGCTTCATTCCCCGGAAGTCACTCGAACTTCCTTCGCGAAAGCGTTTGAACGAGTGAATATAAACAGAACGAGAAAGAATGTGTCGGTCGGCAGAGGCTCGAAATATGTACAGCGAAATGAAGCAGCCCGAGACACATCCGAACGTACCGCGAGTCGTTACCTGCCGTCGCAACCGCTGGCCGCCACAAACTTTGAAATGGGGATAGTGATGTCAATAGGCTGCTACTGACTTCGAGTCCGCTGGAGCAAAAACTATACAAAAAATTGATGATGCAGCACAATTTAAAAAAACTACTTACTAGAAGAATAAGTTGTTTTTATGTGTAGCGGTACGCAAACATGTAGTATTTGATGAAGAGTGCTTACCAGCGCAAATGACAGGGCAGGAGGGAAGAGGAGAAGAAACGAGACAGAGCGCTGAACTGCCAACAATAGCACCCCTTCTTCGCGCTCACCGATAAGGAAAAGTTGTTCCTTTGTTTGTCGGTGTGATGTACTTATGCATTGTCACTGTGTTTCGCGCGTGACTATTGCGACTGGTAACTGTATAAAAGCAAAGACCTTCGCAAGAAATGAATTGTTGGCAGTTCAGCGCTCTGTCTTGTCTCTTCTCCTGTCCCCCTCCTGCCCCGTCGTTTGCGCTGGTAAGCACTCTTTATCATGGTATACCAACACGCCCAATCCTACTGTCTCTGGATGCAGTATTTGATCATTTTAAAATTAAAACTTCGCCCCGACGACGCTGCCTCTACAAGAAAGTGCAATAGCGTGAGTGGCGAAAGAGGTTAGCAGATCCGCTCTAGGTGTTTGAAGCAGAAACGCGCCGCAGTTGATTTTTGTGCCCCCTACAAGTGATAACTTGAACTTGAGAGTTTCCGGGGCCTGCTATAGCTAGAGTGTTCTTGCGTTGCATAATGGAGGGGTCGGTAGATCCACTTCGGTTGTTTGAAGTCAAAACACGCTGTAGTTGATTTTTTTTTGCCTACTACAGGTGATCACTTGAACTTAAGAGTTTCCGGGGCCTGAGGAGGCGAGATGACGCTGACAGTACTGTAGCAAGCGAGAGGAGAAGAGAGACGTAAGACGACGTCGAAAGCGGCCAACGGGGCCGTGCCGGTCTCGCCACTTTATTACAGGCTAAAGCTGAGCCGCAGCGGCTGCCAGCGTGCAACACGACATGCGGGGAGCTCGTTTTCTTCTCTGGCAGCTCGAGCTAGCCTCAGCTGCGCAAGAGGGGTGGCGCGGTGGTCATGAAAATGAGGGCACTACAGGGCTTCTTCCCCCCCCCCCTAGCGCTTTACACGATTTGAAGGTATGTGAGTAAAGAAGAGATCAACAGACACTACCTACATGAAATATCATCCATAAGCTGTCCGTTTGGGAAGTCCAGGTTGTCAACGAAGAGTGGTCGTCGGTAAGCAGTGAATTTCCGGCAGGCGACTCTGGGAGAATCGCAACGGGAGAGAGTCACGACGAAGGCACTCAGTTTGTTGTAGCGAGTTCAACCAACAAGGAGCAAATGGGCACTGGGCAGTGAAGTTCCCTAATGCAGCACAACAAAACTTGCACCGAGGCAGGATGTTGCGATGGTGGCGGTTCTTGTGCGCAGTCGGGCTCTTGAGGCAGGAGACACAGGTGTCGTGGCGATGGTGCCGGTAACTGCTCTGAAGGCGGCATATTAGATGCTGCGGCTGCTGTCTTGTCTGCAGTGTAGAGTACAGATGAGCTGCGAAAACTCTCCTGGAGATGTATGTGACTCGACCAGTCGGTGTGATGACGAGCCGTGTTGAAAGGACTGGAAGGCGTGTCCACTGTAGTTGCACAATTAGCAGGTTGAGGAGAGCGAACGTGCGACGCGGTTGGCGGACTGTCTGCCTGCGTGCTCGGGAGTGCGTACGTGGCCTGCTCTATACCTGTTGTGGGCCAGGCAGGTGGTCCTCGGAATTTTCCGTCATCGTCGCAGCATCACGCATAGTCGGGCGTAGATGGATGGTGGCTCAAACTTCTGCTGTGGTAGACTTCGAGGACGATAGTTGTTCCTGTTGGCAAGACAGGCAAAACGGCAAAGCCGGTGAAAAGTTGGGTTCCTTGGACAACGTCGGCGGTGATGCCTCCCATAGCGGGCGTGAAGATGACCGTGATCGTGGCAGACTCCAGGGCGTGCGTCGATGTGGTGGTCGTGGAGTCTGACATGTCACAGGCGTTGTGGGCCGTGGAAGTTGGGCAGAGCGTGCAGGTGTCGAGCATGCCTGAAAAACCACCGGTCGAGGATGTCTAGTAAACACGCCTCGTAGCAGACTGGTCGCATTCAGCTCGAATGTCGGGAACCTCGGTGGATGGGCTGTGGGGCGTGGGACTCGCGTCGCTAGTGGCCAGAAAAAAGGTTGTAGGCGACATAGCCAGGAGAGCAAAGTCTTGGTCGATGCAGGAATAATGTCTGGCTGGCACTTGCTCTGACTCACGGGAAACCGGGGAGTCGTGGATCCACGAAAGCGGGCGGTAGATAAGGCCGTGGGAGGCCAGCACCGCAGAGCAGAGGTCATCGTAAGGCTGTGGGCGGAGCTTGAAGTGGCAGAGAGATAACGCAGCTCTACCGGAAGTGTGTCAAGAAGAATGGAGTGCCTCAACAGCTGGTCCATGACGCCATTCACCGCCAGAACGGCGTCGAGCTGCATGAACCACACTTTGGGGTAGGTCGATCGGAACGGCGCCTCTGGCGGGCAGAGTCGCGAAAACATGGCAGCTGATGGCTTTTTGAAGGGTGTGTTTTCCGGATCACCACTGTAGCGGTGAGAGTAACGCCGATGTGAGGAGGAGAGGGGGAAAACAGCCGCTCAATGGTGGTTTGATTGCGCGGGAGCCGGCGGCAAAAATATCCCAGCGAGTGATTGGGTCAGCGGCAGACATTCCACGACGCTCGGCCGAAGAAAAGTGGCGTCTCGCGAGCGGTGAGCGGCACTGGCACACGCCACCAGTAAGTTCGTACCCTTTGCGAAGATACACAGTCGAGCATGTTGTTCATGTTGTTCTCTATTGGCATTTCTCGTTCTTTTGGCGCCCTTCAGGATGCCCGAATAGTGATTGATTGATTTGATTTATTGATATGCGGAGTTTAACGTCCCAAAACCACCATATGATTATGAGAGACGCTGTAGTGGAGGGCTCCGGAAATTTCGACCACCTGGGGTTCTTTAACGTGCACCCAAATCTGAGCACACGAGCCTACAACATTTCCGCCTCCATCGGAAATGCAGCCATCGCAGCCGGGATTTGAACCCGTGACCTGCGGGTCAGCAGCCGAGTACCTTAGCCACTAGACCACCGCGGCGGGGCGAATAGTGATTCACGTGACATGGTCAGGATACTTAGTAACTTAGAGAAGCCTCACAAAACGTTGAAATCTGAAAAAGCGGAGCACTCTCTGTATCTGTTTCTACTGCTCCGCTTTTTTCGATTTCAGCATTTTGCGTAGCTTTTGTAGTTTACTAAGTATGTACCAACTTTCCCAACAAGCAACTCTTCTGAATGATTAGGGCACATACTCTAGCATGGTCCATATACAAGAAACATCAGTTGCTAATTGTTTTCTACCCTGCTTCGCCATGCATTCACCACCCGTCACCCCCGTTCTTCGTCGTGTCTCGCAAGAGTATCAAGCGTGATAAACTTGTGATTTCGCTGCATTTTTATGTTTTCTGTATTCGATTGCGCAAGTGAAATAAGGAAAGTGTAGCCGAGGAGTTTAAAATCCTGATAAGCTCAACTTTTATCGCTCACATAGCACATATGCTTTATGAAGACATAAATGTCGAAGAGCCTGTAAGAATCGTAGTAAAGAGAGTGTAGTGCAGTGCAATCAAGAAGGAAACCAAAGGAAAAGGCTCCGAATTATTCAGTCTCCAAGCGCACGAATTCTTCACAGGGAAGAGAGTACAGCTCTCCTTAACAAAGGCCAGCCTGCTTGAACGGTTTTTGTATATTCTTTTTTATTGTGAGAAAATTATATGAACACTCTCTACAGGCTTCCATCATACCTATCAACTTCCGGATAAAGTCCAAATGAATTACAATTTGTGAGTGCTAAACGTTAACTACTGAGCAGCCGAGAAGCACGTCATTTACCGTTTAAAGGAAGAGTTATCTATATCTACCACTTACTGCTGATGATGGGCATCTAAGGGGGAACCATCGTGTTTTCAGCATTACCAGCAAGATGGCACTAGGAGTGTGCGTAGCAACGTCGTCCCGACGCGGCGGCCACGTTTTCGTCTCCCACGCGGAATTCGCCCCGCAAAGAGCAGGAGGTCGATGCTCACTCGAGCGCCACTATCTCGCGGTTGGCAGGATCGCTAGTCTTGGCTGACGTTTGGCTTTTACTGGAACGATTCTAAATTAGTTACGGGTGCACAAAGGTCACTGCAATGGTTCCACAGTCTACGTTTGGAAAGAGCGCGCTATTTACACACAGCGAAGTAACAACTGGGACGCTTATTCGCTTTCGTCTGTACCTGAGAGTACGTTTCATGCGTCATTTGTGCGTGAAAAACGCGGGACATGTTTAGAACTGCTGGCCATACTGCGCGTAACCTTCCTATTTGTTCCTATCACGTTCATTGCTTCACCTTTGCGGCAAAGGTGTGACTTTTTTCAATCCAAGTCGAATCATTTAATCCGATATGGAAGCGCTCACTCGGCTTGGATTTAGCCTGGTAAACGCATCACCCGCTTCACCATACGAGAACTTCGAAAGCGCATGAATGCGCCAGCAGCGTCCTTGAAAGTCAGCGCCTAACAAAAGTTTGTGATAGTTTCAGTGGTATCGAATACAGGACGAAATAGCCGCCAAGGCATGCGTAGCCTTCCTGCAGTTTTAGACAGTCGCATCGCAGTGGAATGATGTGTCCGACAATAGAACAACCTAATTGTAAAACAGCAGAAATACGTTTTAAAGGACTCCGTAACCACGGTACTGTCCGTACGCCTTGTGTGCAGTCATGCTTACGCTAAACATTCGCCCCAATGCAGTTTGTGAGGGCTGCCCAAGGAAATAGACTTCTTGGCTGGCCTGAAAATTATGTTAACAAATGTACACTCTAGATACCAAATCAGGGAGTACTACCGTGGCGAAGAACTCGACAAGCTACTCTTGGAGATGTGGTCGGAACACCTTACTGTGCCTTACTGTGAACAGCCACTTGAGCAGTGAAACTAAGAATTCTAAAGCACATAAAAAACTTATGCCACTACGTGAAGAACACCGTTGACGTAAAGTTTGCCGGAAGGTTGCCGGTAGACTCACTATGTCAGTGCCTGAAATATATAAATGAATGGACAAAAAAGACAGACATACTGAGCTGCGCGTAAAGTGCGCTTTCTAGTGGAGGGTCTAAAACTATAAAAAAATTGAAAAGGTGTTGTCACCTATTTTCTTGCAAGACACTAAGTATAGAATTCATAACTCAGTCGAGAAGCGGAAAATCACCAAAACTTTGCCATGTCGCCATTGACAATTTTAGGTCTCCACTAACCTCTGTCACCAATTTGGTGAAAAGTAGCCACCAGTGGCAACCCTGCTTCCCTAGAATAATGCAAAAAATTGATCCTGGTTCTAGGGGTCGTTTAGTCCTGGTTCCTCCATGCCCCCATCATTTATTCTTGATGAGCAATCCTCATAAAATCCTGAAGGTATAGAAAATGTCTGTCTGTCTGTCTGTCTGTCTGTCTGTCTGTCTGTCTGTCTGTCTGTCTGTCTGTCTGTCTGTCTGTCTGTCTAGCAACCTGCGCCTTTAGGTCCCCTTGCCGTTTCGATAATGGTATCAATGGTACCCTTCATAATGCGCTCGTGACCGTTTTGATAGCTCCACATATGCCAAATTTCGATGACAAAAGTAGGAGGAATAACCTAATGGTATTTGGAGTACCATAAATTGACAAAAAAATCTGCTGCCGACCTTGAAGCGAAGGTGCTCGTGAACGTATTTCAGAAAAGGCTTGGTGTCAACTTGAGTACCCTGAAACAAATACACAGGATAGGAAAGAAAAGCTCTAGGCCTCGACCTGTCATTCTCACGTTGTATGATTACAGGAAAAAGGCTGAATTACAAGCAGTGCAGAAAGCTGAAAGGCAGCGGCATCCCTATATCGTATACCTTTTTGAAGGAAACATTGACAAGGCGTAAAATGCTCTGGGATTTCGCGAAACCCGAAAGGGATGGTGGGTGCCATGTACAGCGGTGAGCACTGTTAGGGTGAACACGCGAGCGCGTGGCCGACGGCCCGTCAGCGCCCCGTTAGGGTTATCACTGGAAACATTGCGCATGCGCATCACGCCTTCCGCGAAATAATTGTTCCACCGCGCGCATGACGTCATGAATGCACTTGTTCATCATCTGCTAGCCGCATTTTTGTTGTCTAAGCCCATGCATCCTGCATTTTAAGATTTCTGTAAACATCTGTGCTTGAACAGTACAAGACAAAAAAACTTGTATATCTATGGGGGCATGTCTATTCGTTCCCTTCAAAGTTGTTGTGCATGCAACGACGTATATAAAACAACCAAACGTCTTTTGCAGCCATTCATGATGTCGCCAGATTGTATTATGGCTAGGGTTCCTGATGATGAAGGGCGACCACCTGTCGATCTTTCCCTGAAAGGTTATTCCCAGCGGTATATTGGCGCTTTAGTTAATAGGCCCTGAAGACTGTGAACAGGATAATTCAAGTCTACAAGTATGAAGGTCGCATTCATGATGCACGCCGCGTGCCTAGCCCTAAAGCTACCACAGACGATGAAGACGCCCTCAGAGTTGCAGCTGCTGTTCGTAACCCCTTTTTTCCAGCCCCAGCAATACGCAAGAACGATTTGGACGTTTTGGACACCACTGTTCGACGTCGCCTGCGTATCGGGCCTTCGCAGTCGCGTCGTAGCGCCGAAGCCACTACTTACGGCGGCACACAAAGACGCACGACGGCAGTTTGCTGAGTCGCACGAAGCATGGACATCAGAAGAGTGGGGTCGCGTCATCTTTTCGGATGAGTCGACGTTTTCGACGCGACAAGACCAAAGATTACGTGTTTGGGGACTACCAGGCACGTGGTAAGGTGTCACAGAACGAGCGCTCAAAAAGGGCGCGCCGCCAAATTCTCGCGACGAAACGCTGGAGTGACGCCGCGAGGTCAACGATTAAAGAACAAAAAAGAGAAAACAAACATCCAAGGCTCCCCGGGCGCGCGACTCTCTCCCCTCGGAAGCGTGGCTTCGCCGACGAACCTCCTCACCCCACATCGGCGGCCGAGCAAGCTCTGGAAATTTCTAGATGGAAAGGGGCGTGTTATGCCGGGTTGAGTCATCTGTCGGGGACGGCACTCGTACAGTCTCGCGCCTTCCCGCAGCCTTCGCTGCGTATCGTGCCGACGAACTGACGAGAACCTTCAGGAACCTCGCGCGGAAGGTATTTAATCGAGCAGCCGAGACGAGAGAGCAGGAGAAGACGGAAGTTAGCGCCAGAGCGCGTTGGGTATCCCGCCGTGTAGTCGGCGAAGGTTTTGTCCGTAGGGACAAAGCAGGAGAAGAACAGGATTTCCACCTGAGGGGTGAAGGCTCGAGCTACAGGCAAGAGCGTGTGTCTACCGCTATCGAGCGAAGACGCGTGGCAACAGCTGCGTATGTGAAGCCGACGTGTTTTCGGCGGAGAAGTCTGAAGCTTGGAGAGTGGCCAATTGAAGACGCGAGGTTTCCTGGAAGAGAAACTTCGGCGAGGTTTCCTGGAAGAGAAACTTCAAGGGGCAGCGGAACGACAACAACACTGGACTTTGAGTTAGTGATTCTCGGAAAAGTATCGTCCAGACTTTTGTTCCAAGAACTTTGGACTGAATAGGTTTTCTATCTCTTTAGTCTTTAAGCGTCTTGGTTGTTCAATGCTTGCGACTGCATTGTAGTGTGTATTGTTGTCTGTGTCCGTTGTTTCGAGTGTGGCTGTTTGTACTGTGTAGTACGTTGTTTGATTGGTGACATATTGTATGCAACTATTGTGGAGTGTGCATTCTTGTGTATTGTTTTCGTTCTGCCATTATAGAGAATATGGTTTTGTTTGTTTATCAACTTTCGGCTCGGTCTTGTTCTTTGGGCCACAGCCGGCGTCCGCTGGCGCTCCAAAAAGGACCACTTCTAAATTGTCCACGCTTTCGTGATGGGGTTCGGGGGGCCGATACTTAGGCCCTTGGAATTAGCCCGGCGATCGCCTCCCTAAATAACGGGAGCAGTGTGACAATTAATCTGGCGTCCGCGACACAGGACCTTTTGGTGCACAGTGTGTCCAAAGTAGTAAGAAAGAGCCTCGAGTTGTTGATAGTGCTATCGGAACGATTTTGCGTGTTGTTCAGAGTTCTCATTAATTAGTGCAGGGGAGTGTTCCGATAGACTTATTTAGGCAGATATTTTTTTGCACGCGGCAAGGTTTTATTTGCGAGACACAATGAATCTCGAAAAGTTAGTCGCTCTTGGTGAGAAAATGGATCTTTCTGGCGCCGAACTACGGAAGTGGGTCACCCAGAAGGAAAAAGAAGAAAAAGAGAGGGCCAAAGAAGAAAAGGCAGCTGAGCTGGAAAAAGAAAGGCTGGCGGTTGAAAGAGCCAAAGCGGAAAAAGAAGCTGAGTTGGAGAGAGAGAGGTTGGCAGCTGAAAGGGCGAGAGAAGAAAGAGAAGCAAAAGAGGGACAGCTGAAAGAAGAAAGAGAGCAGCAATTGAAGTTGGAGCTGGAGAGAAGTTGGCAACCGAAAGGGCGAGAGAAGAAAGAGAAGCGAGGGAGCGATAGCTGAAGGAAGAAAGAGAAGCGACGGAGCGACAGCTGAAAGAAGAAAGAGAAGCGGAGATGGCTGAAAGGGAACGGCAGCGGCAGCACGAGATGGAACTCGAGTGGCTCCGTTTGCGACAGCGAAGTGAAACTCCCGTCCAAGCTAGAGTTGAAAGCAGCGAACGGGAAGATCATGGCTTCCGCTTGAACCCAAGCAAGCTGCTCGTAGCGTTTGATGAAAGGAAGGACGACCTTGACGCGTACCTTCA
The DNA here is from genome assembly GCF_043290135.1 of Rhipicephalus microplus. Lineage (NCBI taxonomy): Eukaryota > Metazoa > Arthropoda > Arachnida > Ixodida > Ixodidae > Rhipicephalus > Rhipicephalus microplus. Next base: position 212,777,426 of record NC_134704.1, read on the forward strand.
CCGATTTGAGACGATTGCGAGGAGCCAGAATTGGCCGGAACATCAATGGGCAACTGCTTTGAGTACTTGCTTGAGTGGTGAAGCGCTCAGTGTGTACGGCAGGCTGACGCCGACCGATGCAGCCAACTATGCAAAGGTGAAAGCTGCTTTGCTGAAGCGATTTAGATTTACTGTGGAAGGATTCCGGGACCGATTTCGGACAGGAAAGCCAGCTGATGGTGAGACGGCTACGCAGTATGCCGCCCGACTTTGCCATTATTTCGACAGATGGATTGAACTTTCAGGGACAGCGCAGGAGTACGATGAACTTAGAGAGCTCCTAATTAGAGAACAATTTCTTACTAGTTGCCACCCAAGCCTGTCGCTGTACTTGAAAGAGAGGAGAGCTAAGTCACTAGAAGACATGCTTGAATTAGCTGATCAATTCTTGGAAGCGCAAGGTGGCACTAATTTGGCCAAGGTAAAGAAGGAATGTCCCGAAGATTCGAAAAATTTGGCACCCGAACAAAAGAAGCGTGCACCGGAGAGTGTTCCGCGATGTTTTCTGTGTAACCGAGTGGGTCATCGCGCTAGCAACTGTCGAACTAACTTTATGAGTCCCACAGTCGTAAAATGTTTCAAGTGTGGTCAGACTGGGCACAAAGCAGACGCATGTCGAAACGGAGCGAGTCAAACTCACCAGGTATCCTGTGTGCTAACAGCACCAAAATTCGATGATAATGCCGTCACCGACGGATTTGTAGAATTGAAAAATGGGGAGAAAATTCCTATTGTGGGTGCTATAATGTCAAAACAGCCAACCGGTGTTACGAAGGGAATGCCAACGCTGCCTGGAAAAGTTGCGGGCAAGAAGATTACGGTGTTAACAAACACCGGTAGCTCCACGGTTATCGTGCGGAAAAATTTGGTTCGGGGAGGTGAGTTGACAGGCAGAACGAAACCGGTTTGCCTAATTGACCGTACGGTTCGGATGCTTCCCGAAGCAGAGATTGAGGTTGAAACCCCTTACTTCAGCGGGAAGGTTACGGCTCTATGCATGACGACCCCCCTGTACGACCTCGTCATCGGAAACATCGACGGGGCGCGAAACCGAATGATCCAGAATGTTTGGGAGAAGACCCTAATATAGAGCCCTCGCCAACCCAGTGACCGCGAGATACGGTGGAGGAGCATACCGTGACGGATCACACTCGAGCCCAAGGTGAAGCCGCGGCGCAAGAGGCAGTGAATGAGAAAATGATCTTGTTGTCGAATGAGTTCACGGGCTGGGCAACAGGACTTACGTCGGCACGACCTCAACCGACCGACAGTGCAAAGGAGACGGAGTGGGCCAGCCAGGCCAAATGTCGGGACGTGAACAAGCGGGTGAATAACCGGGCAGGATCGGTTGAGCGTCATGACCCATTAACGGTGTCGGAAATGACAACGATGGCTGAGACGCCGCCTCAGATACCGTCGTTGGAAAGGGCTTGCCGAAAAAGAACGAGGAAAAACAAGAAGAGGTCGAGCGAGCACCGCAAAAAAGGGCGCAAGCGCAGCTCGAAGTACTCAGGATAGGTGTTGAGGTCAAATTGGTATGCGTTTGTCTGTGTTGAGCCTCAATGTGTTGTGTTTTGTTATACTGTGTCACACTTGCATGTCGAATGAGTCAAAATGTTTGTTACGGTGATGTGATGTATAGTATTGTATAATTGTTGTAATGAGAGAACTTTGTACATTTGTATTGCTTGGAATATGTGATGGAGTGTTGCATTCATGTACCGGTGGCTATATTTCATGTGTTGTGGAATTGAATTGTAATGTCCAATTGTATTGAGTGATATATTGTGAATGTGACGTGTCATCAGCGACGGACTATGTTACAGTCTTTGAGAGTGTGTGGTGACTGTTCGCGCTCGTTTGTGTGGTTTTGAATATTATGAGATAATATTCTTAAAGTGGGGGGCAGTGTCACAGAATTAGCGCTCAAAAAGGGCGCGCCGCCAAATTCTCGCGACGAAACGCCGGAGTGACGCCGCGAGGTCAACGATTAAAGAACAAAAAAGAGAAAACAAACATCCAAGGCTCCCCGGGCGCGTGACTCTCTCCCCTCGGAAGCGTGGCTTCGCCGACAAACCCCCTCACCCCACATCGGCGGCCGAGCAAGCTCTGGAAATTTCTAGATGGAAAAGGGCGTGTTATGCCGGGTTGAGTCATCTGTCGGGGACGGCCCTCGTACAGTCTCGCGCCTTCCCCCAGCCTTCGCTGCGTATCGCGCCGACGAAATGACGAGAACCTTCTGGAACCTCGCGCGGAAGGTATTTAATCGAGCAGCCGAGACAAGAGAGCAGGAGAAGACGGAAGTTAGCACCAGAGCGCGTTGGGTATCCCGCCGTGTAGTCGGCGAAGGTTTTGTCCGTAGGGACAAAGCAGGAGAAGAACAGGATTTCCACCTGAGGGGTGAAGGCTCGAGCTACAGGCAAGAGCGTGTGTCTACCGCTATCGAGCGAAGACGCGTGGCAACAGCTGCGTGTGTGAAGCTGACGTGTTTCCGGCGGAGAAGTCCGAAGCTTGGAGAGTGGCCGATTGAAGACGCGAGGTTTCCTGGAAGAGAAACTTCAAGGGGCAGCGGAACGACAACAACGCTGGACTTTGAGTTAGTGATTCTCGGAAGAGTATCGTCCAGACTTTTGTTCCAAGAACTTTGGACTGAATAGGTTTTCTATCTCTTTAGTCTTTAAGTGTCTTGGTTGTTCAATGCATGCGACTGCATTGTAGTGTGTATTGTTGTCTGTGTCCGTTGTTTCGAGTGTGGCTCTTTGTACTGTGTAGTACGTTGTTTGATTGGTGACATATTGTATGCAACTATTGTGGAGTGTGCATTCTTGTGTATTGTTTTCGATCTGCCATTATTGAGAATATAGTTTTGTTTGTTTATCAACTCTCGGCTCTGACTTGTTCTTTGGGCCACAGCCGGCGTCCGCTGGCGCTCCAAAAAGGACCACTTCTAAATTGTCCACGCTTTCGTGGTGCGGTTCGGGGGGCCGATACTTCGGCCCTTGGAATTAGCCCGGCGATCGCCTCCCTAATTAACGGGACCAGTGTGACATAAGGCAAACTTTCTGCTTTGAAAAACAATTGATTTAGTTAACGTCAAAGTGCAACGCAGGAACGACCCAGACAACGTGCAATGTGTTTCTGCCAGTGGGAGATCGAGTGTGATCGTGTGGGGTGCTGTTTCAAGATATGGTTTAGAGCCCCTGCAACGTATACGTGGACACTTATTGTCGGAACAATACTGCAACATTTTGAACCATGTGCTGTTCCCATATTCGAGCAGTTTATTCCCAGACGGTGATTACCTGTTCCAACAGGACCGGTCACCGTTACACACGGCGCGGCCTGTCAAGGAGTTCCAGGTGGAGCAGCACATGCAGCTACTGTAATGGCCTCCGAAAGGAGTAGACCTGAATGTGATAGAAAACGTGTGGGGCCGTCTGAAAGCTTCTTTGGCAAGGAAGCCCCTTTATTCCGCGACTTTGGACCAGTTGTGGGCGCAAGTCAGCAACGAGTGGGAAAGGCTGAAAGCCGATCAAGAGTATGTTCGATCACTTTGCGAATCATTACCGTCCAGAATAGCTGCAGTGGTTGCTGTAAGTGGTCACATGACTCGCTATTAGATTTTCTCATGTTTTAAGTGTGAATACACTTTATAAGCGACCCCAAACCATCCACCGCCGTCGGCGGCGTCCGCAGTCTTCTCTCTATTTTTAAAAGAAAGAGGACTTGGCGGGCCGCAGCGCGACGGTCTACCGAATAAGCCACGGACGGTACGCTGATATCAGTGTCAGTAACGCGCCTTATACCCCCTCCTCCTTCGCTCGCTCCTCCACTCTCCTCGCTTGCTGCAGCTGCGCGCGCACCCCTCTCTCTCTCGCGCCCGCCTTCTCTCTCAGTCTCCCGTCGAGAGCGGGTCGTGCGATGGATGTCCCGGAGGCAACGCTACCATCAACAACGAATGCAGTACAACCGAATGCCAGCACTGCACCCGTCGTTGGAGGTGACGGTACCGCGGTGGTTTCGCCGACGTTGGAAGACAAGGCGGTGCTGCGCAGGGCTCGTGAGACCGAACGTAAGCGGGCGAAGCGTGCAGCGGATGCCGAACTGCGTGCTCGCGAGGCCGAGTGCAAGCGGGTGAAGCGTGCAGCGGATGCCGAACTGCGCGCTCGCGAGGCCGAGGACAAGCGGGCGAAGCGTGCAGAGGATGCTGAACTTCGCGCTCGCGAGGCCGAGGACAAGCGGGCGAAGCGTGCAGCGGATGGTGAACTGCGCGCTCGTGAGGCCGAGATGAGGCGTCAGCATCGAGCCGCAAACGCGGCCCAAGAAGCGGAATGACAACGCAAGCGTCAGGCGGAGAAGGGCGATGCAGGCTGGCGTCAAGACGCCGCTCGCAATCGTCAACGGCGAGTGGACGTTCCCGAAGCCGTTCCAGCCAGTGAACGTGCCGCGTGGGAGAGGGTGCGAGCCCTGGACTTTGCTCGTCCGGACGCGTCGTGAAGTGTAAGTAAATAATACTTCGTATATAATGTATCTGTGTACAAATACTTCATGACAAACAACACTTAAATTCATTAATTACACTTTAATCATCATCATCATCAGTAATAAAACTCCCAAGCATTTCCCCGAGGGTTAACATGGTTAAGTGCGAATGCACGGGGTGATGCTATGAGGGGGAGTAAAGTTAAAATCCGTTGGCATTCACCAGTGAGTTAACGTAAACTCCCCCGTGTGATCAAATTGCGATTCCCAGGAACCATTACACCACAAAGGCACCATAGTGTGATTAATAAATATAATAGTGCGAATTATAAATACCCCTCATAGCATCACCCCGTGCATTCGCACTTAACCATGTTCACCCTCGGGGAAACACTTGGGAATTTTTTATATTTGTTCTCATGGTCTTGTTTAACTTGAATTGCAAAAGTGAAATTTTCTTGTATAAAAAGTTTAATAATTATCCCTCTTACACTCACTTTTTTCTTTAACGCCCCAATCTTTAATCCAGATGGAACTTGAAATGCAGAAAGTATCAGCTCAGCGAACAAAAAATGCTGCTAGCAGACGACGAACAAGCGTATCGATGACGTTATGCGCGTGGTGGAAAGAGTGTTTCGCAAAGCACATGCTGCGCATGTGCAATGTTTCCAACGATGGCTGTTACGTGGCGCTGATAGTGACATCGGCACGCGTTCACGTGTTCATCCTAACAGGGCCCAGCACTGTACGTTTGAATTATGACAAGCTACGCGTGAACTCAGACGTGTACACGTGGGATCAGTCATAGAACAGCCGCATGAAGGCTCAGCGTCCAAAAAGACATGCTGCTGCTGCTAAGAATGACTGACGGGAAGAAGAATGTGATCTGAGCACTTTACGCTTGATCAAATAGGCACAGTGGCACAGTTTATGCAATGTCACCTAATTGCCTTCTGTTTCTTGAACAGGTAATGCTGATTGCCGCATCATACCAACTGCATGCGTGGAACCAGTGCGCCATCTGGCCGTCTGCGGACACGATCAGCGCTCAACGGGACCACGTTATCGACTGCAATCTCGGGCACTGTGATCAACGGCAAGCAACACGGATCATGGCAGACCCTATATATAAGCGAGCTTCAACCTACGGCCTCAGTGGACACAGTGGCACAGCGGCACAGCCTATGAAGTGTCACCTAATCGCCTTCTGTTTCTTGAAAAGGTAACGCTGATTGCCGCATCATACGAACTGCATGCGTGGAGCCAGTGCGCCATCTGGCCGTCTGCAGACACGATCTGCGCTCAATGGGACCATGCTATCGACTGCAATCTCGGGCACTGTGATCAACGGCAAGCAACACGGATCATGGCGGACCCTATAAATAAGCCAGCTTCAACCTACGGCCTCAGTGGGCACAGCGGCACAGCTTATGCAGTGTCGCCTAATCGCCTTCTGTTTTTTGTTTTGTTTTTTGAACAGGTAATGCTGATTGCCACATCATACCAACTGCATGCGTGGAACCAGTGCGCCATCTGGCCGTCTACGAACACGATCTGCGCTCAACGGGACCACGCTATCGACTGCAATCTCGGGCACTGTGATCAACGGCAAGCAACACGGATCATGGCGGACCCTATAAATAAGCCAGCTTCAACCTACGGCCTCAGTTGGCACGGCGGCGCAGCTTATGCGATGTCGCCTAATCGCCTTTTGTTCCTTGAAAAGGTTAGTCATTACTGTTATTATGGCTACAAGAATGATGATCGCTTTATGGTTGTGCTGCCGTGCCCCAAAGTGATTTTTTATGGCTTCGCATCATTGTGTCTATTGCTTTCCGGTGGTGTAGAAATGAACCCCGGGCCAGAAACAAAAAATAATGTTGAAAGAATTGTGTGATGGGCAAAAGGCGATACAAGCTGATCTAGAAGTTTGAGCAAGCGAATGAAGGTAGTAGAAAGCAGAATTAAAGCGATTAAAGAACAAGTGAGTGCGATAGTACAATTGTCAAAAAAACGGTTAAGGAATTAGAGACTACTCTTCGTAAGCAGCAGGGAAGAATAGAGAGCTTCAAGGACAGAAGTAGGACGAATAACCTAATGGTATTTGAAATACCAGAAACCGACAAGAAATCTGCTGCCAACCTTGAAGCGAAGGTGCTCGTAAACGTATTCCAGAAAAGGCTTGGTGTCAACTTGAGTACCGTGGAACGAATACACAGGATAAGGAAGAAAAGCTCTAGGCCTCTACCTGTCATTTTCGGGTTGTATGACTACAGGAAAAATGCAGAAGTTTACAAGCAATTCAGAAAGCTGAAAGGTAGTGGCATCCCTATATCGGATAACTTTTCGAAGGAAACATTGGCAAGGCGTGAAATGCTCTGGGTTTCCACGAAACAGGAAAAAGATAGTAGGCGCCATGTACGCTTGAATTATGCCAAGCTGCACGTGAACTCGGAAGTTTACACGTGGAATAAGTCAAAGAACAGCCGCATGAAGGTTCAGCACACGAAAAGACATGCTGCTTCTGTTAAGCATGACTGACGGGAAGAAGAATGTGATCCGAGCACATTATGCTTGATCGATTTCAATGCAAGAAGTCTGGCTAACAAGGTTGGAGATCTGGAAAACATCCTGGCTAACTATGATCCTTACGTCATTGCAATTACCGAAACCTGGTTGCGGCCCAAAATACAAGTCCAAGAGCTCGTGCCACCAAACTATAAAATCATTCGCAGGGACCGCGATGCGCAGGGGGGGGGGGGGGGGGCGGAGTTGCTGTAGGGATCAAGGCTGATATATACTGTTTACAAATGGTTGGAATTCCAACACACGACAGTGTTTGGTGCCAAATTAAAGTAGGTAAAACAACGATAATTCTTGGTGCAGTATATAAACTACCTAACTCCCCTATTTCGTATCTCGAAAATATGTAGCTTTACTTAGAAGGCCTGATGATTCACGGCTCTTGAATTATTATTTCTGGCGGCTTCAACCTGCCAGGCATCGACTGGTTTGAGCTTGGCGCAGAGCCTCGCGGAAAAAATTATCGTAAACTGCTCCTAGAGATAGCCTTCAGTCAGGATTTACAACAGGTAGTTCAAGAGTGCACGCGCATAATTGAGAAATCGGGATCGATTTTGGATCTAGTGTTCCTGGACGGGCGTTTGGAAGAATATGAGGTATTAGTAGATGCTGGCATTTGAGATCTAAAGTTGGTTTATTTAAAAATAAAGCATATCACCTTGTGCTCAAGGACTGACAGCACACATACGTATGTCCCAAACTTTGTCAGAGCCGATGACACAAGCATTATTGATCAACTTTCGCTATGTTTAGATAGCTTCAGTCAGACGAATGACGTCAATGCAATGTGGGATGAATTTAAAAATGTCGTATTTCACTGCATTGGTAGGTTTATACCAATAAAAAAGCAAAACAAAAATAAACAGAATCCATGGATAACCCGAGAAATCATACATTGAAAAGAAAAAATTAGCCGTGAACGAAAAAAAAGTTAGAAAAAAGATCACGGTAAAATTTCCGCACTAAGCACTGCCTTGCACACGAAGCTGACTGCTGCTAAGAAAACCTTTTATGATGTTACATTGAGTGGCTTTATGAAAGATGACCCACACCGTTTTTGGCGCCATTTTTCACAAGATAACGAGGGTCCTAGAGACATTGTCGTTAATGATGAACTCGTGACGGAATTCTCTCATATTGCAGCTTGCTTTATTGAATGCAACTTGTTTTCCAATCTGTGTTTACTGATAGTTCTGCAAGTGATTTTTTACCCTTTGCGCTACAATGCCCATACATTTAAACAATGCCTAAGATAGAGGTGTCATATGAAAATATTGTGGCACTTTTGCCTAAAGGAGCACTGAAATCAAATTTCAAGATCGAGATGTGCCCATAATTCGATCGCTTGGTATGCATAGGTCGTCTTGGCCAAACTTTAACGTAATACGTCGCGTGGAAGTTATTTTAATTCGATGCCAAAAAGCGTAGAAAACCTAAGGAGAAAAAAAACAAAAAATAGACTGCCCTGCGACATCGACCCTAGTTCTACGTGTTCGGTGTGATACATTCCACAAATACCATCCTGAGTGACGATGCTCTAGTAGCGATGACTTGTACGATCCGAGTGTTCTTATCGTGGCGCCGAAATGCAGAAACGCACTCGCTCGTCCACGGTCGGGTTAGCGCGGGCAGGTGCAGTTTAGCCCGGCCGTGGCTCGTCGTGTCTGATCTTCATCGCACCAGTTTGAATGATTTCGTGAAATCACCAAGATAAAAACCACCTTTAAAAGAATGACGAAAAAAAAGAGCATGATTAAACGTGTGCTTGTCGGTCAGCATGTCGGGGAATCGTTGTGAGTTGCAGGTAAGTTGCAGTAATCTAATTCGAAGCATGGAAGAAGCCCAATGAGGGTGTCTTTTCATATCACATATGTGTTACACATCAACACCACTACAAGCTATCAAAAGTGAAAGAGCGAGTAATGAGACATCATCGCTAACAAGCAATGCACAGGTATCGTTGAATTTTAGTTCATCTGTAAACTTCACGTCCACGTAAAAGTGATAATACCATGTTAACCGCGAGAGGCTGGATAGGTGGGGCCATCTCTAGGCGCAAGAAAGAACCTGACAAGCAGGAAACGTATTCTATTTCTCTGCTGAGGCTCATTCGCGATAGCTATATTGCATTGACCCCTCTGTGTATACATGAATGCTTTGCACGCCAAAACACACCGAAATAGCTAACTGAGACACACGAGTGAACATGGCTGAAGCGTGCATCCTCGGCCACCTCTGCAGTGCTGCTTGGAATGGCGTCCATTTCGAAATCACTGTTCTGCAAAAGATCGATCGAAGCAAAATCGATTCACGACGTTGCGAATAACGGGGATTCCAAGCTCCAGACTATCGTATTGAACCCGAGTCGACACTTTGTACGGCGGCGACAGCAATGCGGGTGACTAGGCATGACTGAATGTGTCCGCCTAGCAGACGAAATGTTTGTGGAGCAGCTGAGCCTGACATCACTCTTTTCTGTTGAAAAGTGGTCAGCTGTGGTATAGTGTACTAGAATATTCTGGTTCACTACACTCTAAAGCAAAAAGGTGTTCAAAGAGTGTGCGGTTCGTCCTTTTGGGAACTAATAGGGCTGCCACAATCATTAATTCTTTTAAGGACTAACGGCGCCTGATCTAACAGTTAGTCCCTCAAGGGACTAACATTTCGTCCTCACATTTACACCTTGGTGAGTAACCGTTAGTCCCACAGTATACCCCCAAAGGACTAACACTTAGTCCTCACATTTCACCTTATAGAGCAACTGTTAATCGCCACATTTACACCTTACCGGGCAACCGTTAGTCCTCTCAGTAGCACCTTGCCGGACAAACGGTTGATCCACCTAAATACTCCAATCGGATGAACTTTTTGTCCCCAGTTCAAACATTGTTTTTTGTTAATTTTCCGCCAGGCCTAATACTTTTTTGCCTGTTTTTCTGCGCAGTGGCCAACAAATTTCGCAGAAAAGAACACGCGAAAAAGTAGTCGCCCACCTACGTGTAACTGCTTTCACAGTCACGGCAACAACGAAAGACAAAAGTGAGACATCGAAATCTTTTATTTTTCGACATACACATGATGTTTCCCCATTATTTTAAGTGAATTCATGGGGAAGTGTACAAGTCCAGTCTCGTTGCCAAATCTTGTTCACTCCTTGGGGAGCTCCTCCGACGGAATCGATAGATGACAGGAAAAGATTAGCACTCACTGTGCTCATCTATTCTACCACGTCGAAGCCAGCGTTTCCAAACCATCCCGCAGAAACAGGCAGAAGACCACAAAACACCGCTGGTCAACAAAGCAACGCCGCTCGCGTGCTCGGGGGTTGGGTTTGTTTGGGCCTCTAGAAGTGTGGCAGCTTGGGCTAGTTGGTATGGCATGACAATAGTTATAGCGCGAGAACAAAACGACAACACCGAGACAAGAAGGACACGAAGGACACCAGCGCTAACGAGAATAAAACAACGACACAGAGACAAGAAAGACACGGGCGCTAACTTCCAAGTTGGAAGTCAGCGCTCGTGTCCTTCGTGTCCTTCTTATCTCTGTGTCGTCGTTTTATTCTCACGCTATCATCTTGTTTGGGCACGTCATGCGCACGTCACTTCATGGTCGGACGCTGGAGAGGGTGGCGAAGAGATTTGGCTTGCGAAGGCTACGCGGAGGAGCGGCAAGGGTTTCGAGCTCACCTCCTCACATCCTCGTTTCGCGCCGCTTCAAAAAACCTGTTTTTTCCGCTCGTGATGAACCGATTTGAAAAATTTTTGCTGCAAAATGTTCCTCATTGGACACCCAACAACTTCCACTGTCTAACTAAAATTCGGTATGGGGTCTGGTGAGTGGCCCTTTAAAGAATAAATCGCTGCAATAGTTCCACAACTGTGCAAATTAGCAAACGTCCTGTCCAAAAGTCCAGAAACAAGCAAATACCAAATTATTGACCAATATTTAGGCTTTCTATACGAGCTCTACACTTTTGAAGCATGTAATCAAAAAGTACAAGCACAATCCCAAAATGCACACAACAAAATTTTTCCGATCACAGTACGGCTTTTGTGCTGGCTACACTGTTGCTTGAATTTACGCACGACATTGTTGTTTTTTTTAACGACCGAAGACAAACTTATGCCATATTTATTGACTATTCAAAGGATTTCAACATGGTTTGCCATGTCAAACTTTTAGCTTCATCACAAATGTTTTGGCGAAAGGAAGCTGGTTCATTGTATAGCGGATTAGTTACGATCGCGCTGAAAATCTTTAACGTTTAAACCATGCGAAGTCATCTGACGTACAGATCAAATCGAGAGTGCCTCGAGGCTCAGTGGTTGGGCCACTTTTGTTTATTATTTGTATGAATGCGTCGCCGAAATTATCAATAACACCCAAATTAAACTTGAAGGGTACGCAGACGACTACGTTATCTGTAAAATCATCTCAATACACTCAAGTCAAAATACGCTGAATATTGTTTTTTAAATGCGGAGCATTTCTTAGCGAATTTCGGCTACTTTGAGCATATATATATATATATATATATATATATATATATATATATATATATATATATATATATATATATATATATATATATATATATATATATATATATATATATATATATATATATATATATATATATATATATGCAGAAGAATAACTTCCGTTGCCGCAAGGTTATAAATATGAAAGTAGATGCGCTTTCACCTAACGACTGTCAATTGTGCCAACGTTTCGACGGGAACCCCGTCTATTTCAAGGCATAATACTATTTACACATGTTCCGTGTCTTGTTATAGCCTGTCGAGACAGGAAGGAAGGTGTCAAAAAAAAGTGAAAAAAAGAAAAAAACGAAAGAAAAGATAGAGAAAAAAAAGAAGAAACAGCGAAACGGGAGGACAAACATTAAATAAAATATAGAAAACCTAGGAGAAGAAGCAAGACCGACACGGCGTAATTAGAAAGGGGCAGCATCTCAACAGAGTAGGGCAGAGGTAGATGAGCAATGTCATCATTGTCAACAATACCTCCCCCGCACCCACTCTTCCCCAAGAGGGCAGTGAGCCGCCGTTCTTGTATTTCACCTTTCCGTGTAGTCCGCTGGCGGCTCGTTCCTCTTTGAAGTTTAAGACAAGTTAATGGGGAGAGCTTAAGCGCTTCGAGTGCGTGCTGGTGGCGTCGGGAGGAATGAAAAAGCCGGTGATTAAGGCACCGCCATCGATATTCATTATATGCAATGGCTCCTTGTCAGTGAAGGAACAGAGTGTGCGTTAAAAATTAAAGAAGGAAAAAAAAGAATAAAAGGGGGTAGGGGGAGACTGTACGACATCCGGGACAGTCACCACACAGTTGCGGCTCACTGGGAAGACATGCGCGCATGTATGAAAAAGTTAACAAAACCACCTAGCTGTCAGCTCCTTGTCAGTGAAGGAACAGAATGTGCGTTAAAACTTAAACAAGAAAAAAAAGAAAAGAAAAAGGGGGGGGGGGACCGTACGACATCCGGGACCACTTATGTGTGCGTTCCGCCCGTGCTTGATGAGGCAAATCATTTCTATGTTGTCAGATGCATAGGCCAAAAGCTTTCTTAGCGGGTAATATTATTGTCGTAATGAAAGTGGACTGATTAGAGAGAAGCGTTTGCGTCTTTTAGCGGTCGTAACGCTGACAAAGTGCCTGGGTGTTCATTTATTCCGTATTTTATCGTGTTAAATTTGTAGATAAAATAAGATTCCCATTGTTCCCGTTCTCTGATTGTTCGAAAGTTGTTTTCTAGTAGTGTAACCCTGATGTCGTCAAAGCTGTGGTCTTTTAATGTGCAGTGTTTTGAAAGTGGAAGGCCTGGCAGAGATCGTACATGTGCCCGATGGTTGTTGAATCTAATTCTAAACGGAGTGTCTGTCTGGCCCACGTATTGCTTGTTACATACACCATATTCCAGGAGGTATATGACGTTGTCTGAGTCACAGTCTAGTGCACCTCTTATCCTGTGCTTAAAATCCGAGTGGGTGCTTTTCGCCACTGTCGTTGTCTGCATGTGTTTGCATACCTTGCATCTGCTTTTTCCGCAAGGGTGACACCCAATTTGAGGTTTCACACCTATATTTGAATTTATTAAATGATCCTTTATATTTTTCGGCCGTGTGTATACAACACAAGGAGAAGAAGTGAAAATTTTGGATAGTCGCACGCTCTGTTCCAATATGTTAAAGTGTTTTCTTAGGACCTTGTTCATGTTCGGTGGGTTGCTCGTGAAAGCTAATAGCAAGTTTTTGTTGCGGTGTTGGTCGGCGTTTTTCTGGTGGTTGAGAAGAATCTGGCGGTCCAGATTTTCAGCTTTTTTGATGGCGTCATCGATGATAGCTGGCGGGTATTTTTGATTAAGGAGTACTTCGCGCATATGTGTGCTGTTTTTGTGGAAGTTCTCGGTGCGGGAGCAGATTCGTCGGAATCTGTGTGCTTGGGAATAGGGAATGCTGGTCTTGCAATGTCGCGGGTGGCAGCTTTTGAAGTGCAGGTATTGTTGCCTGTCCGTATAGGTTTTCTGTATACGTTAGTTACCAACGCACCATCGTCAACTCGAATGAGTACATCAAGAAAGTTTATTTCAGTGTTAGAGTAGGAGTGTGTAAAATAAATGCTGGGGTGTACCTGGTTGAATGCCTGTATGAATTTGAGGAGCTCGTTTTCCGTATGTGTCCAAATTATGAATATATCATCTAGGTACCGTTTATAGAGTAATAGTTTGATATCACAAGATGGAAGAAAATTGGACTCTATGTGATGCATGAATATGTTAGCGTAGTTTGGGGCCATTCTTTTACCCATTGCCGTCACGGCAATGAGTACAAGAATGGCCCCAAACTACGCTAACATATTCATGCATCACATAGAGTCCAATTTTCTTCCATCTTGTGATATCAAACCATTACTCTATAAACGGTACCTAGATGATATATTCATAATTTGGACACATACGGAAAACGAGCTCCTCAAATTCATACAGGCATTCAACCAGGTACACCCCAGCATTTATTTTACACACTCCTACTCTAACACTGAAATAAACTTTCTTGACGTACTCATTCGAGTTGACGATGGTGCGTTGGTAACTAACGTATACAGAAAACCTATACGGACAGGCAACAATACCTGCACTTCAAAAGCTGCCACCCGCGACATTGCAAGACCAGCATTCCCTATTCCCAAACACACAGATTCCGACGAATCTGCTCCCGCACCGAGAACTTCCACAAAAACAGCACACATATGCGCGAAGTACTCCTTAATCAAAAATACCCGCCAGCTATCATCGATGACGCCATCAAAAAAGCTGAAAATCTGGACCGCCAGATTCTTCTCAACCACCAGAAAAACGCCGACCAACACCGCAACAAAAACTTGCTATTAGCTTTCACGAGCAACCCACCGAACATGAACAAGGTCCTAAGAAAACACTTTAACATATTGGAACAGAGCGTGCGACTATCCAAAATTTTCACTTCTCCTCCTTGTGTTGTATACAGACGGCCGAAAAATGTGAAGGAACATTTAATAAAATTCAAAGATAGGTGTGAAATCTCAAATTGGCTGTCACCCTTGCAGAAAAAGCAGATGCAAGGTATGCAAACACATGCAGACAACGACAGTGGCGAAAAGCACCCACTCGAATTTTAAGCACAGGATAAGAGGTGCACTAGACTGTGACTCAGACAACGTCATATACCTCCTGGAATGTGGGGTATGTAACAAGCAATACGTGGGCCAGACAGACACTCCGTTTAGAATTGGATTCAACAACCATCGGGCACATGTACGATCTCTGCCAGTCCTTCCACTTTCAAAACACTGCACATTAAAGGACCACAGCTTTGATGACATCAGGGTTACACTACTAGAAAACAAGTTTCGAACAATTAGAGAACGGGAACAACGGGAATCTTATTTTATCTACAAATTTAACACGATAAAATACGGAATAAATGAACACCCAGGCACTCTGTCATTGTTACGACCGCTAAAAGACGCAAACGCTTTTCTCTAATCAGTCCGGTTTCATTACGACAATAATATTACCCGCTAACAAAGCTTTTTGGACTATGCATCTGACAACATAGAAATGATTTGCCTCATCAAGCACAGCCGGAATGCACAGATAAGTGGTCCCGGATGTCGTACGGTCACCTCCCCTTTTTTCTTTTTTTTTCTTCTTTAAGTTTTAACGCACATTCTGTTCCTTCACTGACAAGGAGCTGACAGCTAGGTGGTTTCGTTAACTTTTTAATACATGCGCGCATGTCTTCCCAGTGAGCCACAACTGTGTGCTGACTGTCCTGGATGTCGTACAGTCTCCCCCCCCCTTTTCTTCTTTTTTTTCCTTCTTTAATTTTTAACGCACACTCTGTTCCTTCACTGACAAGGAGCCATTGCATATAATGAATATCGATGGCGGTGCCTTAATCACCAGCTTTTTCATTCCTCCCGACGCCACCAGCACGCACTCGAAGCGCTTAAGCCCTCCCCATTAACTTGTCCTAAACTTCAAAGAGGAACGAGCCGCCAGCGGACTACACGGAAAGGTGAAATACAAGAACGGTGGCTCACTGCCCACTTGGGGAAGAGTGGGTGCGGGGGAGATATTGTTGACAATGATGACATTGCTCATCTACCTCTGCCCTACTCTGTTGAGATGCTGCCCCTTTCTAATTACGCCGTGTCGGTCTTGCTTCTTCTCCTAGATTTTGTATACTTTATTTAATGTTTGTCCTCCCGTTTCGCTGTTTCTTCTTCTTTTTTTCTCTCTTTTCTTTCTTTTTTTTCCTTTTTTTACTTGTCTTTTGACCCCTTCCCTCCTGTCTCGACAGGCTGTAAGAAGACACGGAACATGTGTAAATAGTATTATGCCTTGAAAAAGACGGGGTTCCCGTCGAAACGTCGGCACAATAAACAGTTGTTATGTGAAAGCGCATCTACTTTCATATATATATATATATATATATATGTGTGTGTGTGTGTGTGTGTGTGTGTGTGTGTGTGTGTGTGTGTGTGTGTGTGTGTGTGTGTGTGTGTGTGTGTGTGTGTGTGTGTGTGTGTGTCTAGTTGCCTACGACCTTTAGTTCTCCTGGCTGTTTCGATAACCTGTATGTATGTATGTATGTATGTATGTATGTATGTATGTATGTATGTATGTATGTATGTATGTATGTATGTATGTATGTATGTATGTATGTATGTATGTATGTATGTATGTATGTATGAATGTATGTTTGTCTAGCCGCCTACGACTTTTAGCTCTCCTGGCCGTTTCGATAATGGTATCAATGGTACCCTTCCTGATGCGCTCACGACCGTTTTGCTAGCTCCACATATACCAAATTTGTTGTTACGTGACGTCAATGGATGAAGAAAGTACATGACTGGTGCAAACATGATAATCCTGAGAAGCGTGTCATGTGAGAACATGACAACATACCACGCTCATAGCGTGCTCGCGGCCGTTTCGCTAGCTCCACATATACTAAATTTGATATCACGTGACGTGAATAGATGACGAAGGTAAACGACACATCTAAACATAATAATCATGACACGGAAGTCATGTACGGCGTCATTTACCTCCACCTCGTAACGTTGGGCTGATTTTAATGTGATATATCAACATTTCTCATTCGTGCTTCGCATATCATCGATTCCCACTGTACGTGGGATCTGCCAATTTTTTTTTTGTTTTGTAATAGGAGGAAAACATGGTGATTGTCTACACTCTAAAAAATTATCGAGTAAAAAGAGTGTCTTTTTGTCCCACAACAATAATCGTCATCAGACTTGCGTGCGTTTCCTTTCTTGAAAACTCGGCGCTGTCCACTTTCCTATCGAGAATGCAATGTAACCCTGATAAAGGGGATGTCATCGTGACCCGAATGTACCGGGCGCGGGGCAATAGCGCAAGGATGGAACGCAATATAGATGACGATTATTGTTGTGGGACAGAAAACACCCTATTTACTCGGTCTTTTTTGGAGTGTAGTAACTGGAAAAATGCTGTTGTCACGACTTTTTCCATTAACGAATGGACTCTTCATTTTACATATACTAATGATAGTTCTGAACACTTACACCTGCTATGTCTCGTAAAGTGAAACAGCAGTATTGGTAAATAAATAACGTGAAGGCATGTTGCTGCCTCTTTAACTGCTTCGCCCTTTCGAGGAAAGAGATTTCTTATTACTCGCGCAGCGCCACCATGCGGGAGCAGCTCAAAAGTTTGATAGAGCTCTAGTGCCGACTTCTTAACCATGCCTACTCAGTCTACTCACGCAGCGCCACCATGTGGGAGCGGTGAAGCGCCGCTGCTTCCACATGGTGGCACTGTGCGAGTAGGCTGTCTAGAGTTACTGTTTATGCTACCATTAGGTACCCAAAGGTAGCATATACAGTAACTCTAAGGCTGACTAGGCGTGATTAAGAAGTCGGCACTAGAGCTCTATCGAACTTTTAAGCTTTAAATTGCCAAGCAAAGGATCTATGATAATTCTCGGCGTAGTCAGGCCCCGGAAACTCTCAAGTTCAAATGATCACCAGTAGGGGGCGAAAAAAAATTCCGCCATATCCACGAAGTGAATGATGATGAGTGGGCGAAGCTCCGGAGGTAAACCTGGTAAACCATGAATCCTCTGTACATTTTGCCCACTCGATTTTTTTTTTTTTTAAGAATAAGATTTATTTGATCTTGACAACTTCAAGAAAGGTACAGGAGCTAAAGGCGAACAACGCCTGACAGGGGCCCCGGTACCCGTAACATGTTACAACATCATATTACATGGCATAATAGTAGTTCATTGGCAGTAAACAAAAATATAAAAAAATCGTTACACATTTGATATACAATGCGTTAGGAATACAAAGTCTTTCGCATTCGTACGTCCACATAGTTACTGTGCTATTTTTTTTTTTTTTTTAATAGACAGAGGCATAAGATAACAAAAGGAGTATTGATATCAGCACACAATCAAGCTCAATCAAACGCATGGAATGCAATAGTATACATAGATACATACACATACATCCATATATATATACATATATATATATACATACATATATACATACACATATATATACACATACACACATATATACATACACACATATATATACATACACACACACATACACACACATATATACACACATATATACACCTACATACACATATATACACACATATATATACACACATATACATACACATATATACACATACACATATATACACACATACACACACATATACCCACACACACATGTGTTGCAATAGTCATTCTCTCAAAGCCTGTGCAAGTAACAGTTCCTTCACCTTATTTTTAAATGCATTTCTAGTCGTGAAGAATTCAATATGACCTTCTAGCTTATTCAGGATCATTAGTACTTGGTGGCTGGTTGTTTGTGTACCATAGTTAGTCCTGGTTTTTAATGTTCGTCTTCTCTTCAGTCTCATGTCGTATGGGACTTCATTACTGCTGCTGTCGTCTAGATATAGTGCATTGGAATGTATATACTGCAGTAGTTTGAAGTCATAAACTTTGTTTGCTTGAAGCATTTGATATTTTAAAAATAACGGTGACGTGCTTAATTGGTACCATGGCCCCTGATAACTTTCATAAATGCGCAGTATCATTTTTTGTAGACGAATAATCCTATTGTAGTTGGTTTTTGTAGTGGTACCCCAGACCAGTATTCCGTAGCATAGTCTAGAGTAGAACAATGAATTATATAGGTTTTGCTTCAACCAGATAGGTATCAAGGGTGCAATTTTATACAAGCAGCCAACAGCTCGGGAGAGTTCAACGACTAAATTATTAACATGAACGTTCCACGAAAGATGCTCTTGGAACCAGACACCAAGAAACTTTTGCTCTTTAACCCTGGTTAACTCATGCCCTTGGAAAGTTAGAACTATTTCCCGGCTAAGTTGTTTGTTCAGAGCACGAAATATGACATAGTTTGTCTTTGCTATATTAAGCTGCAGTCTATTTTGGCCTAGCCAAGTCGAGAGCAACGCAAGGTACTCGTTGGCCTTAGTTTCCAGATCAGTTAAGTCTGTGGATTTAAAAAAAACATTAGTGTCATCGGCATACATAATAATTTCAGGAGAGTTTGCTATAGTTACAATATCGTTAATATAAACAAGAAATAAAAATGGCCCCAGTATGGACCCCTGAGGAACTCCTTGTGTTAGCTTTAGTTTCGATGATTTTGCGTTTTGTATTTGCACAATTTGAGAACGGTGACTCAGATAGTTTTTAATGAGCTCTAATGCTACTCCCCGCACCCCATACCTAGATAGTTTGTCGTATAAAATATTATATTTTATGGAATCGAAAGCTTTCTTCAAATCTAGAAATAAACCAAGTGTGAAATTTTTGCTATCTATGTTCGTAAGTATACTATCTTTGATGTAGCACAATGCTTTTTCAGTTGATCTGTTTTTCCGAAAACCATATTGGCTATTAGAAAGAATTTTGTGTTTGTCAAAGAAAGAAACCAGTCTTTGGTTAATCACACTTTCAAATATTTTCGACATAATGGGGAGGACCGATATCGGTCGGTAATTTGATAAATTATTTCTAAGGCCACCTTTAAATATAGCTGTCACCCGTGCTACTTTGAGTTTTTGTGGAAAAACACCAGTTGACAACATGAGATTAACAATATGAGCAACTGCCTCCGAAATAAGGTGGGATACTTGTTTTAATTCTTTCGCACCAATCTCATCAATGCCTGGTGCGACATTACTTTTCAGTAGCCTTATTGATGCCTCCACTTCAGCAGGAGATGTTGGTTGTAAGAATATTGTGTGTTCTATCATAGGTGTATCCGGGATATTAGTATCACGGTCAATGTCATTTGGCTCTTCATAACAACCGGCATTTATGAAATGTGCATTTATTGAGTTAGCCAAATCTTCAGCATATATAGTTGTACCGTTTATAGTCATTTCTTTTATATCACTGCACTGTTCCATTCTATTAGTTAGAGCATTTACCATTTGCCATACCTTCTTTGGGTTATCGTAAATGCTCTCAAACTTTGCTGTGTAGTAATTTTTCTTGGCTTTTCTTAAATCAGCATTCAGAGTATTTCGAATTTTTTTGTATCTACAAAACACCTCAGGGTCCCGACAACTAATGAATTCGTGGTATAATTTATTCTTAGCCTTTATGCGTTGATATAGACCTTTGTTTATCCATGGTTTCCTATATTTTTTGTTTCGCTGCACCATGATTTTCTTGAGCGGAAATGCATTGTCAAAACATTTATGGATCATCTCAAAAAACATGTCATAGGCAGTGTTGGCGTCTGCCTGGTCTAATATAATGCTCCAGTCAAGTCCTTGGACTAAGTTTCTAAATACTTCGCGCGAGATGTCATTTAGGTTACGTCGAGAACACATTTGCTCTTGAGGCTTATTTTCATATAAGGTGGCCAGTAAAAATACCGGCAGGTGGTCACTAATATCGGAAGAGAAAATGCCCGTTTTTATGTAGTCTGTGCAAAGGTTTGTAATGCAGACGTCCAGTAACGTGGCACTGTGTGTTGTGATTCTAGTGGGTATATCTACGTAATTTTTACAGGCATACGTGTCCAACATGGTAGTGAATTCCCTAGAGTACGTGTGTGATGATTTCAGATCAATGTTTATGTCACCCATAATAACAAATGAACCCAAAGTGAAAGAATTATCACACAGTAGCGTCTCGAAGAAATGAAGAAAGTTTACTTCCTTTCCAAGAGGTGGCCTATACACAACCACTGCGAGCACCTTGCCAATGCGTAGAGCTAAGCACTCGACGTCATCATTTATGACGGAAAGGTGAGGCAACTTTTCACAAGTAAGCGTGTCTTTGAAGTATATAGCAACGCCCCCTCCCTTCTTAGCCAGTCTTTAGGTTATTACATCGCTCCCCCTAGCGTACGTCACCGCACTAAATCGAACAATTGCCTTCAACCAATGACACGCGCCATATGTGACATCATTCCTATTTTATAAGATCTCGCGTCTTTCATCAACTACAAGTACCGCTTTCTAGTTTATAACATCTTGCATTTTTTCATCATCAGCTACAAGTACCACCATCTAGTAAACACTACAAGAACTAAACGAGACGAGAGGTGGCTACATACTGGAGACGGTACCGCCACCTAGTGAACACTGCAAGAACTAAACTAGAGGTGGCTACATACAGGGGACGGTACCGCCATCTAGTGAACACTGCAAGAACTAAACTAGAGGTGGCTACATACAGGCTACAGGGGACGCACAGCCCACGCCCTAAGGAGCTTCGCCCCTAAAATCAACCATGGCGCGCATGGAGGATGAAGGAAAGGTAGGAGTATAGTGTACTAAAATATGGGGTAGTGTGTTCAGGCACCCTCTCTCACCATGCATCGCGTGAAGCGGCACACGTGGACACAAAACCGGTTCTCAAGGTGGTGCTGCCCTAGCATGGGCTGGCAGGACTGTCAGCTCCGCGCCACTCTGCCTTCTCGAGTGCTGTTCAGTTACTTTTGCTTGCGTTCGCGCCCGCTCAACGAAAGTTTTTCTGGCAATGTTTTTGCTTGCCACGTGACAGTGAGGCAATGGCGAGTCATCAGCGGAAACGACACTGCTTCTCAACTAACAGTGACCGATGACCGATGATTGAAAACAGCTTGGATTCCCATCGGCTTCCGTTACCATTGACCAATGCATTGACAATGCCCGGACAGTGTGACAGAAAAGGGCAAGGCCTACAAGCAAAATATGGGCGAGATGGTAGCGAAAGCCTCAAATCGTTTTTTAAGTGCGCATTTTTCTTAGTTGTTTGCCCTTTTCAATAATTAGAACGAGCAAAAGTATTGGAAAATATGTGTGATATTTAACATGGAGGTCAAGGGCTTTCCTGACACATACCGTGGTTGCTGCCAATTCTCACAGAATTTGCCTGTTCATCAAGCTTACTTACTTTTGTGTCTTATATACTATTCGACAGAAATTCGTGGCATGTGAGCACGCGTAAGAGGTAAAAAAAGTAAAGCTTTTAGAACGCGGATGTGCCCGTTTTTTTGTTGGTCACTTCGTCGTGAAGTCAGACGAACAGCTACTGAATAAGAACGAACGCTCATTTGTTCCGGTCATTAATTCAGTTCGCACTGGCTTCTCTACGGAATACCTCTCTTTTGTTTCTTTTCATCCAAAGGACCAAAGTGTACCAGCAAGTGCACAGATGGCGTTTAAACTGCACACTTTTTACCGCGCGCACGCCGTTTGGACAATGCACAGCCCTACTGCGCTTAAGAAAAATAGTTCACCAAAGCTCACCAAAGACAGCCTAGGCAACTTTCAGAAGCCCACAAACTGAAACGGCTGTAAAGCACTTACGTAATAGTACAAAAGTCATCAAAAATATAGCGATTCATTAGGCTTTAGGCCAATATAAACGCATGCATCGTTTACGCTTGCTTCCACATTCCACGGCGTGTTACGTGTATGACTGCGCACCGTCTTCACCTCGTTCGCACGTTGGATGGACGTCATGGCCGTCACAGCCATGCAGCGACGAGTTGTTTGTTCAAGCTTAAATAGGAGGTGAGTAGATATCAGAAGTACTTGTATTTGCCCTTGTCTGATAACGGCACTAGTATTTGCCCTTGTTCTCGCTGTGCCATGTGCAAATTGGCGGTCAGGTTTACGCGGCGAAAATAGCGCATGTGTCAAGAAGCGGGCGCTGCGTAGTCCTAGCTGTAGTCCTAGCTCGTCTCGGCAAGATCGCACATCGCGCAGTTACAGTCTCTTGTTACAAGTAAAAACCGTACATATTAGAAACGTTCTTCGGTACAGTGTTCGAGCACCGATTCAATTCGACGTATCTTTTAATTAACGATAGACTGTTTTGGGGAAAAACTTGAAATTAACTGAAACGACCTGGTTCCTAAGGACAGGCGCCCAGCTGCTGGTTGTGTATGTGGACGCGTGGTGCGCGGCCATTTCTTGTTCGCTTCTGGCGGGACTTCCTGCCGCTGACGACGAGCGCATCTCGATAATGCGCCATGTGAGTTAGGGTTAACGTCAGTGCTTTATTAGTCAACTCGAAATGATAAACTTGTGCGTGAGATCATAGTTATAAGGTAAAATAGATATGAAGGCTGGTGCCGAATGTGAGAAAATCATGGGTCATCTACCCTCTTAATTCAGCCGCGCCTGTATTATTTTTTCTTTTACGTAATGCTTTGACGCAATAAGGTTTCTCGGTATTGTTGGGTATACTTTAGTGGAATTCTACTTTTGGAAAAAATGTTATGATGAAACTTTAGCTTCAGCGACTTCGGGATTTCATTTATCAATATTGAGACAATTGTCATTTCAGATGTTGGCGCAGTTTAACAGCTGTGGTTAGTCAATAAGTACGCAACGTTGGCGAGCAATGCTATTCTGAATGTAATGGATTTATTCAGAATTTTCATTGTGTAATCTGTTTTAAATGATCTAACATTGCAGTATCTGGCCTCTACCTCCCACATGCATACGTCAATTAACTCATGGCCCTAAGTCCCCAGCAGCTGTGAAGCAACTGACCACGGTGGTGGTCAGATCTGCAACGCAGCAGAGGGTGCTAAGAATCTCTGGATCCGGACAGGCTGCCATTGGAACCTGAACTTGCTAACGTTTAACGCTGGAAGCTTATCTGGTGAGGCAAGTCTAGCTGTACTATTCGAGGAGCTAGATGGTGTTAAATAGGATATAATAGGGTGCAGAGAGGTTAGGAAGACAGCTGAGGCCTATACGGTGCTACAGAACTGGCAAGCTCTTTGCTATCGGGGCTTGGCTGGAAGAGGAGATCTTGGAGTGGGGTTCCTAATTCACAGAAACATAGCTGGCAATATGGATGGATACTGTAGCATTAATGAAAGGGTGGTAAGTATCGTAATTATTCTCAATAGGAGATACAACATGAAGGTGGTACAGGCTTACGCCCCTACATCCAGTCATGATGACGCTTTAGTCAAAAGCTTTTATGCAGATGTGGAATCGGCAATGAGTAAGGTAAAAACACGGTATACTATACTGATGGGAGACATTGGTGCAAAGGTAAGGAAGAAGCAGGCTGGAAACTAGGCAAAAAGAGATTATGGCATCGGCACTAGAAATGCCAGAAGAGAGCTATTAGTAGAATTCGCAGAACGCAATATTTACGGATTTTGAATACCTCCTACCGAAAACGAGGAAACTAAGTGGACATGGAGGAGCCCTATTTGCGAAAATAAGAACGAAACAGACCTTGTAATGAGTGCAGACCCAAGCATTGTGCAGGATGTGGAAGTCGTTGGCAAGGTACGATGGAGTGACCATAGAATGTTACGGTCTCGAATGCGCCTAGACTTGAAGAAGGAACGACAGAAATTGATACGCAAGAAGCCAATCAATGAGCTAGCACTGTGAGTGAAAGTACAGAAATTCAGAGTCGCTTCAGAACAGGTACTCGGCTCTTATTGAGGAAACCAACCTTAGCGTAGAGACAGTGAATGATAATCTGACGAGTATCATTACGCAGTGTGCAGTGAAAGTTGCAGGCACGGTAGTTAGGCAGGACATTGGCAAGCTTTCCCAGGCAACGAAGAATCTCATTAAGAAGCAAAAAAGTCTCAAGTACAACAGACAAAATAGAGGTGACAGAGTTTTCAGAGTTGATTAATAAGCGTAAAGGATTCAATGTAGGAAGGTAAAACATGGAGATAATTGGCTCTGTAAATGGAGAGAGTCAAAGCAGGGAAGATGAAACTTGGGAATTCGAAAATTGGATGTATGCACTAAGAAACAAAGAACGAAAAATAACTACCATTATGAATTGGATAGTCAAATTAGCGAACGAGTTTTACAGGGATCTGTACAGCCACCAGGACAACCATGACCCTAATATTATAAGAACTAGCAGTAACCAAGATGACACCCCACCAGTAACTATAGATGAAGCCAGAAACTTGAACCTTGGAGAGCATGCAAGAAGGCAAATCTGCTGGTGCGGATCAGGTAGCATCAGATCTGCTGAAAGATGGAGGACAGATTGTGTTAGCACAACTAGCCACCCTGTTTACGAGGAGTCTCCTGACGGGAAGAGTACCAGAATCTTGGAAGAATGCTAACATCATCCTAATACATAAGGAAAAAGATGACAAGGAAAATAATCACAGGCCAATCAGCTTGCTCTCCGTAATATACAAGCTATTTACAAAGGTAATTTCTAACAGAGTTAAGAAAACAGTAAAATTCGATCAACCAAATGAACAAGCAGGATTTCGAACAAGCTACTCAACAATCGACTACATTTATACAACCAATAACGTAATAGAGAAATGCTCAGAATGCAGCCAACCACTATACATAGCCTTCATTGATTACGAGAAGGCGTTTGATTCAGTGGAAATATCAGAAGTCATGCAGACACTGAAAAATCAGGGCGTCAATGAAGCCTATATAAACATCCTGGAAGAAATGTACAGGGGATCAACTGCTACCATAGTGCTTCCTAATGAAAGCAACAGAATACCAATAAAGAAGTGTGTAAGGCAGGGGATATGATCTCCCCAATGCTATTTACCGCGTGCTTACAGGAGGTTTTCAGAGGCCCAGAATGGAAACAGTTAGACATAAGAGTTAATGGAGAGTACCTTAGTAACCTGCGCTTCGCTGATGACATTGCATTGCATAATAACTCAGGGGACAAACTGCAACTCATGATTACGGAGTTAGACAAGGAGAGCAGAAAGGTGGGTCTTAAAATTAATCGGCAGAAAATGAAAGTAATGTACAACAACTTCGGAGGAAAACAGCGCTTCAAGATAGGTAATAGTGCACTTGAAGTTGTAAAAGAGTATGTCTACTTAGGACAGGTAATAACCATGGAGCCGAACCAGGAGACTGAAGTAACTAGAACAATAAGAATGGGGTGAAGCATATTTGGCAAGCACTCTCAAATTATGACAGATAGATCACCACTATCCCTCAAGAGGAAGGTATATAACAGCTGTATCTTGCCGGTACTTAGCTACGGAGCAGAAACCTGGAGACTTACAAAGAGGGTTCAGCTTAAATCGAGGATGACGCAGCGAGCAATGGAAAGGAAAATGAAAGGTGTCACCTTAAGATACAACAAGAAAGCAGAGTTGATTAGGGAACAAAGGGTGTAAGGATGTCATAGTTGAAATCAGGAAGAGGAAATGGACATTGGCCGGGCATGTAGCGCGTAGACAGGATAAACGCTGGTCATTGAGGGTAACTTACTGGGTTCCCAGAGAAGAAAAGCGGGTTAGGGGGAAACGGAAGGTTAGGTGGGCAGATGAGATTAAGAAGTTTGCGGGTATAAATTGGCTGCAGCAAGCACATGACCCCGTTAACAGGTAGAACATGGGAGAGGCCTTTGTCCTGCAGTAGACGTAGTCAGGCTGATGATGATGATCTATCATCAGCTAAATGTATTATTAGTTTCATATATCTGTTCTATTTTCTTGCATGAAGTGAGTGCCGCTCATCAGACTATTTATAAATTGCACAAAAACACATGATTTTTCCAGTTGTCCTAGAGAACCTTTAGGAAATTTACACCAAAAAATGCTGTTTACAATAAATAATCGGGCCGAAATACTTACTGGGTTTTGTTAGTTTCATTCACAATTTTCGACAACGAAGGCATACTTTTGCAGTTCGAGTACTTAGTAGAATTTTCAATAAATATTTTGATGAATTGATGCAGTTTTGTTTTGGCAAGATTATCCTTCTGTTGGCACCACAACCACTGCATACAGTAGACTTTTTCAAAGCTTCTAACCATGTGTTACATTTATCAACTTTCTAATTTATGTATTGTTTTTTTCTAGGTCAGCTATTTGTTCCTGAAGGATGTCAGCAGTTCTGAATATGGTGTGCACAAAAAGCTCCACCATATTGTAGTAATGTGGTTACGTAAAAGTACTGCTAGGCCGCTGAGAAAAAATTTCCACTTAAAAGCCAGCAAATGTGCTTCTGCTTCTGCTTGGTGAGCATGAACAGAAAACAAATCAATTGGTTTTGCTATGCCTTTTATTGGCAACATCCTTATAACTTTTTGTTATGTCAATGTTGGGATATTTCGGTTGTTCTTCTTTACAAAGTGTTTCACTAGGACCAGAGTATTCCACATACTGCAACACTGATGTTTGTTTGAAAAGTTGACCTATTAATACAATGTTTTTAGTTTATATATGCTGCCCTCCTGAATAAGCAAACTTCTGCCACCTGGAGCAACATTGAGCATTGAAACAGTTTCACTTCCGCCATATTCACCCCTTAAATGTTGCGTAATCTTATTACCTGTTCTATCAGCTTGTTGATTTGGGGGAGCTGGGAGCCAGAGCACATGACCAGTTCCGTCGTTTAAAGAGTCATCTGCATGACTAACCGGCCGGACTCCTCAATAATGAGCATTGAAATAAAATAAAGTGTTTACAATAGAAGCTACGCGATCAAAATAACCTTCGTAAATAAAGGTGCATTGACTTCCTCAGTAATGTTTCTAAATATAAAGGTACGTACATACTAGAAACAAACAGGGACACTAAACAGTGCTTCTGCTCCAATGCTCCTTCCCGAATGCTATGACTAAAAATCACCTTTTTTTTCTAGTTGAGAGAATATATGTTCTAGAATGTGCGAGGATAAAGGGATTTTCTTAATTGTCTTCATTTCAAAATGCATCATGCAGTCCAACAAGTATTTTCTTCCCGTCTGTGCAGGTGTTGTCATCTTCATAATTATGCATAACCTATTAGTTTCCCAACAAATGTTCCTACTGTGTACGATTTGTTGAAAATTGGTGAAAGCAGTTGCTTAAGAGATTGCTTATTAAATAAGATGACCTCATGATGTTTTTTTCTCCCATTTTCCAGATGAGACATACTTTGTTCATAAAACCGAAGCAGTTGTTCCGGACGTAACAAATAGATGGCTCGTGTTTGCTTCAGATCAAGAAGGTGCACGTATGCGAGAAGGCATGCCGCTATAATAGACGACTTCAAGAGAAGCCCCATCAACACTTCAGAATGACAAGAGTTCATGAAATGAAAAATGGCATATTGTTTTTATATATTACGTTTAAAATAAACCTGAAGCACTGAAAAGAGAAAAGTGGTCCTGTTACTTCTCGTGAGGGGAAGAAGGGGGTGCTAAAAATATAGAAGAAAGTAGCCAAGGCATCAAATTGTAGCCAAGACACAAAATAAATGAGCCAGAAATGACATTGGCCAAAATGGTTGGCTCCCATGCCAAGAGCATGCTTGGCTATTGCATGGTATTAGAACGCAGTGCCAACCATGGAAAGGGGTATTTCCAATGATTGTCCAAGCACTGCCTTCCTTTGCTTTTCCAATGGTAGGCTTGTCGCACTTCCCAATCACATACTTCCCTTGGCCTCCAATAACTTTCCTGGCATGGACAGCTTGACCACTGATGATTTACCAGGCTTGGCCCAAGCAAATTTTGCTGGCAGGGTTTGCCCCTAGGTGCGAAACAGGGTGTACGATTGGAAAAAACGCGAGCAGCCCTCGCTTTTCATTGCACCCAAAGACGAAGCACGGAGGAAGGTTTGGGAATAGAATTTACAACAAAAGAATGAGACCTTGAACGAAAGCTGCTCTGTATGTGAGCTACACTTGAGCCTTCATGTGTTCTGGGAGACTACGTGTGCGTTATAAACGGTGAAGGTCGCGTACCACGTAGGACACCAGAGCAACGCCGAACGTTGTGCTGATGTTAATGCACAACGCTCCAAGCTACTCATCGAAGAAAGCGCCGCATCCAAGACCTCCGAAACAGCGCAAGAGCTCGGTGGTACTATCTACCGTCTCCGAGAAAACTGCAGCACCCTGTGTTGACGGTGAGACCACTGATACAGGTTCATCGATGGACCTTCCTGCTGACTACGCACTCGTGGTGGCGAAGACTACAGGATCTGCAGCTTCGCTGGAACGCTTACTCAAGATTTGTTCACCTTAAATTCATATGAGCTCAATCGCACCGCATCTCGTGTCAAAGACAGCGGTAATTTACGTGCTCTCACGACTTCATTTTTTCGTGAAGTGTATCAACCAGTCTCGAGAAGCAAAACGAAAAAAAAAAAGAAAGCTGCATCCCAAAATCAGTAGGTGTTCATAAAGGTGCCACCGTGATGAAGTGATCGTGAACTGATAATTCCACGGAATGGCGACGACTTTTATCGGTTTTACTGCTCACTGCAGTGTGTGCACTGGTAAATAAAGGGTACAGCCTGACAGCGGTGCGTGATGTTTCATTTTGACTGTACAGTGCAATATCCCGGCTACAGCAGCAGTATTTAGGCGGGTGCGTAATCGTTCAAGGAAACAAGATTGTCAAACATATTCCCAAGTCCACAGCTACGGCATGCCTTTCAATCAAATGGCAGTGTTGTAACCTTAGCCACATAATTACAATTGCATGATGCAACTATCAACAAGAACGGTGCCGCGGGCGTAACGAAGCAAGCCGAAGCTGTCACTGTGTGCAGACTACGACTCAATATATCAGTAATATAACAAGAAACTGTCGGCTTTATAGATGCTCCTTTGATGCCTCGATCTTTCTAATTTTTTATTCGTTCACATACCGAGCTTTAAAAACTGGAGGCAGTTTTCCCAGGGATGACTGCTTCGCCGTCGTTTGTTAATACCTGCATTCTGACCGTGCATTACAGCTTTGACATTTTGTTTTGAATGCAGTACGAACACACCTATTCAGAAAGCTTTTCGCGGACGTGCCAGCAAATAAACAAAAGACTATTAAGCGTAATGTATGCAAGCGCACGTCATGGAATCAAATCCCAGCCACGGCAGGTGCATTTTCGGCAGAGGCGCAAATACTAAGGTGCGTGTACCTAGATTTAGGTGCACGTTAGAGCACCCCGGGTAGTCTAATTTCCGTAGCACTCTTCTACGGCGTCTCTCATAATCATATGGTAGTTTTGGGACGTTAAACCCCTGCTATTACTAATATGAAAGCCCAGAAGTACATATAGGACAATGCGTAAGGTGACAGCCCATGCTAAGGTGGCACCATCTCGTGGCTGTCGATACCAACTGCGGCAGCCATGGCTCCTCCCTGAACACACTACCTTATATTATAGTACACTATAGTAGGAGAGGCCCTGACGTCACTCGTTGTGAAACCGAGATGAAGCCGGAAGTCAGCCATATTGACTGGGCAAATTCTCCTCTCCTGTTCACATCTGAAATTAAAGCAGAAGACACGGCTCTCTCTCCGGCTCAAAAAGCACATGAGCTGCGGAGCGCGCGTGTCGTGACGATCCCAAACTAATGGAACGGGGCTCAACACTAAGGGCCAGCGTGACACCTTCGGCAAAATCGTGTTGTCCGAGTATTAACAGCGAGTAACAGCTCAGAGACAACGAAGCACGTACAAGAGAACGCGCGCTAGATGCACTGACAACGGCGAGTGTTTACACGTCATTAATTCAGCAACTGCACAGGCAACACGATCTGTCGTGCACCTTCTACAGTTGCATTCCGCCATGCGGCCGACGTAGCGTCCGGCCACTGTGTCCGTGTTCCGCGTGAAAGTCACCGGCATCAGCATTCTGCGACCGTGGTGACTTTGGGCATGGTGGACAATTAAAATTACTGAAATAACGGCTCGTGAAATTGTAGCTGTAGTTTGTGGTATGCCAGTTAAATTCTCAGTCGGATTCGACAATATACATTCTTTAGCGCTAAAGGAATGCATTGACATCCTTTGTGTGGCACTAGAAAAAAATCTTTAATTTACCATTTTATACGTCAACCTACCCCGATATTCTTAAATTGTCAAAGATTATCCCGATGTGCAAGGCAGGTGACAAGAACATACCAGAAAACTACCGTCCTATTTCCATTTTAAGTATCATAAATATTGTGTTTGAAAAATAATAGTTAAACGAATTATGTCTTTCCTAGAACACGAAAGTATTCTTACAACTTGTCAACATGGGTTTAGAAAGGGCAGGTCAACCGACACAGCTTTTTTGTCACTTTCCGAACTTATCAATTTTCACCTAGATAACAGCAGAACAGTAGTAGGTATATCTTTAGATATAAAAAAGCCTTTGATACTGTCAATCACAACATATTATTAAATAAACTAGAATGCTATGGCTTTGGCGGAATGTGTCTTGATTTCTTTAAAAGCTATCTGGAAAACCGTAAACAAACAGTGCAATTAGCCAACACCCAATCAGAGTTTCTTCATACAACTATAGGAGTACCCCAAGGTTCTGTTCTTGGACCAATATTTCTCTCGCTGTTTATTAACGACTTGCCTAGTGTAGTACAAAATTTATCCATAATTAGGTATGCTGATGATACAGCTCTTATATGCGCTCAAGATTCTTTTAACCAAACCATAGCATCTGCGAACTCAGAGCTTGTTGATACCCACCAGTGGTTCTCTTCAAACGGACTAACATTAAATATACTGAAAACCAAGTACATTGTGTTTACTTCACCACGCAAAACCCTTGAGGAACACACATACACACTCACACTAAATAATTTAGTGCTGCAAAGAGTACGTACGATAAAATACCTAGGCGTTACCCTTGATGAAAATTTTAACTGGAAACCTCACATTACGGAGGTCTGCAAAAAATTAAGTAAAGCTTGTATTCTTCTCTATAAATGTTGAAAACTTCTTGATTCACCGACTTTACGTGTAATTTACTTTAGAATATTTCCTAGTCGTTTAAACTACTGTGTTGTCGCCTGGAGTCACACATACCGCACGTACCTAGAACCGATAATAAAACTTCAGAAAACAGCAATACGATTTATAACTAATTCGGACTATATGGCACACATACTACCACTCTTCCAAAATCTAAACATCATGCCGTTCAACACACTAATAGTTTATAAAACAGCTCTCATGGTCCATTCAAGTATAAACACTAACTGTCCAGTTTCCTCAGCAAATTTTTCATGTTCCAACTATGAAAGCCGTAACAAAGTAAAAGAAAAATACCTGACTCAGGAAACAAAGAAGGTATACGGTAAAAGAAAACTTACTGCTCATGGAGTCACCGTGTGGAATAACCTTCCACAAGAAATAAAACAGAATAAGAATTTCTCTCTTGCACTAAAGAATATTTATTGAATAAAATATAGACGCCCAATAATACAATGCTAGAAATAGTTATAATAAATACATATTCAAAACAAGTTATGTAGCACACTATTACAATAATTACATACGCGCCTATCTGCAATTATATAATATATATATGTATACATCAGAATCTATTTTCTTTCAGTCCTTAATCAGTAGTGTTATGCTATACAGATACATATGTCATGATTATTTTTCATATATCACAATGTACTCAATTATTTGTTGTGAAGTTTGATATGTTCTCAAACGATGCCTTACATACCTTTCTTTTTTTCTTTTTTTCTGCCTGCATCCATGATCATTCGCCAAGCACTGTAAATTCATTACGTTACGTTCAGTTCTCCATGTGTAAAATACTTGCATTTGTAAACTTTTTTTTGTGTGTAAATGACATGCCCTTTTCTAAATTACTTTTTTGAGTGAATCGCAACTAGCCTTTGGCTAGGGATTCAGATGCATTTTTTACACTATTGTATAATGTACACTATTTTTATGTCAATAAAACTCAATTCAGTTCAACGCGGTTGCTGTTACGTTGAGATTACATGCAATGCTGGGGGAGAGTATACCAAGCGGAACAGAAAAGGTGTTTGAATACGAACATGCAAGTTTTAACTGTACAGACACAACACGAAACTACGTATGTGCACATGGTCCTCATTGCGTCTTGCTGGGCTCAACAGCGTCGTCTGTTGTCACAAGCAAGAGCACTGCCCAACCGTCACTGACCTGCAAGGCGTTCGTCATCGTTCCGCTTCGTCATGGTGCCCAACGCAATTTTGCTGGACCCTAATGCTTCATCCTCGTCATCCACCGCACGACACATGGATATGCACTCGTTCTACGCACTCTTGAAACCCCGTGATGGACAAAAGGATTTGTAAACGTTGCTAAGAGTACAGTAACTGCCAGGAGAACACTGCATGACCAATAACGCGGCGCAGAGCACGGATATTGTCCGCCACGGCTCAGCACGAGACCTGGGGAGGCACACATGCCGCCGCCAGCCGTGGCCGCTCAGAGCTTGACCAGCTACACTGCGCAACACGTAATTATAGCAATGCCACCATTGTGCCCAGTGAATATGGCCACTATGATGTCATTTTCTTCACACTTTTCACATAGCGCGCCACCTAGGCATGCCCTCTCCTGCCTTTCCTTCCTCCGTGGCGGCACGTTTGTGCTTCAAACACCGAGAGTGGATTTGCTAACCTCTCTTGGCACTCGCGCTATTGCACTTTTTTGTAGGGGCGCCCTCGTCGGGGCCAAGTTTTATTTTAAAATGACCAAATACTACAATTTTGTTTACAGCTACACTTAAAAAACAACTTGTTCTTCTAGCAAGTAGTTTTTCTTAAACATGTGCTGCCTCATCAATTTCTTGTAATAGTTTTTGATCCAGCTGACTCGAGGTCAACAGCAGCCTAATGACATCATCATCCTCGTTTCATAGTTCGCGTCGGCCAATAGTTGCAACAGCAGGTAACGGTAGAGTGTACTAGAAGCGTTCAGTGGCGAGACCGCGCCTCGCCGCCCGTTCCCTTCCGTGTTGCCAAGTGGCGGCGGCGCTGCAGTCAAATAGTACTGAAAGAGACACCCGCCACGCGCAGGAACTGCTATGAGCTTCGGCTCCTTCGGCGCGCTTTTTTTATGCAGATTTCTTCGCACCTGCCCATCATTCATATCTAACACATGATGTCATAACCCTTGAAGTATGACACGCCAACCTACTGAATACGAGCTCCATAAAACCCTTGTGAGAGATCGAAAATTATTCATTTTGTTGCCGTTAAACCGTTAAATTAGTTACTGCAGGTATGAAAACGGTGAGAAAAATATGATCGGCACAGTCATGCTTTATAGCCTTTGCATTATTACACGCGTTACCTGAAGTTAAACGTGCTTCAAATTATCTTTGTATTGTGAACATCGGTAAGAGCGCATCGTCCAAAACAGCTGGTAATGCGTTAATTAAAGAAAACATGGTTTCAGAGATATGAAACGTCATAATTATTCGGAGCTTAACACAAGTGAGTTGCGCTACATCCTATTAACGGTCCTATTTACACGTAAACATTATTTATTATACAAAAACGTCTTTTCAGAGTCCGCTGACTTGCAGTAAATGTAAAACTTATAATTATAGGACGAGGAACTACTGCTAGAAAAAATAAGACACGGGAAAAACAGAAAGGGTCTGTCTTATTCTGATTTCTTCTGTTCAAACTGTTTGCTTTTTTGTTGGTTAGGCGTCTACGATATCCAGAATAACTCAGTGGATTAAGTGGAAGTTAGACGCGCTCAGAAACTTGTCAGATAAAAAAAATACCGTGTCAAACGCACGGGGAACCAGGAGGCCGTAAGTAGATAGGGGAGAGGAAAGGAATCTGAACCCCAACACCACGAAATACTTTAGTAATTTAACTTTTTAGGGTATACCAAAATATTCACTCGCATTTACAGCGACCACCAATTGCCAAAGTTAGTCGTTCTGTTACACACAACGCCCCTTCTCCTAAAAAAGATCCTGGGTAGCTTTGCGCCGAACGTTTAGCGTGTCTCTGTACAAATGCGCACTGTAAATGTCACCTTTTCAACAGTATAAGGTATCAAAACTACTTCCAGTCCAACGTAGTCGGACGAAAAAGGCACCGCGTAAAAATAGCGGCCGTATGAATATTGTGAGTGGGGCGTGACGTGTGACTTATGTGCGTATACTTGCGGATATATATATATATATATATATATATATATATATATATATATATATATATATATATATATATATATATATATATATATATATATATATATATATATATATATATATTTGTGTGTGTGTGTGTGTGATTGTGTGTGTGTTTACTGTGTACATATATATGCAAGTTAAATTTCTCAAGACAGAATGCACCACCACCTGCCTACAGCTTTGACACCTAATAAAAGAACTAAACTTATCTTACAAAACCTTGTCATGAATTTTCTGGGCTTACAATGGCCATACGCCAATAGAATACTTGGAAAGCAGCACAATAAAAGCTGTGAATACAAAAAGAGAACTGGTTACAGTGAATTTACGCAGATTAACAGACGTTCTATATATACAATTGGTACTTTTTATTACGTTTAAGATAACCCCGTTCACGTGGAATTTATGACTCTTAGGTACACGCTTTTCTTCAGATAAGCCTTCCGGTATTATAAGCACTTGAAGCTTACATAAAAGAAGCAGAGTAAGCGCGAAAGCACGCGGTTTAAGCAATACGAACTTTTCAGAACACAATATTTCTTTTCTTCCGCAACACTGACATGATAAAACTGCGTCGTCGCGGATATAAATGTTGTGACAACATTAGTTATACTCGGGTTTCTCATGAAACAATCGAGCGCATGTGGGCTCATATGAGGAACAGTGCTCTGGATATCGTAGACATTGCCGACATAGCGAGCGTATGATTTATTCGCAATATTGATACTTCTCCTCTCTTTGTAGTTCGCCAGTAGCCACTAATGATGTCGCGTAGCTCAAATGGCTGCTTGAGTAAGAAGCTAGACGGATCTACTCAAACTACGACTTAACATGTTCTTTTTTTGGTCGGTAGGTTTTTTGAACAGTGAGTGTCTTGACGCTATTTCGGCATGCCTGCGTACTTATTCGTTCACCATGGCGCGTAGCAGGTGTGCATACACTTGTGAAGGCTCAAAAACTCATTAAACGCGCTAAAAACGAGCAATTACACGCTTTCGCGCGCGCGCTCCTAATGCAGACGCCTCCGAGATCTTCAGTACCATGCGACTCCAGCGCCGCCGCTACTGTCACTCGCCGGAGAATCAGCCGAGAGACGGCGCGGCCGCCTCGTTCACTCCACTGCCCCCTTCTAGTACGCTGTAGTAACGGCTCGCGGTACGTTCTGATGTGTCTCGGACTGCATCGTTTCGCTGTAAATATTTCGAGCCACTGCCGACCGACACACTCTTTCTCGTTCTGTTTATTTTGACTCGTTCAAACAATTTCGCGAAGCGAATTTAAGTTACTTCCGTGGAATGAAGCGACCATTGAAGGTTTCATCGGATGAACCCCTGTTGCAAGCCCGGGTGGTGAGTAGAAACCACTTCAGTTTTTCCAGAACGGTTGCTTGCGAGGCTAGTTGGTTCATTTGAACATATGTAGTTTTTTTTTTAGTCAATGACTGTGTAGGCGTCACACGGTGGCAGCGCATTGCAATATTATATTTTAAACTGGTTTAACGTATCAATTCGAAACCGGAAAAACGCGCGTTACTTGCGGCGTGGCTTCACGTGGGAACGAGTCGCTGACTCGCTAGTTATTTCTGAAGTTCTACCACCAGGTAACACCAGAGAGGTCGTTGCGGTTAAAGAAGGCAAATAAATCACTGTCGCCTCGCATGTCTCTTCGTAGCTAGCCCGTATATTATTGCAAAAACCTACCTGTGAATAGTTTCCCGCAGCCATGTTTGAGAAAAATCGCATAATCATGGGTATGGTGTTGCTATAGTGTGACAAAGAAAGCGTCACATAAATGAGAAATAGTTATTTTTCTGCCACAGCTTCTTGGCCCACCTGGCATGGAAGCAGCTGTGTACAATGAGCAAAGGAACCTGTTACATGACATGCCTTCTGGAGAAGCAGTCCTGAGTAATACACGTGTTATGAGGTACCACTACATATATATATATTCATGTATATATATATATATGCGTGTATGTGTGTGTGTGTGTAAAACTCTGCTGTTTACTAGTTAACTGAGTTTATTTGTTTACATTGAAAAATTCCATGCATTGATATCTGGTGATATTACTTGTTTTTCCAGACTGCCATGCAAAGGCAGGATGATTACCCCTGTTGCGCCTTTGGGTAGCGTGGTGCGGACTCGGGCCATCCGAGTCCCCGGAGAGGACGAGTAGAGAAGCCGGAGAAGGAGAAAAAAATGTTTATATACAGTATTTACATGGTAGCGTGGTACAACATGAAAAGAGAATCACCCACGAGCGCCTCTGCGCTAGCGTTTTTATACATCGTCCGCCTTCCCAAGATCCCTTGCAAAGAAAATTTATGCGCAGGATACTCCAATGAGATCGTCGTCTTCCTCTCCGTCCCCGAAGAGGGAAAGCCAAACACCGCCTCCCTCTGAACCTAGGAAAGGGGCAAGACATGCCCAGTTCGCTGTTTGGTGAGGGAGACCCCACGCGCCAGCGTGGCACCACAGTGAGATGACGTGGAATCCCATGCGCAAAGTCGCTCCCTGATGCAGCCAGGTTGACTCAAGCAAGGCAGAATACCCCGTACAGCTGCTGGGTCGACGCTGCTTCGGAGTGTTGCTCTCGGCGGCTGACAAAAGCTTGGCCAACGACTTTTGTGTCAAGAGGAGCCGGCGACGTGGTTTTTCCAGATTGTCCGCGTCCGTCGCCGTCCCGGTGCAGGGTTGACTCATCAACAGCTGCCAGGTGCCAGCAGGCCGCGAAGACCACGTGGAACTTGGGCGAGGCACAACAGCACCCCCGCCGCCAGATGATACATCGGGAGGTCGAGTTGTTCCATGCAGCTCGGCCGGGTCGATGTCGGCGACGTTCCGGCAAGGCTCTTGCTTTCTCGAAGGGCCTGGTCAAACTGGAATGCTCCAAGAGCTGGCCTCTGCGCCCCGCTTCGGTGAAAAGTGGGTGACAAGCTCCAAGAAACGACCTTTGTCAGCCACACACAATGCGACAAGCACCGCGTGCACGCCACTCTCATCGCCAGGCCTCCGATTTTACAAAGCAAACATCTTATCTTAATAACTTAAGCTCAAGGAAACAATGTGCATACCAATCGGGACAAGTGTCCAGTAACTCTTTCATACGTAACTCCATTTGGAATCGAGATAACATTATAATCAAGCTAAACAAGCAAACTGTAGAGCTCGGGACAACGAGGGAGTCAGTGAAAAATTTCTCTAAGCCCTCACTGTAACACATTGAAAAAAAAGTACACATAAACTAGGTAAAGGTAAACAAAAAAAAATCAAACAAACCTTCCGCGTCTTTTGACGAGTCAAAACGCTCGACTTAGGGCGTCTGCATTTGTATGAAGGCCACCTCTCTTGTAGCGCACCTCGAAATTGTGCTGCTGCAGTGCTATGCTCCATCTGAGCAAACGACCATTCTTAGGTGACATTTGGTGTAACCAGGTTAGTGGAGAGTGATCAGTTTCTATAATAAACTTAGAGCCAGCAACATAGCAGCCTAGTTTTCGTACGGCCCAAACAATGCAAGCACATTCTTTTTCCGAAGTGCTATAAGCCTCTTCCCTGCTGCTCAATTTGCGACTCAAATACAAAACCGGCCGCTCCTCTCCACTCTGGTCCGTCTGACATAGCACTGCTCCTAAACCGCGTTCGCTTGCATCACACTGAATAGTGAAAGGTTTTGCAAAATCCGGTGCCCTCAAGACGGGTTTCTCACTCAATGCGTGCTTCAGCTTCTGAAAAGCGTCTTCCTTTTTAGAGTCCCATTGAATGTTCACAGGTTCGGTCTTGCGTAAACTATCTGTCAAAGGGCTGGCAATCTCGGAGTAATTCGGGACGTAATGCTGATAGTAACCTGTGAGGCCGAGGAATGCTCTCATCTCGGTCTTAGTGCTGGGACGACGATAACCGACCACCGCGGCTACCTTGAGTTCGGACGGTCGACGACGCCCATTTCCTACAATGTGCCCTAAATAGCTTACTTCAGCACAGCCCAAATGACATTTCTCTCTCTTTACCGTAAGACCTGCATTTTTGACCCGTTCCAAAACCATCCGAAGGTGTTCAACATGGTCTTCCCATTTGTCCGAAAATATCGCCACATCGTCTAGGTAAGGCAGCGCAAATTTCTCGAGCCCGTGGAGAACCTTATCCATCAGGCGGCTGAAACAATACGGCGCGTTCTTGAGCCCAAAGCTCATCATCAAAGGACGAAAAGTGCCCAGGGGTGAGATAAAAGCAGCGTATCGACTCGCGCGCTCTGTCAAAGGGACCTGCCAATACCCCCTAACAAGGTCTAACGTAGAAATGTATTTCGCCTTAGACACTGTCTCTACCCTCTCTTCAATGTTAGGAATAGGGTAAGTCTGGTCGACTGTTACAGAGTTCAGGCGGCGATAGTCCACGCATGGCCTTGGATCACGGCCCGGAATCTCAACCAAAATCAAAGGCGAGGTGAAATCACTGTCTGCTTCGATGATAACACCTAGGTCGATCATGCGGCGAATTTCGGCCTCTAGTATCTCTCTCTGTCTAGGTGACACCCGATACGGCTTACAGCTGATCGGCTTGTTAACCGTCAGCTCAATGTCGTGCTTAATCACATCCGTTTTGCCTGGCTTCTCGGAGAAAACGGTAGCGAATTCCTGTACTAAAAGCTCTAAATCTTCCTCTTGAGCCTTACTTAGGGTGTTCCCTGTGTCTACCCTATCGGACAATGTGCTGCTGACCGTGCCATCGGAAAGACAAAGGATTTCCGCGCCCTCATCCTCAGGAACATTGAGTGCAAGGTTTACTACTGCTTTTCGTCGCATGTAGGGTTTCATTAGGTTACTGTGATACACTTTGGGGCATTTCCGGCCCCACTTTACCTCGTAGTTGGTGTCTGAAAGCACTGACAACACTGTCGCTGGTCCCTCCCATTGTACGTCCAGCTTGTTTTTTCTTGAAGGGCACAACAGCATCACCTCATCGCCCACTCTAAAGACTCGCTTTCGAGCTGACTTATCGTAACGGGCCTTGGAAAGCGCCTGTGCTGCGCGCATGTTGCTCTCCACCACTTCGCGTGTAGTCCCCAGTCGCCCCAATAAATCCAGTACATAGGAAACTACATTAGGGTCCTCCCCATATCCAGTCCATGACTCTCGTATTAAGTGCAGCGGACCTCTCAAGTTCCTGCCGTAGACAAGTTCAGCCGGACTAAAACCCGTACTCTCGTGTGGGGCCGACCTCAGAGAAAACATCGCAGCTGGTATACACCCCTCCCAGTCACTTTTATGCTCAAAGCACAAAAAAACGCGTTTCATGACCGAGTGCATGCGTTCCACAGGGTTCGACTGTGGATGGTGAATAGAGCTATGCGCGATTTTTATCCCGCAGCGTTCTAGGAATGTAGTCGTAAGGCAGCTTGTGAACACACTTCCGTTGTCACACTGTATCTCCGAGGGAAAACCCACCCGAGAAAAAATAGACAACAATGCGTCCACCACGCATACTGAACTCAACTCTTTCAGTGCGATTGCCTCCGGGAACTTGGTGGCAACGCACAGCGCGGTCAGGACGTACCGATATCCTGATTTAGATGGAGGCAGAGGCCCCACGATGTCAATCACGAGCCGACGGAAGGGTTCTGTGACTATTGGCACTAGTTTCATTGGTGCCTTCCATTTGTCTGTTGATTTTCCTATCCGCTGACAAGTGTCGCATCCACGGACAAACATCTCTACATCCTTCCAGCACCCGGGCCAGTAGAACTCCTGAGCCAGCTTAGCTTTCGTTTTCTTTATACCTAAGTGGCCCGCCCAGGCGTTGCTGTGGGCCAGGTCGAGAATGTTCCGCCGGTATTTTAGTGGAACTACCACTTGGTTGTAGACCCGCCCTTTAGCGTTCTCATACCTGCGATGCAACACCTCGTTTTGGGTGTAGAACGAAACGTTCTTCCTAGAGTTACCTTCCTTATGTATGGCATCTAGCAGCATAGAGAGTGCGAGATCCGCCTTTTGATCGACCACTAGCGTTGCACGGTCGGTTCTGGCTAGCTGACACCAACTGGTGGACGCGGGTGTTAACACCGAGCCTGTCACCAAGTCCTCGTTTTCGGGCGTTAGAGATATTTCCTCGCTGTTGTCGACCATAGCCCCAGTTTCCGTCTCGACAACTCGCATGGCAGACTCATTTTCCGTCGCAACTACCTCAGGTTTTCCTAGACTGCCCTCGGACGTCTGTTCCCCAGAGGGTGAGCTGCTCAGCTGTTGCGTCAGCTCGCGCGCCTTCGAACGGGTAAGGGCCATGCAAGCTATTTCGGTGGCAAATGATTCTCCACGTGTTTTTAACATTTCCTCAGACTTATTTGAAAATAGGTAAGGGAAGTGCTCCGGGAGGTTGGCTGAAATTGCTGCTTCCGTACACAATTGGCCGAAAGGGCCCTCGATTACAACCCTCGCTATCGGTAGGCAGACGCTTTGCTTTTCTGCCACTTGCCGAATCCAGGCACACTCTCCTATATAGTCTTCGGAAGATACGCAACTTGGATGCGCTACATCCATTGTGGCCGCCGAGTCCCTCAATACCCTACACATTCGGCCGTTCACTGAGAGTGTCCTCATGTAAGGCTTCAACAGCTTTAAGCTATCCTCTGACTCCTGAATTGTGGCAAATGCCATGTGCCTCTTACAGCTCCTGGCCATGTGGCCCTTTTCTCCGCAGCTGTAGCAAACAACTGGCTTCCGCGCTTCTAACGCATGCGCTATGTCACCAGGCGCCTTTGAACCTGATGAAGGTGCCGCCTTAGTCCCCTCACTGTCCTTTCCCTGCTGATTGTCTAATAACTTGGAATTTTCGGGTTTCCAGTTATTTCTTGCAAACCTCTTGCGTCCCTGGTTTCCCGACCAGCTTTCTACCTTTTCATTTTTTTCCGAAGTTCGTGGTGTATTGCGGAGACTACGGCGTGAGCAGTAATCTTCGGCGAGTTCTGCTGCCCTGTTCATGTCTACGTCTTTCATCCTATCCTGCACCCAAAGCCTTACCTCCTCGGGAATTCCCCGGTAAAACTGCTCAAGTACCATCAACTCAATGACCTTGTCATGGTTGCCATAGACTTGCGCGCTTTTGAGCCACTCTTCAAAGTTGGCTCTAATTTGGTAGGCATAGTCTGAATGAGATTCGTTGCCCCTCTTAGAGTGCCTGAACCGCAGGCGGAAAGCCTCTGTCGATAGGCGACATTTTCGTAGCAATGCAGCCTTTACCCTGTCATACACCTCGGAGTCCTCTTTATTCATTCTTGCGATAACATCGGACACTTCGCCTGGTAGTACGCATATCAGTTTTTGTGGCCAAGTCTCCCTACTAAACCCTGCATTTTCGCATGCTCGCTCAAAATGCACGAGGTATAATGCAATGTCGTCACCCGCCTTGAAGGTGTGGATTAGATCCTTTATCTTTGATTCTCCACCCCCTGAATTTTGATTTCCCACGGACATACGAAGCTCCAGTTCTTTCAGACGGATTTCATGTTCTTTATCCTCGCGATCCCTCCTTATTTCCTCCTCTCTTTGTTCACGGGCTAAGCGCTCACGCTCCTCTTTCTTTGCCAAAATGGTTTCTCTGGCCTCAATGGCCTCTTCTAAACTCACTTCCTCTTTTCCCAAGTGCTCCAAAATTTGTTGTTTTCTTTTAACCGAGCCGACCGAAATATTCAGCTCCTGACAAATTTCGAGGAGTTCTTGGACCTTAAACTTCTCCATCTTAGATATGCACACCGTTTCTCTTCTAAGGTAATTTTGCCCACGAGCCACCCAATTCTTGGTCTGCGAATCAAAATTTACCAAAATCACCCTACCACGTTACCGACCATCTGCGCTAACGAGTCTGGCGAAAAGAAGAGCAAACACGCGGCACTCACCACTTCGATGCAGCCGACGCAGGCGAATCCCATAAGCTGCCAGCCACTGTTGCGCCTTTGGGTAGCGTGGTGCGGACTCGGGCCATCCGAGTCCCCGGAGAGGACGAGTAGAGAAGCCGGAGAAGGAGAAAAAAATGTTTATATACAGTATTTACATGGTAGCGTGGTACAACATGAAAAGAGAATCACCCACGAGCGCCTCTGCGCTAGCGTTTTTATACATCGTCCGCCTTCCCAAGATCCCTTGCAAAGAAAATTTATGCGCAGGATACTCCAATGAGATCGTCGTCTTCCTCTCCGTCCCCGAAGAGGGAAAGCCAAACACCGCCTCCCTCTGAACCTAGGAAAGGGGCAAGACATGCCCAGTTCGCTGTTTGGTGAGGGAGACCCCACGCGCCAGCGTGGCACCACAGTGAGATGACGTGGAATCCCATGCGCAAAGTCGCTCCCTGATGCAGCCAGGTTGACTCAAGCAAGGCAGAATACCCCGTACAGCTGCTGGGTCGACGCTGCTTCGGAGTGTTGCTCTCGGCGGCTGACAAAAGCTTGGCCAACGACTTTTGTGTCAAGAGGAGCCGGCGACGTGGTTTTTCCAGATTGTCCGCGTCCGTCGCCGTCCCGGTGCAGGGTTGACTCATCAACAGCTGCCAGGTGCCAGCAGGCCGCGAAGACCACGTGGAACTTGGGCGAGGCACAACACCCCCGAATGTCCAGTCTGCAAGCACGTTGCAACATCTGAAGGTCCATCACAACAGGTCATCTCGAACCTCACACATGTAATGCTGTATTTGTGAATATTTTACCGCGCATATCATGGAGAAGTTCTTTAGATTGGCCACAAGCATCGGCTGTCTACCGCGCGTCGGAATCTACATTTCAGTAGTGTTGAAACTGTAACACTATTAGTTAGATTGTGTGGCACTACTGAACTCAACAACACACTGTTTGATCCCCACCACAGTGGCCATATTTCGATGGGGGTGAAACGCTAAGACGCTTGTGTGCTGAAGGGTTTGGT
The DNA here is from genome assembly GCF_043290135.1 of Rhipicephalus microplus. NCBI lineage: Eukaryota > Metazoa > Arthropoda > Arachnida > Ixodida > Ixodidae > Rhipicephalus > Rhipicephalus microplus. The sequence goes on from NC_134704.1 coordinate 212,821,431, forward strand.
TGATTCGCCTGCACCACATGATCCATTTTACAAAGTGCTACACCTCGCCATTCGTTTCAGGGGCGCAACAATGGCAACATCTAAACCGTGTCATTCATTTCAAAAAGCACAGGAGAGGTACAGCACCAAAAGTAGTTCATGACTTTCCTGTACTTTCTGCTCTGACGGCACTGGTTTGGTGCAGCCGCACGTACAGCTTAACAATTAACATAGCATTAGACGTAGGTACTATATCCACTTCTACAAATGCGGCGTCTTTTGCCAAGATGTTTGCACCTCAATAAATTAGGCGAACAAAAATAAGGATTCCACCTTGTCGGCACCTTGTCATTCACTTGTGATGCCGCACTGCTGAACTCGTGCTGCACAACTTCTGAACTTCTCGGGCACAGCTGTGAACCATTTCCGATTGGTGCAGGTGGACTAAACTGACCCTTAAAAGATGAAAGCTTAAAAATATGAAAAATCTGTTAGCTTAAAGTGTCAGAGCAAATGTTTGACAAGCAGTCTTGTCTCCTGTCAGCCTACAATGTCATTTGTTTAAACCCCTGTAAGCCAGAATAATCTAAATTTTCTCACTACTGTACGACTCACGATCACTTCATAGTTGGCATGTGAATCGTCAGAAATTGTTAATTGCCAAATGAACACCCCCGCAGCGAGAGCCATTAACAGGCTTTCCGATATTTAGTTGTGCCTTGTGACAGTTTACGAACAACACCCAGAACTGTTTTGTCCTAATTAACTTTGTTTAGCTCATAAAAGTTTACAAAAAGATGCGCCAAAGCTCATAAGGCTGCACTCAATTTTAGCTTTGCGCATATGTTCAATGGGCTCCTAAAATAATAAATCGTAAAGGTGAGCCCTTGCGGCACAGCTTCCTCAAAGACGTGAATGCTGTCGCGAAGAGCAAGATTATTGTCATTGCATGTGGTACTGTTTTTTTTCATATAGCAGATAAGAGGCGCTGCGGTCGCCGAGGTGTGAGGACGTGCTCCTATCGGCTCCGTCGTTGTCAATGTTCTGCAGCGTTTTTTGGACACCAACCATTGACCTTATATCATCACCATATCGGCCTGAGCACCAAGAACCCGTGGACACCCAGTTTTAGAGATGGGCGCACTTTTTCATCATTTTGGGACGACTTGTCTGCCAGCGTCGAGCAGGCACCGAGCTAAGCCTGGGCGTTCGCGCCAACTGAGCGCAGGTGTTCGCGACAGCTGGGGAACGCACGGTGCGTTCCCGCTATTCGCCGTCGTGTAACCGCTTGCGCCATGTCTATGCAAGTTGCGGTGGAAGGAGAGGATGTTTCTCCCGAGGAACTTCAATCTCCTGGTTGGACCACGGCTGTTAATCGACGGAAACTCAAAACCGTACCCGACGCTACGGGCGAGGCGCCGAGAGCGAAACCCGGTGTGGCGACGGTGTCGCAGCCTCGTTGGTTCCCACAAACGTCAAAAAGCAAGTCATAGCCGCATCAAGGATGCCACAGCTTCCGAAAGATCATTTGCGGGTGATTGTCCGCCCACGCAATGGCCTCGACATGAGGCATGTTAGCCAAATCAAGTTTGCATTCGCCCTCGCCAGGGCGGCGAATCTGGGCAAGGTAGAAATCGCCGAGGACGTAGTTTGTCCCAACGTCATGCAAAACATTGCGGTGGTGAGCACTCCGATGGAGAGGAACGCCAGGGCGTATGCCAGTATATCCAGTGTTGCGTTCAGCGGTGTGGAGTACGAAGTCAATGCATATATGGCTACCCCGGACGACACTTGCAAAAGGGTCATACGAGGGGTAGACCTTGACATCGACTTGGTGAAACTTCAGGCGCTGATTGTTCATGACAGGAACCCAACAGCTCTTGAAGCAAAGCGAAACAAAAACTCGAAAGCGGTGGTGATTCTGTTCGATGGACTCAAAGTTCCCAATCATGTTATTTGTGGTGCGACCATGTTTCGCTGCACATTGTTCAGAAGGCAGACCGATATTTGCTACGCATGTGGCAAGGTCGGACATCGCGCTGACGTATGTCCTACGCCCGATGAAGTCATATGCAGGGGATGCGGCAAGAAATCCCCATCGGAGGAACACGAGTGCAAGCCGATGTGCAAACTTTGCAGAGGAGCACACGTAACAGCAGACAGAAAATGCAAGCAGCGCTTCCAGATCCCGTATGTTGTGCGTCACAGGAGAAAGGAAAGACAAAGGCAAGACTCCAACCAGGGTTTACTGCGACGCTACGCCGCGGAAGAAGACTTCCCAACACTGCACACAGACAAGCCAGGGGGGTGCCAGTGCGACACAGCGCGGTCGCTCCCGAACCAAGGGCAACCGATCACGATCCGGAAGGCGATCAGCCTCTAGGGCAAGATCCCTATCTAGCACTTCTTCGCTTCGCATCACAACACCAGGGGTTGACAAGGGACCGTGGGCCACCAAGGCCAAGAAGACGTCACACTCGCAGGTAAAGGGGGGTGCTGACTCGGAGCATGTTAGCTTCGAGCTAGTTAGTAGTATCCAAAAGGAGAATGATACTCTCAGAAGCATTGTCGAACAGCTAAAGGCTGAAATAGCAGAAATCAATGGAGCTAGGGTGGTGAATGCCGCTCCTCCATCGCGGCCGAACAGGCCCGTTGAGAATATAGGGGAGTCACCAATAGCTGAGGTTCCAATGGACACCCATTATGAGGTTAGGCCGGCAAAGAGTAAGGCCACTACTGAGCATATGAGAAACGAGGAGCTCGATTTTCAGGTGCAAATAACAGATTCATTGGCGGAGATTAAGGAGACTCTTAAGCAAATGACCGAGGCGATGGCATCTCTTGGTGCTAAGACTTCCAAGCTTGAAGAAGAGCTGAGCAACCTGAGAGCCAAGAAGGGCGTGAAGTCGCTGGTTAAGAGTAGGGCTACTTTCTTGGGGGCGACCTCTGGCAGCACCCGGGCTGGATCAGCCGACATCACTAATGATGGCTGCGAGTAACGGCATATTGAACTTCACGATCTGGCAATGGAACTGTTGGGGCTTCTCTCAAAAAAGGGCGGCCTTACAATAGTTCCTCAGATCGAGAGCATCGCGACCGCAGATTATCTTAATACAAAAGGTATTAACGAATACAGTTTCTCTGTCGGGCTACACATCATGCGTAAACAAAAGGCCGGAAGGTAGGGCGGTCTCCACCCTGGTCTCTAACAAACACACTTTTATTGAGCATGACTTAAAGATGGGTAGGTGCAAAATTGAATACCTTTTGGCGAGGTTATCCCGAGTGGCGAGCTCAAAAATAGCATATTGTCACGGGGTCGTGACGTGGCCGAAGACAGGAGATTTGTGTTGGGATTTAACTGTTTATTTGGGCGAACCTGTGCCCGGTAAACGGAAAGTCAAATTACAGCAGCAGTCTCGCACAGATAGCAGTCTCGGACTGATAGCGGCGAGCGGAGCGTCGGCATTCGATCAAGTACTGACAAGCGGCGAAGCGCGTCGGCATTTATACTCTTGCCGTCGAATGTTCTAGCATTATCCCTGGCGGTGGCGTAGGTTCCAGAACAATCTGTACCGTTCGCACAGTTGGCGTGATCTTATTGAAATGATCTACTACAGTCCAGAACCTTCTCGAAAACTGCAGGTTCGTTTGCGCTGAGAATCGTGTGGGTTTTGAGACGATAAAAAAAACTTGGGAAATGGAAAGTGGCATTGCCCCCCTCTGAAAAAAGGCATCGTCCCAATGCTTTAACTAAAGATGAAAGTACAATAATAATGCAAGAAAGTACAATGAATAAATTACGATACAACAAAAATACAAAAAACACTGGTTCAGTTTGTTAACGCGAATGAAACGGCTTGAGGCGCGCGACAAGGACGACTTCAGGTCGCGATCGGCGTCGTTGAGAGTTCGTGATGCCGTCGGGGACAACCTCGTAATCAAGTGGGCCGAGACGTCGAACCACCCTGTACGGTCCGAAGTACCGTCGCAGAAGCTTTTCACTTAGTCCACGTCAGCGTATCGGCGTCCACACCTAAACGCGTTCACCGGGCTGGTATTCCACGAAGCGTCGTCGAAGGTTGTAACGGCGGCTGTCGGTCGTCTGTTGATTCTTAATACGGAGACGCGCAAGTTGTCGGGCTTCTTCGGTGCGTTGAAGGTACTCGCTCACATCGAGGTTTTCTTCGTCGGTGACGTTGGGTAACATGGCATCGAGCGTCGTTTCCGGGCTCCTTCCGTAGACCAATTTGTATGGAGATATTTGCGTCGTCTCCTGCACCGCCGTGTTGTATGCGAAGGTCACATACGGAAGAATGGCGTCCCACGTCATGTGTTCGACATCGACGTACATTGACAGCATGTCGGCGATCGTCTTGTTAAGCTGCTCGGTGAGGCCGTTGGTCTGTGGGTGGTACGCTGTCGTCCGGCGGTGGTTTGTTTGGCTGTATGCCAAGATCGCTTGAGTTAAGTCGGCAGTCAATGCCGTTCCTCTGTCGGGGATAAGGACATCCGGGGCGCCGTGACGTAGGACGATATTTTCAACGAAGAACTTAGCTACCTCGGATGCACTGCCTTTTGGCAGAGCTTTTGTCTCGGCGTAGCGGGTGAGGCAGTCGGTAGCTATCACGATCCACTTGTTTCTGAAAGCCGACATCGGGAACGGCCCCAGTGGGTCCATACCAATCTGCTGTAAAGGTCGGGAAGGTGGATCAATTGGCTGCAGAAGTCCCGCTGGCCTTGTCGGCAGAGTCTTGCGTCGCTGACAGTCCCGGCATGTTCTCACATAACGAGTGACGTCGGTGGTAAGACGTGGCCAGTAGTACCTTTCTTGTATCCTCGCGAGCGTGCGAGAAACACCGAGGTGCCCTGCCGTCGGATCGTCGTGCAGGGCCTGCAGGAGTTCTGGTCGCAGAGCTGAAGGCATCACAAGAAGGTACTTAGCTCGAAGTGGTGAAAAGTTTTTTTTTTGTAGAAGACCGTTTCGTAGAAAGAACGACGCAGGTACGCGCTTGAATACCTTCGGGACTTCGGCGGTCCTGCCTTCGAGGTATTCTATTAGGGCCTTAAGTTCCGGGTCGGCCCGCTGTCGTTCAGCGAAGTCGTCGGTAGTTATCGTTCCTAAGAAGTAGTCGTCATCCGGGTCATCGGGTAGTGGTTGGTCGACAGGCGCACGAGAGAGACAGTCGGCGTCGGAGTGTTTTTTGCCGGACTTGTAAATGACAGTAATGTCATACTCTTGAAGTCTCAGGCTCCATCGTGCGAGGCGACCTGAAGGGTCCTTCAAGGTGGCTAGCCAACACAATGCGTGGTGGTCGCTCACAACTTTGAAGGGCCTGCCGTAGAGGTAGGGGCGAAATTTTGATGTACCCCAGATGATGGCGAGGCACACCTTTTCTGTTGTGGAATAATTTGCTTCTGCTTTTGATAGCGATCGGCTGGCGTAACTAATAACCCTTTCAAGTCCGTCAGCCCTCTGCACAAGAACGGCACCAAGACCTATGCTGCTTGCGTCAGTATGTAATTCTGTTTCGGCGAATTCGTCGAAATGGGCAAGTAACGGAGGCGTCTGGAGGCGATGTTGAAGCTCCTGGAAAGCGTGTTCCTGCGGCGTTTCCCACTTAAACTCCACGTCGGCCTTGGTAAGGTTAGTGAAAGGATCGGCGATGCGGGTGAAGTTTTTCACGAACCGCCTATAATAGGCACACAGGCCCAGAAATTGGCGCACGGCTTTCTTGTCAGTGGGCGGCGGGAAGTCGGCGATGGCGACTGTTTTCCGTGGATCGGGACGAACTCCAGACTTGCTGATAACGTGCCCCAGAAACAAGAGCTCCTCATACGCAAATCTACACTTTTCTGGCTTCAGTGTGAGTCCGGAAGTCTTGATGGCTTGAAGTACAGCTTCAAGGCGCTGAAGATGCTCGTCGAAACTCGAGGAAAGCACGACGACGTCGTCCAAGTACACAAGGCAAGTCTGCCACTTCAATCCTGCCAGTACTGTATCCATAACGCGTTGAAAAGTTGCAGGCGCTGAGCAAAGGCCGAAGGGCATCACCTTAAACTCGAAGAGGCCGTCCGGTGTTATAAACGCCGTCTTCTCTCGGTCTCTTTTGTCGACTTCGATTTGCCAATAGCCAGTCTTGAGGTTCATTGACGAAAAGTACTCAGCGTTATGAAGCCGATCAAGTGCGTCGTCTATTCGTGGGAGAGGATAGACGTTCTATCTTGTGATTTTGTTCAGGCAGCGATAATCGACGCAGAAACGTAGGGTCCCATTCTTTTTCTTCACTAACACCACGGGGGATGCCCATGGACTCTTGGACGGCTGGATAATGTCATCGCGCAGCATTTCATCAAATGTCTCTTCATGGCCTCAAGTCCTCGCGTCGAAACGCTGTACCGACTCTGACAGAGTGGTCTGGCACTTTCTTCGGTTATGATGCGATGTTTCGTGATTGGGGTCTCCCGAATTTTCGATGACGACGAAAAGAAATCTTCGTATTGCAGGAGCAGGGCCTTGAGCTGTTCTTGCTTATCGTTCGGAAATCTGGGATTGACGTCAAAAGCTTTGGGGGGGGGGGGGCTTGGTTCCTCTGAGCAGGTTCCGCAGAATCGGCGAGGGCGAAAGCACTGGTGGCTTCGACAATTTCTTCGATGTATGCGACCGTTGTTCCTTTGTTCAAATGTTTGTACTCATTGCTGAAATTCGTGAGCATAACTGTTGCTTTGCCTCCCCGCAGCTCTGCAATTCCTCTTGCGACGCAAATATTTCGGGTGACCAACAGATGTTGACTGCCTTCAACGAGGCCTTCCAAGTCAGCTAATTTAGGAGCGCCGACTGAAATAATGACGGTTGAGCGAAGCGGAATGGTGACTTGTTCTTCCAGCACATTCAAGGCATGGTGTCTTGACGGCGTGCGCGGCGGTAGTGCTTCTTCTGTGGATAACTTTATCGACTTTGTTTTTAGGTTTATGACAGCATCATGGAGGCATAAGAAGTCCATGCCAAGGATGACATCTCTCGAGCAACGCTGTAGGACTACGAAGTCTGTAGGATAAATACGGCCGTTAATGGTGACTCTCGCTGTGCAGATTCCTGCAGGCGTTACGAGATGACCTCCGGCTGTGCGGATTTCAGGGCCTTTCCAAGCTGTCCTAACTTTCTTTAACTTCGTGGCGAACGACCCACTGATGACAGAATAGTCGGCTTCAGTATCGACGAGAGCGGTCACACTGTGGCCGTCAATAAGAACGCCGAGGTCGCTAGTTCGCCGTCTCGCATTACAGTTAGGGCGTGGCGTCGAGTCACGGCTGCGTCGGCTTGTTCCGCTGCTTCCATGTTGCGTCGTCAGGCCACCTTCGGTAAGTGAGCTTTTGCCGTCAGGGCTTTGCCTGTTTGGCGTTGTGTTCGGAAAGCTCCGTCGCGGTGTCGTCGTCGTCGGAGGATCTTCGGTAGTTCGTCGCACAGCAACCGCACCTGCACCGGTTGCTGCCCTTAGTTTCCCGGATACGGGCTAGGAGACCGGCCCCGCGTTGTGCCAGAGTACTGCCGGTGGTGCGGTGACGTGCGGCGGCTGGGCGACGGCGAACGCGAAGGGCTTCGTGGTGTCCATCGAGTTCCTGTCAGGTAGTCGGCGATGTCACGTGGTCGTTCTCCTGGCTGTGGACGTGGTGCATTGACGGCGAAGCCACGCAGTCCCATCTGTCGGTACTGGCAACGGCGGTATGTGTGTCCGGCCTCGCCGCAGTGGTAGCCGAGCGGGCGATGGTCAGGGGTGCGCCAGACGTCAGTCTTCCTCGGTGCACTGCGCTGGGCCGCTGGCGAACGGTGTGACGTCGGTTGGGGTGGTGGCGGCGGTGGCGTCTGTCGACGGAAGTGTGATGGGGCGGCGTTTTGGCGTGAATGGGGAGGAGCGTTGTGGCGCAGTTCAGCGGCGTAGCTCATAGCTTCCGGCTCGGGCAGTGGTGCGTGGGGAATTTGAATCGATTGCCGAACTTCTCGCTCAATGTCGGCAATTGAATTCACTTGAGGCTGTGCCGAAGGCAACAGCCTGCGCAGCTCTTCCCGCACGATCGCTCGGATCGTTTCACGCAGGTCTCCGGAGTTACTGGCTTGAGCAGCAGCGTAGTCTGCAGTCAGGCAACGATCATACTGTTTGGTGCGCATGCCCAGGGTATTTTCGATAGTGGTCGCTTCGGCTACAAATTCTTGGACAGTTTTCGGTGGGTTTCTCATCAGTCCCGCGAAAAGCTGCTGTTTGACCCCTCGCATGAGGAAACGAACTTTTTTCTCCTCAGGCGTGTCTGGGTCAGCGTGACGGAATAGTCGGGTCATTTCTTCTGTGAAAATGGCGACATTTTCATTTGGTAGCTGAACCCGGGTCTCTAATAAAGCAGCGGCTCTCTCTTTGCGAGCGACGCTCGCGAACGTTTGCAGGAATGCGCCACAGAAAACATCCCACGTTCGGAGCGTGGACTCTCGATTTTCAAGCCAGGTCCTTGCGGTGTCTTCCAAATAGAAGAACACACGACGCAGCTTTTCGTCATGGTCCCAGTGGTTGAGGGCAGCCACACGGTCGTATGTTTCGAGCCAGGACTCCGGGTCTTCGAACGATGACCCATGGAAAATTGGTGGTTCCTTGGGTTGATGCATGACCATCGTGGGCTGGGACGCTGCGGTTGTCATTGTCGCTGCAGTCGCGGTCATGGCCTTGGTCTTCTGCGCCTTGTCTTGTAGAAGCCCGTACTCCGGTTGTAGCCCTTGCTGTCGGCGGCCCTTTCGCTGCTCCTGGTTGGCGTCGGTGTCTTCTCCGCTACGTGGGCTGGGTTCACGGCTTGACGGGGGCGTCCGGTACATGAACGAAGCAGCACCTCCACCAGATGTCACGGGGTCGTGACGTGGCCGAAGACAGGAGACTTCGTGTTGGGATTTAACTGTTTATTTGGGCGAACCTGTGGCCGGTAAACGGAAAGTCAAATTACAGCAGCAGTCTCGCACAGATAGCAGTCTCGGACTGATAGCGGCGAACGGAGCGTCGGCCTTCGATCAACTACTGACAAGCGGTGAGGCGCGTCGGCATTTATACTCTTGCCGTCAAATGTTCTAGCGTTATCGCTGGCGGTGGCGTAGGTTCCAGAACAATCTGTACCGTTCGCACAGTGGGCGTGAGCTTATCGAAATGGTCTACTGCAGTCCGAAACCTTCTCAAAAACTGCAGGCGCGGTTTGCGCTGAGAATCGTGTGGTGTTTTGGGACGATAACAAAAACTTGGGAAGTGGAACGTGGCAATATTCATCCTCAACGTGTACAGTTTCCCTAGAGGAGGGCAGCATCGCTTCACTTCGTTGTTGGCCAAGGCAGTTTCTGTAGCAGGCAGGGTCAGGGCCCCCATTGTTGTGGCCGGGGACTTTAATGCCCACCATCAGGCTTGGGGTTACCCGCACACCACACGCAAAGGCGCGAATCTCTGGCAGGCAGCGGTGGACCTTTAACTTACATTAATATCAGATTCCAACTTTCCCACTAGGATTGGCAACTCTGTGTCACAGGATTCGACTCCCGATCTCACATTTGTGGGGTCGGCAGGGGAATTTTCCTGGGCTAACTTGGGAGTAGAATTAGGAAGTGATCACTATATTGTCAGCACAGAGTTGCAGGTAGGCAGGAAGCCTCCCAGGACTTTCAAATACATAGACTGGGATAACTTCCGAAAGATCAGAGAGGAAAGAGGGAGTGAATTATCGGAGAACTTCCAAGGTTGGATGGCTAGTGTCAGAGGGGACGTAGAAGAAGCGACCAAGTTTATACACACCGAGCTCGAGGTTAATCAGATGGATAGCAGATTAGCACACTTACTAGAGGCCAAGGATTCTCTGCTGACTATATGGAAAACGCAGAAGCTCAATCGCAGGCTTAGGAAGAGGCTAGCCGTGCTATACCAGGAAATTATGACACATTGCCAAGTACTTGAGAGACAGCAATGGCAGGAAGTGTGTAACATGGTGGATGGACGGATGCGAATAGGTGAGAAATGGAACCTACTCAAGCACCTGCTTCATGGAAATAAGACCAAATCCAGCCATAATTGGGTGGTGGATAGAATTCTACATGCGAAAAGGTAGCACCACAGGGATGACGAAATCGCCACGCGCTTAGCACGGAGGTATCTTCCTCTGGCGGACGATGCTGGATCTCCGAGGCTGGCCTGGTCACGATATGAGGGCAAACCAGCCGTGCGCCTAGATAGGCCGTTTCAAGAGGCGGACGTTCGCGAAACACTACAAAAGCTCAATGGCCGGTCAGCCCCGGGACCCGATGGCATAACTAACAAACTGCTGCGCAATTTAGACGACAGGTTGATAAAGGTCATAACGGCAGAGCTCAACCGTATATGGGAATCGGGTGTCTTTTCATATGAGAGGAAGGTTGCGTCCGTGATTTTCAGCCCCGGGGCTGAAAACCTCCGGCCAATCTCTCTCTTGTCTTGCTTGGGCAAGGTGGCGGAGGATGTGATAAATGATCGGTTCTCTAAGCACATTGAGGACGAGGATCTTTTTTCAAACAACATGATAGGCTTCAGGCCTCACCTCTCAGCGCAGGACGCTATGCTACTCATCAAGCATGATATATTAGATAGATACACCCGAGACACGAGGGCCATTCTCGGTCTCGATCTGGAAAAGGCCTTCGACAAAGTGTCACATAGGCATATTCTAGACTCGATCTCCCGCCTTGACCTGGAAGAAAAGTTTTACAGATTTGTGCAGTCCTTTCTCGGAGGTAGGAAGGCCACCATCAAATTGGGTGACCTAACATCAAAGGCTTACGATCTCGGGCAACGGGGTACGCCACAAGGGTCGGTTATTTCGCCGCTCTTGTTCAACGTAGCGACGCAGGGCTTGGTAGTCGAGCTTGAGCAAACGGAGAGCATTGGCTCCGCAATTTATGAAGACGACATCACTCTCTGGTGCTCTGGCGGGTCGGACGGCAGCGTTGAAGAAGCACTGCAAGCGGCAGTACATTGCGTCGAGAAACACGTTAGTCAGATGGGCCTCCGTCTCTCACCTTCTAAATCAGAGTTGCTCATATATCGCCCCACTTGAAGGGAACCGAAGCCTAAAGGGTGGAGGCCTGCCGAGGAGACAGATATTAGGTTACGAACTTCATCCGGGTGCGAGATCCCCAGGGTTCGTTCTCTCCGGGTGCTAGGCATGATTATTGAAGCTAACGGTCAGCACGGGCGTACTATAGAAAAGCTTACAGGACATGCTGAAGGAGTACTCAAACTCATTGCAAGGGTTTTCAATAAAAAGGGGGGCTTAGCGAAGATAATTTACTCAGGCTATTTCACGCGTTCCTCATGAGCCATGTGAATTATGTCACTCCCATGCCAGATGGCAGAAACACGAGATTAACAAGCTGAACACGCTAATCAGGAAGTGTATTAAGAGAGTCCACGGACTCCCAATGCACACACGCACAGAAAACGTAGCAAGACTTCGCATACACAACTCATTGGAAGAAGTTATTGAAGCTCAGCAGACCACACATATTTCCAGACTCTCGTCTACAACGGCTGGAAGGAGAATCCTGACTAAGGTCGGGCTCAGTCCGACAACTTTAAAGGATAGGACCACTCAGCTTTCGGATAGTATGCGTCAGGCTATTACAGTCTGCCCTATTCCAAGGAACGTGCATCCGACTTTCAACGCTGGCAGGAGGGCGGCTCGCACCTCCGCGATTCTGTGGTACGCGCATGCGCAAAAGGCAGAGTCGTGTTTTGTAGACGCTGCCCAGTACGATGGTGACTCCAATCGCTTTGTTGCTAACGTTGTGGACCTAAAGGGACGGGTATAATCAGCCGCGTCAATCAGCACCTCGTCGGCTTGTAAGGCAGAGCAACTGGCCATTGCACTGGCGATCCTCAGGTCGGACAGAGAAGAGATATTTACGGACTCGAGATCAGCCCTTCGAGCTTTCACAACTGGGGCTGCTTGTGAGGAAGTTGCTAGGACACTTGACGGTAAGGTGCTGACTCACCACGTCATTACATGGTTCCCGGCGCACGAAGGCGCCAAGTTAGGGGGTGAGCCAACGTCAATGAGTTGGCCCAGGCACGAGGTCTTGCCGGCCGCGCCGGGCACTGGGAAGCCTGTGTGCCGGGTAGGACCGGCGACCGGCTTGGTCTGACCCTTTCGGAAGCTGACCCACCCCACTTCAGAAACATTCTCTACACCTTTAACGAGATTACTAGCCACTACCAGATGAGCCGCAGGGCTTTCCTCTTGCCACATCAAAATCTCACGAGGCCTCAAGCCGTAACTCTCAGGCTTCTCAAGACAAAGTCGTATCCCACACTATCCGTCTTCAGTAGGTACACAGAAGTCTCGCCTCTGTGTCCCGACTGTGGGGCGGTTAGTGTTTTTAAGCACATGCTCTGGGCGTGCCCCTCTTTGCAGCACCACACAATCCACGGCTTGATGGAGGAAGCCTTCTCTGCTTTCCTCACGAGCCACAACTGGTTTGACCAACTCCCGGCTGTCCAGAAGGCCCACGATACGGCGGTGAGGCTTGGCCTCCCTGTCCCAACGTAGGAGCGGCCCGCAGTCTTGCCCCTATAAAATGGGGTGAAGATTCTTCCGGACCCGAATGAAGTTAACTATCTATCTATATAGCAGAGAAACGTCCCAGGATTCTTTGAGCACATCTGCTTCTGTTTGAATTAGGTTGTCATAACTGTAGTGTCTACCACTACGAAGTGAAATTTTGTGCACTACTGTCATGAAAAAATCTAGGAAATCACACAGGTAATTGAAACATACATGATTTTGACTTATCCACAGCCCCCCTGCAAGATAGTACGTATTTCAAGTCTTAACCTCTAAAAGTAGCAGGGAGAAAAAAACTTCAGCTTTCAAGCACAAGTATACTGAAAAAGTAAACACAATAACAAGTGTGTATTATATGTCACCTTTATTGATCCAGTATTCAGACAGATTCACATTATGTACCATCAATTGATTTCAGGGGTGCTTGCTTGCAATAGAGTGCTCAAGTTCTATGGATAGGCCTATGCAAAAAAGAGATTGTGCTTAGTGCTGAGCAGATAGTGTAGTGTAAAAGCAGCAACAAGTATGTACAAATAACAAAATTGTACAATGCATTCCTAAAGCTAATTTTCTTAGAATTGGGCCTTTTCGATCAGTAAGCACACACCTTATAAATGTTCCTTTAGCATACATGTTCGCTGCATACTCAGCAGACTGGTCATTACCTGCGACGAGAAATTCTAGCTGCAATAACTGTGTAACTGAACCCTAACAATGAATGTAGCATGCCTGAAATATTTTTAGGCCCATCACCTTAACAGATATCACCTATGATATGGGCTCACGGCTAAGAATTAAAACCAGTGTCTACCCTGTCGACACGACGCAACATTGCACAATTGTGAAGTACTCAATGTAGCATTGCAGAACGAGAAAGATTAAGAAATGCACGCATCCGCAATCGCTTATTTAACAAATTTGGCAAAACTACATTGCTCTCACTGCTCGAGCTATCTATCGGCAATGTGCAAGTTTCCTTCCCGATTCCAGATGATGCATTCACTTCACTTCAAGATCAACGCTACAGGGCAAGCGTTGCATATGACGGCAGAATCGGACCCTTGTCCTGTAGCCACGCTTTTAAACTCGAGCGCTGCAACACAGTGAGAGCGACGTTCATTCAGCGATCTCGATGTTCAGTTATATGCATACGCTTGTTGGCTTTCAAGAGTATTTACACATAGGTTGAAAGCTTTCGATATGTATGATTGACTTGTTTTGTTCGGACCCGACCGTATACATTGATTGTACCGGCTTGGACACTCGCAATAAACGATGAAAACCTTACTTCATTGAAGTTGCTTTTGCCAGTCGAGGCCAGCTAGGTCGCCTGGCGATAATTACAGACGCGAAGCGCGATTTTGCAACGAAAAAAAAACCAGAGGAAGCGAGCAGTGCGAACTAGCCGCGGGCCCCCCACCACCTGCAGCAAAAAAGCGTCTGTTTATTGATGATGATAGTACTTATGATAGTATTACCAGCGCCATTTCGCCTCGCAGTATTGCAGTTCAGTACGCTGCCGCTACGCATTTGCATGTTATTTTGATACAACAGCCCAAAGGTACAGTTTCCGTTCTCTAAAGTGGTAAGTGTTCTGTGGGGTAGTTCTCTACTTTTTGAGGCGAGGAAGGGAGTATTGCGAATGAAGACTTAAGGTCAGTGCACACCGATGACTAGCAGCGGTCGCGCGACAATTTGCGACTGGCGACCAAAAGGCACCTGATGTTCACAACGGCAGGGGCTGCATGCGAGCTACCGGAAGTCGCAAAATTGGAGATTCACGTCCGGATCTCGTCATCAGCGAGAACTCTGGAGACTGGCGCTGATTAGCTGATTGACGCCAGCAAAGTGAGCGGAGCAAACCGAGCACGCCGCAATTATTGTTTTCGTCCCTTCTCGCCAGCGTTCCCAAGGAGTTCGACTCAAGCGATGGACAAGAAATTTTTATGGCGCTGGTGCGCTATGCCATGGTTTGCGCTGTGCTTCTGTCCTGGCAATACAGAAATCTCCAAAGAAAAAAAGCCGGTGGTGGGTGTGACCATCCCTCCGCTCGCGAGAGTTGGCCGGCTATGCAAGCCGCCTACCTCTTGAGCTGCGCCGAGACGACGCGGAGTATTTCTGAGAGTAGTACGTATTCAGAAACGCTCATTGAATATAACTTGGCTTGCCACAGCCTCCAATAGGCACCGCACACTTGCCAGAGGGAGCTGCGTTGCTCACACTGCCCCGTCTCAAAGTTTCTCACATTCGCTGTTAGGGGCACGCAGAACCGAGACGCGTGCTCGCGTCCCCAATCTATCCCGGGAACAATCCGCCGGCAGATTCAGGGCCTGAAACACTCGCGTCGCGTTCCATTTTCACCATGGCCGTCTCAAGGTTTCTTTTTTTAATTCGCTAGGTTATGTATTCTGGCGCTGTAGTCAGACGGGAAAACTCGACTGAACAGTACCTATGCCGCACAAACGCGTCTCGAACGTGGTGTCTTTAGTCGGTAGCCAGTGCCCTCTTTGAACTTTTCGGCTTCTAGAGAACACTATCAATCAGTCAATCTGTCATTCAATCAGTCAATCAATCATTGAAACAAGTTTATTTTTGTCTATTTTAAAAAAAGAAAAAAATCGGCAAATAAAAGCTGTCTTCCGACAGCTTGACGAGCCCTCCACCTCTAATACTATGGATCGAAAAAAGTGCGAGTTCTATAGTAGCCTGGTCGGCATTTGTTCTAGTTTGCTAGTTTAACGAAGGGCGTGTGCAGTACTCACGGATTAAAACAGGACACTCGGAGCGTGTGGCCGATGGTAGATATGCCACCGCTCATGGGTGCGTGTGGAACCAATGTGTTGCATTGTGGTATGGAGTGAGGGAGAGAACACCTACGGAGCAAGATTACTCCATCCGGTCACCAGATTGTCGGCCTGTAGTTCACCATGTGTACACAGCCAGCGGGGTGCTGGAAGGCTCACGCACATTCGCATGTGACCGCACTAGCTCGCCACTGCGCACCACTTTATTGCCACGCCAGAAGACGACCCTCTCGTTCTGCGTGCTTAGGTGAAGTAGCACGCGTGCTGTGCAAGTAAAACACAGAATTCAGTTAGAGATTGCACCTTGCGTGCGTTCGTAGACATAATAAACGTTTGTTCAAAATCATGAAAAGTTTTCTTTTGGTTTCTGCCTCGACAAAAAAGAAAATGAGGGTCAGGCTTGCCTTCATGCAACATAAAATTATTATCATGTATTAGTGTCGTTAGTGCAAACTGTAGCCCATTGTTGAATAAACAAGCGGAAGCTCGCTCGTTCTTTCGTGGTCGACAGCTCTACAAATGTTTGCCACGGTGAATATCCACACGCACTATTTATTGACTGCTCGGGGCAAAACAACAAAATACTCCGAAAAAATTACCCCGAAAAAAAAAACATGCATGTGCATAATCTCTACATTAAAATAATACCAAACGCCATACAGCGCTACAGGCTAAATGTTTGCACACACAGGAGATGTAACGCAGGTGCATGTGAATGAGCCAAAATATGCGTGAGTAACTAAAAAGTTATACGAACGCTGTTAAACAGAAGAAACAAAATGGGAGACCACAACACAGTAAACACCTATCTTTAACCATCCACTAATCAAAGCATTTCACAGAGCAAAACATTGATTAGAACAAAATAAAAGGCTGTTAACCAGAACGAAATAGAATGCGATTATTCATAATTCCATGCACACTACTTCGCCCTCAGTAGCATACACTTCGTGGATATGCGTGAATTTTTTTTTCTCTGTTTAGCCTTCGCACTTTTTGTTCACAATTGCAGAGCTATAGACACGACAGCTGTATTCGGATTTGAGAGGTACTCTCTCGATCTTGGTTTTCATAATAAAAGTTGTTGTGATTTTATAGATCCGCCGCTTTCTGGCCAGTCGTCTTCAGTACACAGTTGTTGGTAGGTTGTTATATGAACGCGATTTCTGCATCTAGTATTTCACGGATTCGTCCTTGGTCCTGTACTCTTTCCCATGTTCATGAACGACCTTTTTATTGGCCTTTCATTTTCCTCTCGACTTTTTTGCAGGTTACTGCTTCCTTTATAGTCGAATCGCGCACAAAATTGACCATGATATTGTACAAGATGACTTGCACCAAATCGAATCCTGGTGTTCCAATTCATCAATGAAACTCAACACCTCAAAATGCAAAGTTACGCAGTTGTCCCGTTACTGCTCAAGCAGTAATGACATGTACTCCTTAAACTTGATAGTTTTGTCCTGCATCGAATTATATGATTATCTTGATATGACAACAAAGAACAAGTGGACATGGTCTCATTACAATACAAAACTTAACTGCCGTTACTACTAAATCATTTGGTTACATCAGACGTTCCATTTCATTGTGTCTCATACACGCGAAAACTGGCTTATGAAATATTTATCCGAGGTAAGCTTGAATAAGCCTCAACTAAATAAAGCACACATCAAGCATACATCATTACATTTCAGAATCTATGCAGAACCATACGGCCAGATTTGTCTCTTCCAGGTACGGCTGAGATGAAAGCATCATTGCCATAAAATTACCTTTGGGACTGAAGTCAGTTTCGTTCCATCTTAAAATTGCAAGGGTGCACTTGTTCAATCAGCTTAATTATAATTTCCTTAACTCCACAGTAAACTCCTTAATTTCCCAAACCGTACATGTCGTCGCCTTTTTATTAATTCTGGCAGCATCTAGTGGTTGCACGGTTCTACATCTTCTTGCAATCACACTTTTTCGCCGACAGTCTTTGCTGAACGAAACACTTCGCCAGGCTATGTTGTAACCGAGCGTAACGCTATTATGTTTAGGCAGTTTTTTACTGATCATTTCACGCGGTAGCGTTCATTGTGTCCTTACACTATTTTCTTTTTCTTCTTCTTTTTTATTTCTTCTTTATGCCTCGTTCTGCTTGCAAGCTTTGCTTTGCATCTTAACAAGTTTTCCTTTTTTCTCAGATATATGTGTTCATATCGTTATCACATATTTTTCATGTTTCACTTCTATGTTATTCTCGCCTCTATGTGTTTCACCTACAGGCAATTTAAGGAAAAACAAATTGTGATGATGACGATGAATTGCATTGCGTGGTTACCTGTGTACTATTGCATGCGTTCGAAAACACTGTGACAAAACACCCTGGTATTTCAACTTTCACTTCCATATTATTTGCTTTACATATTATTTGCTTACCTATTGTTACCAATTGTGCAGAATACATTTAATCTTTTGCAGAAAAAACAACAAACAAATAGTCTCAAAAAAATAGCGGTTCCATCTTTAGGCAAGGAACTCCTTGCTGCACTTTGTCGCAGTCCGATCGTCTTCCCTAATACCTATGCCATACACAAGGATTGGATGGAATGTAGTTTTTCTTACCAGTAATGTTTCCGCAAGGCGTTTTCTAGTGGACAACGATTCATATATAATTGTGGGAATATTTATTAGTGGTTCATGAACCAAATGTAATTATCAACGACGAGGCAGCGTGAGGCACCGGTTAGAGAAACAGCATAGATCAAAAGAGCGAGCCGAGCGAGAACGGCTTTGCTGATGCTTCTGCATGACGGTGCATCGTCTTCTTTATATAACACGTACATTGATGTACCTATGTACGCTCCGATGTAACTGAATACGAAGCAAAATGGAGAAAGGGCCCTTCTTTCATTATGCGCGTACTGCTCCCGTATTGATCGCCTAACCTGAATGACTTGGCTACATTAATAGTGCGTGTCCATAATCATTGAAATATCATTCTTAGTTCACTATTATGGGGTACGCCATAGATTCTGGGACACACCGCATTTTTTCTCAGATCCTGAAGCACACCGCATTTTTACCACATGAAATCATTTATTATATACCCAATAAATGTGAACATTCGTTCAACCCAATGCAAACGCGACCACTGAGAGCAGGAATCGACCATTAATGCGTCCTCGAGCTAAGCAGTGCTGCATTCGAACCCCTAAGCTACCACAGCTGGCGTCACTATTTGCACAATCTTTTCGACTAGAAGACTGTCATGATGGACACATGTACATCTGAGGCAAAATGTACAAGTGTGTGTGAACGTTGTTCGGCAGTCAAAGATAAATTAGGGCCTGTAATCATAAAACAGTCGGTGTCAGAATGGCGTTTGTGATCGGAATCAAGGCCGATCTGGATTAGGCTTGAACTGGATCAGGTGCTGCCCTGGATTGAGATTGTGGCGCTTGCAGTCTGCACGTCGCACTCTGGCTCCTGGATTGTGATGTGCCTCACGTACAATCGGCAGTCAAATGAATGGCAAAGCGCATGCCGCACAAGTAGTGTGCACACTTTAGTCATAATGGTTCCCTCCGCATATTCACTGTGGCAGCACTGCGTGATTCTCTACAGTAAGATATTTTCGCTGCTGTTCTAGTTGTGAAGAAAGGCCACGAAAATGAAATAAAATGAAAGTGAAAACGATTCAAATCGCTCAGAACGCTCACGGGCCCCTATCTTCTCCACATCAGAACTAGAACCGAAGCAAAAATGTTCCATCATGAAGGGGTCACGCAGTGACACCAAACCGGATGTGCGCAGTTGCCACCGGTGATGATTGGACGGAGCGCACTATACCGTTGCCCATGCTTGGACCACGCGCTGCGTTGTTCTCGTTTCACTTGACGCGATAGTATACATCTGCGCCAAATTCGATGCGGATTCTTTTGGAATGTTTGGCAGCAACCATTGTTGATCATGATCGACAAATGGGATACGAATCGCTCCTAATCCTGATCGGAAACTTTCTTGTGACGCCGGTATTACGCAAGAATTGTAGACGAGCGAAAGCTTCAGCCCACCTTGTTTGGCGTACATAGCTTTAGCTGAACGACCGAAATTCCGGCATCATGTTTTCATAACGGGGTTTATATGCAGTCAAGGTACTACTTTCAGTGAAGTGGAACGTCGTTCCGCTATTTCATGACAACAAAAATAATATCGATCCGACAAACACAAGAAGCACAAACAGGTTCCAAGTGCGCTGCAGTGAAAGCGGTGGCAAGTCAACCTCAAGAGAAAAAAAAATGGCAGCATATCCACGGAGTGAATGATGGAGAGTGGGGCGAAGCATCCGTCCGTCCATTCGTTCTTACTTCCGCCCGTCCATGCGTCTGTCTGTGTGACCGTCCGTGCGTGCGTGCGTCCATTCACCCGTCCGCGCATGCGTCGGTTCATGCGTTCGCACGTCCATCTGTGCGTCCTCCTGCATTCATCCATGCATCCACCCCTGCGTCCGTCCATGCTTCCATCCGTCGGTGCAGCCATCCGTGAGTCCGTCCATGCATCTGTCTGTGTGTCCGTTCGTCCATCTATTCAACACTGCAAGTACCATCTCACATCTTTTCATCATATATTCCGCACATGCACCACCATCCAGTGAACATTCCAAGGACTAAACGAAAGGTGGCATACGCACACTTTCTTAGGGCTTGCGCTTCGTGTCTACTTCCCAACTTTAACCACCTTGAGTTTATGGTATATACTAGTTCACTGTATTCATGGCACTGCGGCCCAACGCTCGCTAAATCTATCTAAAACCAAGGAGGTTATGCCCAGCGAGTATAACGTAGCAACCCTTTCTAGTCCGATAGTGCTCAATGTACATGCCACTGGCTGCTAAGGAGGAATGAAAGACAGGAGAATTCAGCTTTTAGTTGATGCGCACGCTGCGAATGTTTTATTGTTCAACAACGCACAGAAGAAATCTCTCACCGGCACTACCTTGGAAGTCAAAATGTAAGACTGGTTACACACTACGACCATTACTACGACTACGAGGGACGAACGGGTGCTGCTATAAAGAGCTTCGCCCCTAAAAAGTGGCAGATCGCACGTACAGTGGGAATCGATGTTATGTGAAGCATGAATGGAAATGTTGATATGTCACTTTAAAATCAGCCCAACGTTAAGCGGTGGAGGTACATGATGCCTTACATGACTTCCGCGTCATGATTATCATGTTTGGATGCGTCATTTACTTTCGTCATCTATTCACGTCACGTGATAACAAATTTAGTAAATGTGGAGGTATCAAAACGACCACGAGAACGCTGAGAGTTGTATGTTGTCATGCTTTTTCATGACACGCGTGTCAGGATTATCATGTTTGCTCCAGTCATATAGTTTTGTCATCCAATGACGTCACGTAATACCGAATTTGGTATATGTCGTTCTAGTGAAACGGCCGTGAGCCAATCATAAAGGGTCCAATATACTCCAATGTAGTGTTGACGCGGTCACGCTGTGCACAGCGACGCTACGTTAGCCAAACGCGAGCACTCTATACTATGATGCCAGGTGCAACCAGCGTCCTTTGGCGCGGCCCAACGGCAACCAGCGCAAAATGCGACATGCTGCATTTCGAGCCGATGCGTTCCCCAGACAACACCGCGTCTCCCTCTTTTCGTGATGGAGGGACGCCGGACACGCTGAAAAAGCGACGCAGCGCGGCGCGCGCCTGCGAGTATATGACAGGACAGGCACATGGCGTGGCAACGCCGGTGTGATGCGACGAAATGAACGCCGCGAACACGCGCATCGCGTCAAGTCGAAATGTATTGGCACCTTGACTGTAGCACGTAGTCATGTTCTCACATGACACGCATCTCATGATTATAATGTTTACAATAGTCACATCTTCGTCATCCATTTGCGTCATGTAATACCAAATTTGGCATATGTGAAGCTAGCAAAACCGCCACGAGCGCATGATCAGTGTGGAATGCAGTCATGATGTTATGTCACGCATGTCGTGATTATCATGTTTAGATGAGTCATTTACCTATGTCGTCCATTCGCTTCACGTAAAACTAAGCTTGGTACATGTACGTGAAGCTAGCGAAACGGCCGCGAGCGCATCATGAACGTAGGATGTATACATGACACGCATCTCATGTTTATCATGTTTGTACCAGTATCATATCTTTGTCATCCATTCACGTCCCGTAATATCGAATTTGGTATAAGTGAAGCTAGCGAAATGGCCTCCTGTGCATCATGAGCATGGCAAGTAGTCATGTTGTTACATGACATGCATCTTATGACTATCATGTTTGCACCAGTCACATACCTTCGTCATTCGTTCCCGTACTGTGATACCAAATTTCGTATATGTGACGCTAACGAAACGGCCGTGAGCGCATCATGAGTGTGGCATGTAGTCTTGTTGTTACATGACATGCGTGTCCTGATATTCATGTTAAGATCTGTCGCTTGTGTTCACCATACAATCATGCCATACCATACCAGTTTTGCAACTTGTCATGTGAACAAAATTACTCCAAGAGCTGCAGGACTGCGAAAGGTAAATCATGACATTCATGACACATGTCATGATTTTCATGTTATGGCTAGCCAGATATGTTCTTCATACAGTGATGTTATGCCATACGATGTTTGGTATCGATACCTTTATCGAAACGGCCAGGAGAGCTAAAGGTGGTAGGTGGATAGATAGATAGATAGATAGATAGATAGATAGATAGATAGATAGATAGATAGATAGATAGATAGATAGATAGATAGATAGATAGATAGATAGATAGATAGATAGATAGATAGATAGATAGATAGATAGATAGATAGATAGATAGATAGATAGATAGATAGATAGATAGATAGATAGATAGATAGATAGATAGATAGATAGATAGATAGATAGATAGATAGATAGATAGATAGATAGATAGATAGATAGATAGATAGATAGATAGATAGATAGATAGATAGATAGATAGATAGATAGATAGATAGATAGATAGATAGATAGATAGATAGATAGATAGATAGATAGATACGCTAAATGTCACCGAAGTTCGCAAAGAAATGCTTCGCATTTAAAGGGATTCTTAATGCGGGAAAAGATAGTGCCCAATTCATTTTCTTCTCATTTTGACGGTGTTTAGCTTGTTGCGATTGCCGCCACGTAAATTAGACACTTTTGCTCGAGCTGCTGAGCCTGCGCCACACCATCTCTGAGCCAAGTACTCCGTGGTGGGCCACAGACCCGGAGGAACGTGCTTGTTTGTATCTGGTGACAGGAGGCCATCGCAATGAAAAAATAAACAAATAAAGACCCTGCTTATAAAAAAATGCTGGTATCACTTCTGGGCATTGCTGATTGGTTGCATCAGTTTTGCGGCTGTAGTCGCGCGACTGAAAATCAAGCAAGAAGCGACCAGCCAAAGCAGTCGCTTTGCGACTGTTCGGGACTGTTCGCGACTGTTCGCGACTGTTCGCGACCAGTCGCAAATAGTCGCCCGAATGCTACTAGTCACCAATATGCAGCAAAGTTAACACTTTCGGAAAGCATTCGATACCATACCCCATACCCTGTTGAATATTTTATTCAAGAAATGAGACAACGAAGTGTGCACATGAGCGGAGAGCTCATGGCTTGTGGGTCCGAACGAATGTTTGCCGGTCATGGACGCGTTTGCTACCTATCTGAGCTAACAAACCCTTGTTCTAGCGCCACTGTACCAGCGAAGACACCTTTTCTTCTACATTTTGTGGTGCTGAGAAACCCGGGACTCTGCTATTCAAGTGAACCAACGCAAGAACTTCGCCCGAAACGAAGATAGAGCCTATCAAAGACAGACAAGCGGCTCAGCAAGCTCTGCACACGCGCTTACGAAACGAAGCAGCGCAACTGATCGACTCCAACTCATTCGCCTCGTCGAACCTTCGTGTGGGGCACGACCGGCTGAAGGCATGCCACGAAGGCAACTTAGAACACGAAGCCCACCTCACTGTCAACCAAGTCGAAGAAGATTACGCCTCCGTAGCAGAATACGAAGACAACGCAGCTGCTATGCTGGCGTTGCTGAGTCACCACATGGAGGAGCTTGAGACGTCAACGTCAAGAATCCCCGACAGTGCGGCAACTAACTTCGCGAACGAAGGTCGTCACTGCAGGTAGTCTTTGGCGATCAGATGACAAACGGGTTCGTCGGCTCTCGTTTACCTAAACTTGATCTTCTTCACTTCAACAGAAGTCCAACGCAGTGGCAACCGTTCTGGGACATGTTCAGGCACGCGGTTCACGAAAACCCCAGCCTATCGAACATCGAACGGTTCTACTATTTGAAGGGCCTAGTGACTGGACAGGCATTGAAGGCCCTCGACGGCATTCAAGTCAAAGAGCAGTCGCACGAAGATGCCATCACCCTTCTAAAAGACCGCTTTGGAAGCAAGATCATCGAGCAACAATACTTGTCAAACCGATGAATGTTCAAAGCAGTAAAGTCCTCCAGCGATGTGGCTTCGTCGCAAAACCTATTGGACACAGTCAACCTCAATATCAGAGGACTTAATGCGCTCGGATGCCCGGAGATTTCCTATGTTGTCATGCTCGTCGAGGTCCTCACTAAAGCGATACCCGGAGATATCCTGGTAGAATACTTCAAGCAACAGAGATGACAGACGAGCGTTGATGCATTTGCAATGCCAGAAACGAAACTTCGGAAACTACTCGAGTACGTGCGCATGGAGGTGGAAGCTCGTGAGAGAATGTTCTTTGTGGACGCCGGCGGTCATGGTGTTCATGACCACTGACAAGACACGCTTCATGAGGCTAAACCCTTGGCGTATGCTTTGATCAGCCACGCAACGATTGAAAAAGGTACCTGTTTCTTTTGCCATTTTGCAGCACACACTATGTAGTCATGCACATGTTACATTAGCTTGAACGAAAGGAAGAACCGCCTAGCAAAGGCTGGCAGGTGCTTCAAATGCACCATCAAAGGACATCGGTCCAAAGATTGCCACTTCGTGTAATTTGTTGTAAGTGCAACTGAAGGCACGCAACGGTTCTTTGCGACCCGGAATACGCTCAGAAGCAACGCTTAAACGAACCAAGTACCCCTAGCTTGCATGTGCAAACGAACAAATCATCGTCAGAACATAAAGAAAATGCTGCCCTACTACAGACACTTTGTCCATGGTGGACAAGCGAAAGTGACTCATGCTTTATTATAGGTGCCTTTGACAATGGCAGCGAACGGCATTCATTAGAGATAACATCTCTAATAACCGGGGATTACCCCCAGTGCGCATCGTCGATGGATGTCAAGGCATTTGGAGGAGCGAGCGGAGTGCTGGAAAGACGACTAAACATTGTGAAGGCGACGCTGATGAATCAATTCGACCATACCAAGCGTGACGTCGAAGCTATGCAAGTATCAATCATCTGTGAGCAGCTGATAGAACTTCCACCCACGAACCAATTATCGCAACAGCTGCTACATGAAAAAAAGTTAATTGCAAACATGACTGCAATTACGGGATTAAAAGCATAGGCTGACATTATCTTGCTTGTGGGAGCATACCAGATGTGCAAATTTATGCTCAGTGAAGTTCGTCCGCATGAGCAGCATCGAATGTTAGCTGCGTTTAACACAAAGCTGGGGTGGAAGATTCAAGGTCCAATAGCATGCGAAGAAATTATTTCTGCAGGTGCTATTTCGCACATCTGTGTACATCGCACAAGCTGCGTTGATACAGACAAGTCGCGTTTACTGCAACAGTTTTCGCATCCCGAGATTGGTAGCCATGAAGCAGCTACAAACGACTACCAGAATGGAGCACTCCGACAATTCAACGAGGAATTTTATAACAAGGACAAGCGATTTGAAGTCACATTTTCTTCAAAGCCACTGTGTTCTACTCAAGCAAAGATGCGAGTGGTTGCTGAGCAACGACCTCACTGGTCAGCACAAAACGTTTCCGCAGCTACAGAGCGAAACCAACGACACGACAAGGAGATCAGGCAGCACCACTCCGATGGACGTCCTAGAAAGGATTCTTTAAAAGATGAGGACACATTTGTCAATGGCAGGCGTCCCGGGAAGATACGAACACGCAATAAGAAGCTCACATCACGTGCGGCAAGAAAACACTAGAGCTGCTGCCGAAACGTTAAGACGGCTCATCGTTATGCCTGCTCACCGAGAAGTACATCATGATGGTGTTTGTGCAACGTTAGCCGACAATCGTGCTTGTTTTGGGGGGGGGGGGGGATATCCGCGCAGGCCGTTAAAAAAGAAATCGGAAAGTGTTCGACGCGCACTTAGTTTGGAGCGAACGTGACAACTGCACTGGGGGCAACTCGTCTGTGCGATCGTGTACAGCAGGTCATCAGAAATGACGAATTTGGATTTTGTCGGGCCAGTTAGTCTGGCACCCATCATGTGTGAATATTGTTTTAAGCATATGCACCTTAGTTGTTCATAAGGTACGCTTTTCAGCCGTTCTGGTAAAGTTGTGCATTCATTTCACAATGCTTTTCTATCGAACTATTCACTTCAGACCATCAAGTGTGTTGAATATTTTATACTAGAAAGAAGACAGTGAATTGTGTGCACGAACAGAGAGGCTGGTGGGTTCTGAGTGAACGTTTGCCGGTCATGGACGCATTTGTTACCTCCCTGAGCTAATAAGCCTTTGCTTTCGTTCCACTATTTCGGCGAAGTCACCTTTTCTTCTACATACCCTGTTGCTACAAAAGTTGACTGGTCTCAATTTGTCACATATCCCCATGAACTGGTTAAGAGCGTACCTGCTTAGAGAGACCAACGCGTGATACTTGGAGGTGTTCGCTCTTCAGATGTCTCAGTATTATCACGTATGCCACAGGGGTCCGTCTCAGGGCCTCTGCTTTTTTTAATATTCATCAATGATCTAACTGAACACTTGACAGTTGTCATGCCGTATCAGGCTATATGCAGATGACTGTAGTATTTACCGTGAGATTTCAAGTGAATCAGACAATTAACAGCTACAAAATGATCTCAACAAAGTCATGTCTTGGTGTTCAACTTGGAACATGACACTCAACCTGTCCAAATACAATCTCTTAAGATTCACGAACAAAAAAAAACCCTGATGGCAAGCTATGTCATGAATACAACATAGCTGTCCGTAGTCACAGAATATAAGCCCCTATGAGTCATTTTTTCCTCCAATATAAGTCGGAATGCACACATTGATAACACCATAAGAAAGGCCAGCAACACATTCAACTTCCTGCGACGTATCTATCTTTAAACAAACGTCGGACAGCCTGAATGACTACTTTTCGAGTACGCGTGGAACACTTGGACCCCTTTATTAAAATGAACATCGACTCTCTAGAGCCTGTGCAGCCTAGAGCAGCCCGTTTCGTCACAGGTGATTATGACTTTTGTAAAAGATCTTTAGAAATCAGGAATACTGTAGGATGGCCTCTTCTTAAGACAGAGGCAAGTTTTTTTACGTTTATCTCTGTTTCACACAATATTCTATGGTTTAACATGTATTCACAAAGAGAACTAAATATCGAAGCCTACGTATATACGTACTCCTCCTGACATCCCACTAAATGTGTGCGAGCTTGCTCCAAGAATTTTCCTTTTTAAATATTCATTTTTGCCGCGATTGATGCGACTATATAGATGAACAGACTGCCTCAAAAAAATTGCAGCCGTCTCCACGGAAATATTCAGCGTCGTGCTTCAAGGTCACATTTTTTCGTACCCTCAATACACTTTCGTTTGTTCCTTCAAGCAGTCTATGCTTGAATTTGTCTTTGTCTTTTTACTTTTCTGTGTTATTTTTGCGATCTCTGCCTATATATATATATATATATATATATATATATATATATATATATATATATATATATATATATATATATATATATATATATATATATATATGTATATATATATATACATAGAAATTGGCTTGAATAATTGTCCCTCTTATACAACCTAACACACCAAGTCTGCCAGTACGAGACCCTCGTTCAATGAAATAAGGGAGAGAAGTGTATACCTAAGGGCTCGTATTTCCGTGTTTTAACACAATATTAATGAGATATAACAGACAGGACAATTAATCAGCTGCCCGCTCATAATAAGTTCACGTGCTACGTGACGCCAAACATGCGAATAAGAGTGTTTTCACACTCGTTGTTTGGCTTATAGATGGCGCTGACTGTCACTCCTACTTCTAAATTCACATATAAAGCCCAAAAAGTGGATGGAGGGACGGCCGCTGTGATAGCTCAGTGGTTAGAGGATCGAATGCGTTATTCGAAGGTCGTGGGTTCGATTCCTGCTCACAGCTGGTAATTTTTTCATCCACTTTTCTTTCTTCTTTCTTCTTATTTACATTCCATTGGTTCTAATAACTTCCCCTGTACATTCCTTGGCATTACTGTCTGTTATATCTCATTAATATTGTGTTAAAACACGGAAATACGAGCCCTTAGGTATACACTTCTCTCCCTTATTTCATTGAACGAGGGTCTCGTACTGGAAGACTTGGTGTGTTAGGTTGTATAAGAGGGACGATTAATCAGCTGCCCGCTCATAATAAGTTCACGTGCTACGTGACGCCAAACATGCGAATAAGAGCGTTTTCACACTCGTTGTTTGGCTTATAGATGGCGCTGACTGTCACTCTTACTTCTAAATTCACATATAAACCCCAAAAAGTGGATGGAGGGACGGCCGCTGTGATAGCTCAGTGGTTAGAGCATCGAACGCGTTATTCGAAGGTCGTGGGTTCGATTCCTGCTCACAGCTGGTAATTTTTTCATCCACTTTTCTTTCTTCTTTCTTCTTATTTACATTCCATTGGTTCTAATAACTTCCCCTGTACATTCCTTGGCATTACTGTCTGTTATATCTCATATACATATATATATATATATATATATATATATATATATATATATATATATATATATATATATATATATATATATATATATATATATATATATGTGTGTGTGTGTGTGTGTGTGTGTGTGTGTGCGTGTGCGTGCGTGCGTGCGTGTGTGTGACGCTAGATGCGGGAGACGTGGCCTGGCTCATACCCCATGTTTATTCAATTCTCACTTCCTCCTTCTCGGCTTCTACCAATCATCGCTTCATACGTCACACGATTTCCCCTTCCCCCGAAAGAATGCATGAATTACGAACAAGAAAAAGTAAACAAGGAGAGGTTGGAAAGTCACAAATGTCAAAATCCACAATTGGTTCTATGCTCCAGAGGAGTTCCGTGCACTTTCAAAGACTTCAGGAGGAAGTGCAGCAGTGCGGTTAACACAGGCGTTCGGGTGGTCGAGGCTGACTGTGGCGTTATGAAAAAGATAACCACGTCTTGCACAACTTCACTGACCATGACACGGCTTCAGCAGCTGTGAAGAACGAACGAGGTTGGACGTCCATGTAGCCTTTGAAGGTCAGACGTTGTATGCGCCGAATTTTCTGTCCTGGGTGCTGTATTTTGTGTCGTGGCTGAGACAGAAGCATTGCTTCCAGCTGGCGTTTGCCAGAACCGAAGTTGATGATACGATGTCTGTGTTTCGGAACTTTGCAAATGGTAGAATTCAGTCTGTTTCGTGGTTTTCTGTGGTGGTATCTCCGTCGGTAGGGTTGTACATGGTGCCATGTTATCTGGTACAGAAGACTTCCTTGACGTTTTCTTCTACGAATATGGCTCAGATCTTGACTTGGTCTTTCCTTTAGTTGGTGTCGTTCCTGACGACCATCCTTAAGCCGCAAATCTGCTTGTGATCTTATTTTAGTTCGTCGTAGTGCTTGATGTAACTGCCGTACTTTTCGGAGTTCTTTGAGTTCTTTATGGCACTGCTGATGTTGCGGAATCTGTCGAGGTGGTACTCCTTTAGTAACACAAGCCTGCTTTTCTTTGATAGTTGGTGTGACCAATAAATAGTTGGTAGTCGTTGGGTTGTCGTGATTCTCAAAAGAAAATGAAGGTGGTGCACTAGAATTGACAGAAAGGTCTTTCGAGGCTTCTTCTGCACTGTTCACTACGAAGGGCTTTTGCGCTTGGCAGCATACGGTGTTTGATTTGTCTGAGCCTTCTGCTTTGTTTCGACTGTCTAGTGTGTGTGCACCGCACGGTGATGAATCAACTCGTCCGGAAGGAGCATGGCTTGGCAGGGTATTCTCGTGAAGCTTCAGGTCCTCTACCGTGATCACAGCGTACTTATGAGGCAAATGGTAAGCGATAGGAGCGCTTGAAGAGCCGGGTGATGAATAACCACGTGGTGGACCGCGTATGCGAGGAGAAGAATTAAGAGCATCAGGTTGGTGAGCAACGCCTCGCGTCATATCCTTGAGCGAGGACTTTCGAAATGCTGACTTTCGTGTATAAGGGAGGCGCGCTTGATGGTAAGGTTTTTCCCAAAACACGCATGGTCTTCTGAAAGTAAACGTATGTGCCACTTCGTATTGTGGATGTTGTCGATTCGCTTTGGGCTTTCGAATGCTTGAGGACTCCTTAGGGAATTGACGATAGTGTGCGGTTCTCTCCAGATGGTCGGCAATAAGTAGGTCTTGTTCATAGTCGTTAAAACGAGTGAACATCTCTTCTTTGATTTTTTGCCATGACTCGTCATTTTCAAAGATGTGGGTGAGGTAAAACTTAAATGCCTCCCCGGAGATGTAGTCAGTGAAGTTGATGATCATCTCCCGTTCCGACCAGGATGCAGCGGCAGCGTGGAGCTCGAATAGGTTGAACCAGTTCTGTACGGGTCCATCGTCCATCGTCCGCTGATCCGGTGTACTTGGGGATGTCGAGCCAGGCCACGTCTCCCGCATCTAGCGTCACACACACACATATATATATATATATATATATATATATATATATATATATATATATATATATATATATATATATATATATATATATATATATGTTGTGGCAAAGCCTTCGAACAGTGGGCCGTCCTCTCCAGTGCCTTCTAGTGGGTCGCCCTTTTCATAACAAGAAGAGCAGCTCGTGCAGAGAGTCGGTCCCCGCATTGACTGTCGCTGTCATGGATCATCAACGAGTGTCCGCCAATAAACGTCTTAACAATTTGGTGGAGAGTGCTGTCGCCTTCAAACATGTTTGGTTCGCAATCGATGCCCTTGGAGCTTCGATCCCGTACCGTGCCTTCTACCATACACCAGGACGCCACTCAGCAAACGCTCTCTCCTACGCCGACGCCATGTTCCGGTGTACCCCGCATCCGCGACCCTCCTGTCTTCACCGGCGCGGATGGCACCGACGTCGACGATTGGCTCGCCATGTACGAACGCGTGAGCGTCCCCAATCATTGGGATGAGGCAGCTAAACTCGGTAATCTGTTTTTCTACCTCGCGGGTGTGGCCGGAATGTGGTACAACAACCACGCATCTGATTTCCCGACTTGGTCCGCTTTTAAGACCGCTGTCGTTGACATGTTCGGCCGTCCTGCCGTTTGTAAACTGCAAGCCGAACAGCGTTTACGTGAACGAGCACAGCAGACCGGCGAGTCCTTCACAAGTTACATCGAGGACATCCTTGACTTGTGCAAGAAAGTCGACCTGAACATGTTAGAGGCTGACAAAATCACGCATGTTCTAAAAGGCATCGCCGACGATGCCTTCCCCATGCTCCTGGCCAAGAACCCTCACACTGTGGCAGAAGTCATTACATTATGCCAAAGTTACGACGAGCTGCGGCGACAGCGCTTGATGACCCGTCGACAACCACCACGTGATACTGGTCTCTCGGCTTTGTCAGCGGTTCCTGACCACACAACCTTGCTCGCCGAAATCAAGTCAATCGTACGTGAGGAAGTTGCCCGCCAGGTCTCTCTACTGGCTTTTGCTCCACCGCAACATGCTCAGCAGCCATCAAGTACACTTATAACTCCGCTCCACCGAGCCATTCAGCAGGAAATCGTGCAGGTCGTTCCAGAATACCACCAGCCGCCTCCTGTATCAGCGCCACTCAGCTACGCCCGAATTGTAGCCAGGCCGCCCCCACCGATTTCTGTGGATTGCCCTCTAAGTTACACCGAAACCACCGCGAGGCCCCAGGCCTTCGGAGAAACTGTGTCGCCTACATACGCCGACGTCACCCACGTACCCCGAGTGCCGCCCACCATGCACTCATACCAGCAGCCGACTCGCCCAACGCGTTCTGCGACATGGATGGGACCCGCGAACAGATGGCGCACTGCTGACAATCGCCCCATCTGCTTTGCTTGTGGTAACGTCAGTCATGTAGCACGCTATCGTAATCGTGTGCAGCAACCGCAGGTCGCCTAGAACTTTCTCAGCCAATCAGGCCGCTCTTATGACCAACCGCCGCCTATGTCACCGTCGTCCCGCCCCGCTCCGTCTACCCGCCGTTCACCATCTCCGCGACGTCGCTCACTGTCGCCAAAGCGGCCACGTCCACTCGAGGGTGACCAGGAAAACTAGTCGTCGCAGTCCACGAGGCAAGGGCTTCGACGCTGTCGAACTGCGGAAGCCCTCAGGAAAGCCCATCGAACGTGATAGATGTACTTGTGGATGGCGTTCGTGCATCTGCCCTTGTAGATACTGGAGCCGCCGTATCCATCATGAACGCAAAACTTAGCCGATTACTGCGCAAAGTGACCACCCACTCTCCGGGCTCTCCCTCCGTACAGCCAGCTCCCAAAGCATTCACCCTACGGCGATGTGCACAGCCCGCCTTATGATTCAGGACGTGATGTTTGCGGTCAAATTCATCATAATTCCTTCATGCTCTCACGACGTCATCCTAGGATGGGATTTTTTCTCCCGCCATGACGCCGTCGTTCATTGCGCACCAGCAGAAATAGAACTCACGCAATTCTCTTCTTTGACGCCGGCCGACAGTCCATCTGCAGCAAGCAAGTTACTCGGCAGAGATGACACTCAAGTGCCTGCAAACTCGTCTGCGACGGTGTCGGTCTACTGCGCAAACCTTTCTGACACCGCTACACTCCTCTCGCCATCTCATCGTGTTTTCATCAGAAAAGGCTTGCTGGTTCTTTTCGCGACCGTGCAACTCCTCACGGCAGCACCACTATTTTTGTAGTGAACTCATCCCCGTACAGCGTTACGTCTGTGCGAGGGAAATGTCTCGGCAGCGTGGAACCCATCGAAGACGAACAAGTTATGGAACAAGTTACGGATCAACCCGATGACATGCACTGCTCAAGTACCAGTACGCTTAGTGCTATTTCAACATCTGCTTCATCATCCGATGATGTATTCGGTCCCTCCGTTCCCGACAACCTTACGCCAGGCCAGCGTTCCCAGCTTCTGGGCCTGTTGGAAGAATTCCGGTCTTCTTTTGATGTCGCCCAACCTTCTCTCGGTCGCACATCCACCGTCACGCATCACATCGACACAGGCACACAGCCACCACTGAGACAGCGTCCATATCGCGTATCTCCCACAGAACACCATGTAATCAACGAGCATGTGAACGACATGCTTCGCCGTGATGTTATTCGACCCTCTAGCAGCCCCTGGGCGTCTCCTGTCGTTCTCGTCACGAAGAAGGGCGGTTCTGTGCGGACTACCCACGCCTCAACAAGATCACTCGTAAGGACGTGTACCCACTACCGCTGGTAGATGACGCGATTGACAGCCTGCAAGGAGCAGAATTCTTTTCATCCCTCGATTTGCGCTCAGGGTACTGGCAAGTACCTATGGCTGAGGACGCTCGACCGAAGACCACTTTTGTCACCCCCGACGGCTTGTACGAATTCAACGTCATGCCGTTTGGGCTGTGCAATGCGCCCGCCACCTTTGAGCGCATGATGGATACTGTTCTGCGTGACCTGAAATGGCACACGTGCCTGTGCTACCTCGATGACGTCGTCGTTTTCGCTCCGGACTTCTCGACGCATCTTCAACACCTACGGCATGTTTTAACGCGTCTGAGTGACGCCAGTCTGCAACTGAACCTAAAGAAGTGCCGATTTGCAGTTCGGCAGCTGACAATACTCGCCTACGTCGTGTCCAAGGACGGAATTCTCCCTGATCCAGCTAAGCTTCAGGCCGTGGCCGAGTTCCCCAAGCCGACATCCGTCAAGGAACTGCGCAGTTTCGTAGGGCTGTGTTCCTGCTTTCGGCACTTCATTCGAAACTTCGCGACTATCATATCGCCGCTGACGAAGCTCCTTGGAAGTAACGGGCCTCTCCATTCGTGGTCATCACAGTGCGATGACGCTTTCACAACGCTCCGTCATTTGTTGACGTCGCCTCCCATACTCCGCCACGACGACCCTACGGCCCCTACAGAGGTACACACGGATGCCAGTGGTGTCGGCCTTGGCGCTTTCCTTGCGCAGCGCAAACCAGGGTTCCCGGAATATGTCGTGGCGTATGCAAGCCGTACGCTTACTAAGGCCGAGACTCATTATACCGTCACCGAGAAGGAATGTTTGGCAATCGTCTGGGCCCTTACGAAGTTCCGACCTTTTTGTATGGTCGCCCATTTGATGTCGTCACTGACCATCACGCACTATGCTGGTTGTCGTCTTTGAAGGATCCCTCAGGCCGTCTCGCCCGGTGGGCACTTCGCCTGCAAGACTATGACATCCGCGTGCTGTACCGCAATGGAAGACAACATGCTGACGCCGACGCCCTGTCACGTTCTCCCTTGCCTGACGACAATGCCCCCAACTCCGCGTCTCACCTTGCCATTTCTTCCATTAGAATTCATACCATTGCTACAGAACAGCGCAAGGATCAATGGATTGCCTCAGTGATCGGCTTGCTGGCTGATCCATCCACTTCATCCACTCGCGCGTTGCGTTGTCAAGCCCACGATTTCGCCGTTCGCGACAACCTCCTCCACAGGCGCAATTACAACGGTGACGGCCGCCAGTGGCTACTAGTCATACCTCGCAGTATGCGCTCTGACATATGCGAGTTCTTTCATTCTGATCCGCAATGTGCGCACTCCGGGGTATCGAAGACTTGCCACCGCATTCGCCAACGGTACTTTTGGCGCGGCATGTACCGCTACGTGCAGAAATTCGTTCGCTCCTGCATAGAGCGTCAGCGCCGAAAAGCTTCAACGCACCTGTCACCGGTAGGTCTGCAACTTCTACCTTGCCCTGCCAGGCCCTTTGGGCGCGTTGGCATAGATTTGTATGGGCCACTTCCACTGACGTCGGCTGATAACCACTGGGCCATTGTCGCTGTGGACCACCTCACGCGATACGCCGAAACGGCTGCTCTCCCCGCGGCTACAGCGAGTGATGTGGCCTTCTTTCTGCTCCAACGATTCATTTTGCGACACGGTCCACCCCAGGAACAGCTCAGTGACCGAGGCCGCGTCTTCCTGTCTGAAGTCGTTGAAGCCATTCTTAAAGAGTGCAACGTTCTTCACCGCAAAACTGCTGCTTACCACCCGCAGACGAATGGTCTCACCGAACGCTTCAACCGTACGCTCGGTGACATGCTCTCTAAGTACGCCGCCGCCGATCACACAAATTGGGATTACATTCTACCCTTCGTCACCTACGCATATAATACCGCCCCTCAGAGCACTACTGGCTTTTCACCTTTCTTTTTAATATATGAAAGACACCCCTCGCACACCATCGACACGATACTTCCGTACAGGCCAGATCCGTGTGAGTGGGCGCCTATTTCTGCTACAGCCAAGCTTGCTGAAGAGTGTCGAGAGCTTGCAAAGACCTTTACTGCGCACAATCAAGAGCGGCAAAAAAGCATTCGCACTGACGCCAGCACTACTGCGCCCACGTTCCTCCCTGGAGCGCTCGTCTGGCTCTCGATCCCTACCACTGCAACGGGCCTATCTTCAAAACTATTGCCCAAATACGAAGGCCCCTACCATGTCGTCAAATGCACTTCCCCTGTCAACTACTTGATTGAACCAATCGAACCATCTTCGAACATGCACCGTCGAGGACGCGATATTGTTAACGTGGAGCGCCTCAAGGCCTACCATGACCCGCTCATTGTAACCACCTGTTAGGTCGCCAGGCGGCTCCCTCTTTGTACCCGGGGTAGTTGTGGCAAAGCCTTCGAACAGTGGGCCGTCCTCTCCAGTGCCTTTTAGTGGGTCGCCTTTTTCATAAGAAGAAGAGCAGCTCGTGCAGAGAGTCGGCCCCCGCATTGACTGTCGCTGTCGTGGATCATCAACGAGTGTCCGCCAATAAACGTCTTCACAATATATATATATATATATATAAATATATATATATATATATATATACATATATATATGTGTGTGTGTGTGTGTGTGTTATATATATATATATATATATATATATATATTGAAATACAACGGTGCAGCTGACGCTTTATTGAAGCAACAGCAAAATGGCGCCGATCATGAAGCGGAACGTCCCGAAGACTGATGATGATAATTGATAGATGAGGAAGATGACGTACAATGAATTCTCACACTAATTTCCCCCGTCGACGGAAGCGGCCAGCCTGGCCGCGAATTACGCTGTGGAACGCATACAATAGGGCTTGAGACGCGAAACATGCACAATCTCTGTCCCGCGGCAGCGTTGGTCAGTGGGAACATGAACAGGTGTGACACGGTAGTTCACCGGTGGGGTCTGTTCGATAACTTTGTAAGGGCCAAGATAGCGTGACTCAAACTTTTCGCATAAGCCAGGCGTTCGCGCAGGAGTCCACAGAAGTACATTGTCGCCAGGGCGGTAGAGAACGACGCGGTGAGTGGCATCGTAACGATGTTTGCGATCTTCTTGGCTAGCTTCGGTGTTTACGCGGGCAAGACGACGGCATCGAGCAACGCGGGACAGAAACTGGTCGCAAACGAATGGTGAAGAGTTGACGGGGCCAGAAAAGAATGAAACGTCGAGTGGTGATGTCGGTTGGCGTCCGTATACTAGGAAAAATGGAGAATAGCCTGTGGTTCGTTGAACTGACGTATTATATGCATACGTGACAAAGGGTAGTATGGCATCCCAATTGCGATGGTCCGGTCGGATATACATGGACAGCATGTCACACAGCGTGCGATGAAATCTTTCCGTTAAGCCATTGGTTTGCGGGGGATAGCTAGATGTTGTTTTATGAACTGTTTTTGATGCTTGATGAACTTCACTGAGCGTGCTTGAAAGAAATGCCTTTCCCCGGTCGCTCAAAAGGACACGAGGGGCTCCATGACGTAGATAAATAGCATTCAAGAAGAAAGTTGCTACTTCCGAAGCACTTCCTGAAGTGATTGAGGCCGTCTCAGCGTACCGGGTCAAGTGATCAACCGCGGTGACTATCCACCTCTTGCCGTCTGATGTAGTTGGGAGGGGCCCGAAGAGGTCAATTCCGACGACAGAGAACGGCTCCGATGGACAAGGAAGTGGTTGTAGGGTCCCGACTGGAGGAGTAGTGGGCCGCTTGTGGTGTTGGCAAAGTGCGCACGAGGCAATATATTTAGCTACTGTCGTGGAAAGACCTGGCCAGAAAAATCGACTGCGGATGCGCTCGTATGTTTTGTAGTAACCCAAGTGTCCTGACGTCGGGTCGTCGTGGGAAGCGCGCAGAACTTCAGTGCGTAGTGCGCGTGGTACGACGGGAACCCATCGGTGGCCTTCCGGGTGCAAAATGTATCGATATAGCACATCGTCCTCCAACTTGAATAGTCGGAGTTGTCTCCGGAGCCTGGCATTAGGGGAAGACGAAGCACCGGTAAGCCGACCAATGATGTCAGTGCAATAAGAATCGGCTCGCTGGTGAGTAGCAAGTGCTGACGGACGGGTGGATGAAGGTAGGGAAGAAATGGATGATATCGACGAGGCGTCCTCCGTATAGCCAATTTGACAAGGGGATGTGACGTGCACCGAAAACTGCGGCAAAGGGCATCGTGACAAAGCGTCGGCATCTTGATGTTGTCTTCCAGTCTTGTAGATGACGTCAAAGTCATAAGATTGTAATCGGAGAATCCAGCGGCCAAGTCGTCCCGACAAGTTTTTGATTGTGGACAACCAGCAAAGAGCATGGTGGTCTGTCACAACAGTAAAATGTTGACCATGTAGGTACGGACGAAATCTTTGGATGGACCAGACAACAGCCAAGCACTCTTGTTCGGTTATCGAGTACCTCTTCTCTGCAGTGGTCAGAGTGCGGCTTGCATACGCGACAACTTTCTCGCGAAAGGCATGGTCGCGCTGGAGCAGTACGGCGCCGATTCCTTGTCCACTCGCGTCAGTGTGTAATATCGTAGGTGCCTTGTCATCGAAATAACAAAGCACCGGTGGGGATGTCAGTGCCTGCTTGAGTTCTTGGAATGAGGCTTCGCATTGATCATTCCAATCGAAGGAACCGGTACTAGCAAGGAGCTTGTGGAGAGGAGCGGCAATAGTGGCAAAGTTGCGAATGAAGCGGCGAAAGTACGATGCGAGTCCAAGAAAACTGCGTAGTTCTTTGGAGCGAAAGGGTCGCGGAAAGTTGAGGACAGCGGAAATTTTGTCCGGATTGGGCTGGATGCCATCTTTAGTAACGAGATGTCCTAGTACTTTTATGGCTGTGTTGCCAAAATGGCACTTCCTTGTGTTTAGTTGAAGTCCAGCGTTGGAGAGACATGTAAGCACTTGATCTAGGCGTTGCAGATGATCATCAAAAGTGGAAGAAAACACGGCGATATCATCGAGGTAGCATAGACAAGTTTTCCACTTGACGCCACGAAGAACAGTGTCGATCATCCTTTCAAATGTGGCGGGAGCATTACATAGACCGAATGGCATTACGTTAAACTCGTAAAGACCGTCCGGCGTAGAAAAGGCGGTCTTTTTTTTGTCTGCTTCGTCCATTGGTATTTGCCAATACCCGGACCGAAGGTCAAGGGTGGAGAAGTACTGGGCGCCTTGCAATGAGTCAAGTGCATCATCTATACGGGGCATCGGATATACATCCTTTCGGGTAATCTTGTTGAGCGCGCGGTAATCAACACAAAATCGTACCGATCCATCCTTCTTTTGTACCAACACAACGGGTGATGACCAAGAACTGGTAGAGGGTCGTATGATGTTTCTGTTTAGCATATCGGTCACGTTCTCCTCGATGATTTTGCGCTCGGCCAAGGAGACTCGGTAGGGACGACGGCGTACAACAGTCTGACCTTCAGTGTCGATGCGATGATGCGCAACTGTGGTCTGTCCTAGTGCCGAAGCATTGGCGTCGAAGGAGGCCTGGTGTTTCCTGAGCAAATTCAGCAACGCCTCACGCTGAAAAGCAGAAAGGTCAGGATTTATCCCGGGAGCAAAGGAGGAGGACGTAACAGACTGGGCCTGTTGTGGCTGAGCTGTCAAGGCGTCAAGAGAGACCAAAGAAACCGGTTGGGTATCCACATAACATGACACTGAAGAACCTTGGGGTAGGAGGACGGGCTCTGGGGTAGGGTTCAGGCCAATGATTATCGCTGCACTGTCTTTGAACCGCACCAGGCTGGAGGGGACTACAACGCCGCGAGCTAGACAGCTGCTGGAAGGGGTGATGAGGACGTCACCATTGGCAATATTCGGAGAAGTGATGGTGATGAGTTGCTCTTGACCCGGGAGTAGTATGGATTCGGAAGCTGTGAAGAAACGCAATGGTCTTTCGTCGACGCGTTCGCTGCAGTGATCGGTCTCGGTCATTTCGACTACACGTTGACGGCAAGAAATTAATGCAGATGCTTATGAGAGAAAATCCCAGCCTAAAATTAGTTCATGAGCACATGAAATTAAGACAGCGAAGGTGATGTGATGAAGAATACCATCAATGAAGACACGCGCTGTACATTGGGCCGATGGTCTAATTATTGCTCCATTGGCCCCAATCAAAGATGATCCAAGGTAGGGTGTCTTCACTTTCCGCAATCGAGAACACAAGTCGGCACGCATAACTGAAATAGTTGCTCCCGTGTCCACCAAAGCCAACACCCGCACACCTTCCACAGTTACCAATAACATGTTTGACGGTCGTTCAGGAGGACTTGGGTCATTTCGCCGCCATGCAGTTTTCCCTCCAAAAACCGCACTGTTTAGTTTTCCGATCGCTGGGCAGCCAGTTGAGAGACAGGCCGAAGTGGTGAAACAGAGCGTCGGAGTGGCGAAGGGGAGCGTGGTCGGGATGCACGTGTATTGTTGGTCGTGTTGGAAATGCGCACAGGAGACGGTGATCGGTGGTTGGAAGGACTGTCGGCATAACGGTAGTAACCTCGAGCATATGTGTCGTCTCGTTCAAAAGCGGCATAACCACGACGTTCATCTTGCTGCCGACGTCGACAGACCCGGGAAATGTGTCCTCGAATTCCTCAGTAGTAGCAAATAGGACGTGGGGCCCGCCAGGAAGAATGGTAGGTAGGGTTCGGTGGACGGGCGACTAGAGGTTCGAGATGTTCGTGATCAGGTACAGGTGGTGGTGCTTGAGACGGCGAGGGTTGCATTGCAGCGATCTGTGCATACGAGGGGGGTTGGGCGCATGGTGGAGCACGGTGAATGCTTTGGAACGCTGACATTTCTTCCCTAATAATTCCGCGCAGATCGCTAGAGGCGGGTTGAGTGGGAACGTTGTTAGAAGGAGGTAAAGTGTAGGCTTGCAATTCCTCACGAATAATGTCTCGAATGATGGTTCGGAGCTCCATACTGTTTGCCAGGGGGTTCTCAGAGAAGTCGGGTCGTAGGCGGATTGACTGCAGGGTATCAAGCCGCTGGCATACCGAGACGACGTCGGAAACCGTCGAAGGGTTGTGTGCGACGAGGGCGTTGAAAGCGGTAGGTCCGATACCCTTCAGAAGGTGCCGGACACGATCACCTTCTGGCATGGTGTCGTCGATACGGCGGCAAAGTGCAAGCACATCCTCAATATAGGAAGTGTAGGACTCACCGCAATGTTGAACGCGTTCTGCCAGTTTCTTGCGAGCAACTTCTGAACGGACGGTTGGTGTACCGAAAATACGTCGGAGCTGGTCTTTGAAGGAAGACCAATCGCGGAAGTCGCTCTCATGGTTCAGGAACCACGTCTTGGCAACCTGAGAGACGTAGAACTGGACGCGTGCTAATTTCGATGCCTCGTTCCAGTTGTTGTAGACACCTACGCGGTCATAGTTGTCGAGCCAGTCTTCAACATCTTCGCCAGGCAGACCGGAGAAGATTGGAGGCTCCCGAGGGGGGTTGTTGACCGGGCTAGGGTTGGCGGCTGGTGGTTGCGCCGGCGAGTGGTTCGGTTGGGCTTGCTCTTGGGCCATGGTGCTCTGCTGGCGCAAGCGACGTCCCGAACGGAGCTCCAGGAGCTGGCTTTGGATGGAGAGAGGTCGAAGAGATCGGGAAGCACCTTCCACCACTTGAAATACAACGGTGCAGCTGACGCTTTATTGAAGCAACAGCAAAATGGCGCCGATCATGAAGAGGAACGTCCCGAAGACTGATGATGATAATTGATAGATGAGGAAGATGACGTACAATGAATTCTCAGAATATATATATATATGTGTGTGTGTGTGTGTGTGTGTGTGTGTGTGTGTGTGTGTGTGTGTGTGTGTGTGTGTGTGTGTGTGTGTGTGTGTGTGTGTGTGTGTGTGTGTGTGTGTGTGTGTGTGTGTGTGTGTGTGTGTGTGTGTGTTATACTTAAGCGTAGTTTGTTTGATATATTCTGCATTACGTGTCACTATCGCATGCTTTAATATGTAGCTTTATTTATTCTGTGTACACCACAATGTTAATGGCTTATTGTCATTCTGCATCTTTCTTTTTCTTTTTATTGTTCTGAAAACTTATTTTTAATATGTTTATGAATATGTATTTATATATTATGTCCCCCCTACACTAATGCCTCACGTGGGAGTTGTAGGTATTAAAGTAAATAATGAATAAATACATTAACAAACAAATAAATGCTAATCTGCCACTAACCCTCAGGAGGAGGTAGATAACAGCTGCATCTTGCCCACACTTACCAGCGGAGCAGAAACCTGGAGGCTTGCAAAGAGAGTTCAGCTTAAATTGAGGACGACGCAGCGAACGATGGAGAGAAAAACGATAGGTCAAGTTCAAGAGACAAGAAGAGAGCATAGTGAATCAGGGAACAAACCAGGCTTCAGGAAAAAGAAATGGACAGGGGCCGGGTACGTAGCACGGAGGCAAAATAACCACTGGCCATTAAGGTTAACTGACTAGATTCCCCGAGAATACAAGCTGGCTTGGGGGAGACCGAAATTTAGGCGTGCAGACAAGGTTAGGAAGTAGGCGGGTATGAAGTGGCAGCAGTATGCACAGGACCGAGTTACTGGCGGAACATGGGAGAAGACTTTGTCCCGCAGTAGACGTAGTCAGGCTGATGATGCTGGTGGTCATTTTCATCATCATCGTCATCATTGTTATCTCGACGACAAAAGCAACGTCGACTCAACTTTTTGTGGAGCCGTTGATACACGACTTTCCCGGGCCTGTAAACATCCATCAAGGTACAAATGATACAGACAGAATGCATACACCAGTAATGACTTCTTTTCCGCGTGTTGGTGTCACATCAGACAATATTAGTGAAGTTTTCTCTACAAATGGGATCTTGGACTCGCATTTGCTGCAATGTACTGTGCTTGGCTCCCCAAATGATGTGTTGCAGGACTCGTATGAGTGTGCTGCCTGGGCGTACTACATTAGACAAAGTTCGAAGAACTTTTCCTCTTTATTGCCGTGTTTCTGCGTAGCTGCTATTTTTCTGCATCATTGTTAGCCAGAACTTGAATATTTGCACTGCTTTTCAATAAGACTGCCTGGTACGTATTTCTTCTGATGTGATGCTAGAGTACTATGGATACTGTTAGTGAGCATTTTTGTTTTCGTGGAGAAATGACATAGCTTGTAAAGGCATACACCAGAAATTTTTGAGATACTTTGTGTGTCCACCATCCACATGTCAAACAGCTGTTCTGCATTTTAATTTTTTCAGACAGTTATTTAACTCCGCATACGCACTAAAGATAGCTAGTTCTATCTTGTGCTGAAATCATACTCACATTTCTTTAAAACTACGCTTGCGTATCTTAATCAGTACCAATTTAAAGAACTTGCCAGCTTGAATGTAGTTATTTTTCATTATTTATCTGCTCTTCATAGTTGAAATCTAAGCATCATCGAGTGCATATGATTCCAACAGTGCTCAAGGTAGAAATACATTTATTACAAATTAGAACAATGGCGTATATCCTAATATTTCAAATTCTTTATAGCTCTGCTTTAGTATCTCTTCTATCTTGTTCATTTGCTTTTTTCTGTGTGCAGCTTTTCTTCTTCGCTGCTTTTAAGCATAGCACGTGGAGTTCACAACAGTGCCAGATTCTGTAGCAGCACGGGCCCTGGAGCACAGTGATGGAGAAACTGAATTTCGTGGTTACAGGCGCAGTCAGATTCGTCCTTGCTGTCACCCTTTCAATTGCATTTTGTACAATACTCATTTCTACTTTATCAATAGTAAAGCTTCTTTACAAAGAATGAACTAATTACTACATTTGAGCATGTCTGCCTGTCCATTTACATGAAAGTGTATTTTGAAGTGTGTCAATTTGTGCGTATGAGATTCTATCAGCTCAATGGAACCTTGCATGTAGATCTGCGAAAGTAGGGTAAATGAACAAGTATATTGCCGAATTACTTGGTCACCATCACTGACACAGGAAGGGAGTAAAAGGCTGACACAAGAAGGGAGTAAAACGACAGTAAAGCGCTTCCTCTCCCTCATTTCTTTTACTTTCTGTAGTAATCGCCGGGCTGCTAACCATATATGTTATAATGGTTTAATAATAAACTTTTGTGTATGAAAAAGTTTAGTCAGGAACACAGAGACGCACAGCGTTAAAAATACAAACAAGTCATTACAACATAATACAAGGGTGTCAAATTTGGCATGTTTTGCCATACTCATAAACTGTTGCATGTTAAAAATGAATACAGAAAGACAGAGTCTTGCTGTCTACATCTTTCATGTGAAGCAGTTTACGAGTATGGCAAACCAACAGGCCGAAGTTGACACCCTTCTGATAGGTTGTAATTGTTAGTTCA
Source organism: Rhipicephalus microplus (assembly GCF_043290135.1). Classification (NCBI taxonomy): domain Eukaryota; kingdom Metazoa; phylum Arthropoda; class Arachnida; order Ixodida; family Ixodidae; genus Rhipicephalus; species Rhipicephalus microplus. Next base: position 212,864,919 of record NC_134704.1, read on the forward strand.
GACGTCTAGAAAACGTCTGCACTTGGTCTTGCAAGACTTCACCTACATGACAGCTAGTGGGACATCAGCACTGCTATCCAACAGTCAGATAGCTGTCTACGGCTATAAAATGTTTTGACCAAGATGTTTATTCACCCTTTCGACTAGCAGTTCAAGACGTTTATTAGGCGTGAAATCGTGTTTCTTTGAGACAGGGAGAAAGATTTATGAATAGAAATGAAGTTTAGACAAATAAAGAAAGAAATGAAGACACAAAAACAGGGAAATGCTTAAAATTTGTGCAAATGTGTTTTCGGACATTGTTTTCGAGTCACACAGAAATATTGAGCCAGCGCTCAATCAACGCTTTATTATTCTCTTTCAATGTGATTTCATGGGAAGGAAACTAAATATATAGATGCATGTATGGAAATTTCTACTTGAACATCCGAAGGGCAGTATCTTCACGGCACCTTTCAACACCGACTTGGAAACTGCAGCATGTGTGGGATGTGAAATAAACGAGCACGCAAGCTGCTGTTGGCAGTTAGACGTCTTTGATTATGTGGTATGGTGGGCCTCTAAAACTTTGACTCGAAGCGTTTATTTGGATTCTTATTGTATAACCAGCTGTCGGCGATGTGAAATTTGTACAATATATGTAGCTTGATATCAACTTATTTTATTTCGTTTCAGGATTAGGTGAAGCTATATTTTCATATAAAAGTCAAGACTTGAATTTAATGCGAATTTAACATCTAGTTTTAATTTTTCAAAATGTAACTGCAAACGAGACTTTACCCAAGTTTCCACCGATTGCGCAAAATTCATTTGACTTTGTATAAGCTCGATTGTGCGTGGTGTCACGACTCGCCACGGACCACCTACGATATCTCGGGGAGTAGCGTTAAACGGCCAATGAACTGAATCGCCTGCAGCCTATATACAGAAGCTGTAAGAGTTCAGAAAAAGGGAGGATACTCGCTTTTAGTGTGGGTTGGAAGCTTTTCGTTTATTGATTCGTGCATCAGAATTGCGAGCGAATATATGTGAAGTTTTCGCATCGATAGAATAGAAAAAAAAATTTTTTAGCAGTGGCAGACACTCCTCTCTAGCCCGGACCCGAGATGCAACTACCACTCCTGGACCATGTCCGGCTGGCGGCGCAAGCCAGTGGAGCCTTGGACATGGGGCCCCACCTATCTAGCTCTCAAACCGCTTCGTTTTCAACTCAATAAAGCTATTCATTTATTCAGCACGTCCCTTTCGCATTGCAGGAACCTAAAACAGGAACTCGTTCCAAAATTTAGGAAATAAGAAGAACGCGCTTTTGTTGTAGAGGAACATGTACAACACTGCGTGTTTATTATGATGTCTAGTGATGTTCTTGTTACTACTGGGCACGAAATGTGCACATATTCTGCCCTATAAGTGGTGTTGGAATCACGAAATTAAACTATTGAAAGTATCACTATGGTAGCACTTAGTGTGTGCGCCTCTGTGCCTTCACTGTGTGCTCATCTTTAGTGCGCTCTTACCGTTCATAAACACCATATCCAGATTTCCGCCTTGGTGCTCTACAGAAAAAAAGGAAGTAGAACTCTGTTGTCGTTTGGGATTCTTGGCTTTCGGATGAATCAATCCTCGCATCCACTAGCGTCCCCGACTGGCATACAACGTCAATATACGTGGCACCATAGCCTGTTTATGGCCTCCGAAATTGCGCACTGGCAAACCCGCTGGCACCCAATCTCGCAGGCTCAGGCCTATTATTACAGCTTCTTTATATCTTGCATGCGCTGTACAGCTCACCCTATCACTAGCGCACTACTCCGTCTGTCTGGAGTATTCTGGCTGCACTTGTGGTCGTGTTCAAAATGTCTTAAACCACATACGACATATATGCATGAGGATTACTAACCAATTTTGGTGCCGGCACCTTCCGTGGGAGCATGGTGCTCTGCAGCCATGGCCTGCAGCTAAAGGTAAGAAATATTTTAATACTGCCTCATCACTGTTTTTACTGGAAAATAAATTCAATAAAACTAGCTTTTTGTGCGCTCCACCTGCATCATGAAAGCCCCGCCATTGACGTTCTATTGAATGCACGCGCATAAGGGAATTTCCTTTTTCTCTATCTTTGCTCTTCACTTGAGGGCGCGCACTGTTGTGCAAGCAAAAATTGGCAATTGTAATTATTATGAGCGGCCAATTATGGTGGCGGAAAGAAACGTGGGGGGGAAGGGGGATGAGCACAACGCTCTGCGTTTGAATGATAGCCAGCAATCTAATCAATCAACGCTGTGACGCGCTGTGCGCTACACCTATGGTGACCATACCATAACCATTACTAGTATCTTTTTTAGAGGCGAAGCTCTTTAGGGTGTTGGTCTGATCATCCTCTGTTCGTGTATATAGCCACCGGTGGCACATACCTGCTCGAGAGTGGGTGTGTGCCACAGGGGTTGCGAGATGGGAGATGGAGTGTTCACTAGATGAACGCACGAATGGACACATGGATGGACGGATGGACAGACAGACTAGCAGATGGACGGACGGGCCGACACGCAGAGTGGGTATGTGCCACAGGAGATGCGAGATGGCGGTACTGGGAGTGTTCACTAGATAGACGCGCGGATGGACGGATGGACAGACTAGAAGGTGGATGGACAGATGGATGGACGGATGGACGCACGAACGGACGGACGGACGGACGAATGGACGGACTCACGCACGGACAGACGGATGAACGCATGGATGGACGCACGGATGGTCGCGTGGACGAACAGAAGCACGGATGGGCTGACGGACGCTTCGCCCCACTCATTATCATTCACTCCATGGATACGCTGTGATTTTTTTTTCTTTTTCTCATGCAACACAAAACCAGGATAAGCAATAAAGTTCTCCACACTATACCATTGGAACAACAAAAGTTACCAATTGGCAAGCGTTTCGCTTCGAAACTACAAGCACTACGTTGGAAGACATCGAAAAGTGCACATTTTAGCCGCGGCAGCAAAGCATACGAAAACGATGAAGCTCACATATGACATTGCTGCCGTTGACTTACTGCACCTTTGGGAAGCCCGCCGAGGACTTGTCAAACGCTGGAAACGCAACACATGCAACCGAAAACTCAAGATTAGGATTGCGAAAATCGCTAAAGAGGACTATGCTGATCAACAAGGAAGACAAAATTGGCACCAAGCCTGCCTGCAATTGACGTTGAGCAGCTAGCGTGCCTGCGCAGTGCTTGAAACACTCCTTGCGAATAAGAAACACAGGGGAGCCACTAGACAGAATTTTCAGCGCCTTATACATAATTTATTTATTTATTTATTTATTTCAATACCCTAAAGGCCCAATTGGGCATTACATAGGGGGGGATTTAAGTGAATACATACATTTCAAGCAACATGAACGGAAAACAGAATACCAAAAAGTAACAATAAAAAGGAAACAGCGAGTAAATCGAATCACAGCATCAAGTCAAGTACGTTCACCAACATTAATCGAGTACATATTCATTAGTACAATAATAATGAAAACACTTAAGAAAATTACATCGAAGAACACTGAATAAGTATCGGGAGCAAAAACAGCAGACGAAACGAGGGCAATCAGACACAGGTCAGCCATGTTTTTCACTATGCAAATAGCCCTGAAGCATGGAGTTAGATATGGAAGGATCTGTTATTTCGGCGATATTAGGTGGAAGAGAATTCCACTCGATTATGCATAAAAATAATGGCGAATTTTGAAACTTCTTGCTCCTAGCAAAAATGGGGGCCACCTTGTGCGCATGATTAAGGCGGGATGAACTATGAGGGGCTGGAAAGATATGAGACTGGGCGAAGGATGAGTTGCTGTGATAAGATGAGTGAAAGAACGATAGTCGAGTAAGTCGCCTGCGCATTGCAAGTGTGGTAAGGCCAAGGTCCGATTTTAGTAAAGAAACACTTATGTAACGCGAGTAGGATGATGAGATGAACCGAGCAGCTTTATTCTGTACCATTTCGAGCATGTTAGTAAGACCGATTTGGTGAGGATGCCATATGATTGAAGCGTATTCTAGGGATGGCCGAATCAATGAATTGAAAACGCGCAGTCTTGTGTCCTTATTAGTGAAATGCAAGCGACGTTTAAGGAGGCCGAGTTTCTTGAGAGCCTTATTAGTAGTATACTCTATGTGAGCCGTCCAGCTTAGATTTGAAGTGAGTATTACGCCCAGATACTTAAATGACGTGACTTTTTCTATTATCGAATCGTTTATTTTATAAGAGTTATAGCATGCAGAAGTGATATTAGTAAACATTAAGTGCTTGGTTTTTTCGACATTAATTTCCATTTGCCATTTGCTGCACCATTCCCCTAACCTGGTGAGATCCTGTTGTAGTTCTGCAACGTCATCTGTGCAAGTTATATTCCTATAAACAACGCAATCGTCCGCGAAAAGACGAATTAATGAACTTATGTTAGATGCAATGTCATTAATGTATACTAAAAAGAGAAGAGAACACAGCACACTGCCTTGTGGCACACCAGATGTTACTCGGGTAGGATGAGATATGTAGTTGTTAAGTTTAACTGACTGAGACCTGTTGTTTAGAAATTCTTGTATCCATGCAGTCGTTTTCTGGTCGAGGCTGAGGTGACGTATTTTTACATTAGCCGGTTATGAGAACACGATCAAAAGCCTTAGAAAAGTCTATGAAAAGCGCGTCGATGCAGATGGACATATGAAGAGCTGTGTGCAGGTCTGTCACGAGTTCGAAAAGTTGAGTCTGACATGATAATTGTTCTCGAAAACCATGTTGGGTTTGAAGAAGTAAATTGTTACGGTTGAGGTGACGCATGACCTGGGAGTGTATGATGTGCTCTAGTAACTTACACGAAATGGACGTGAGTGAAATCGGCCTATAGTTGTTGGGGTGATTGCTGTTACCAGACTTAAAGATGGGTACCACATTAGCCAATTTCTAGTCATCTGGTATACAACCAGAGTCAAGGGATTGCTGGAAAATGAATGCAAGCAACTTAGCTGAATGTTGACAGGTTAATTTAAGTAGTTTGGCGCTGATGCCATCGGGGCCGGGACTGGTTTTAAGGGGAAGTCGACTGATAACGCTAGCTACACCGTGCTCTGTTATTAGGATTGCTGGAAAAGGGTATTCAATGGGCAGTTGTGACAGCGAAAGAGAATCATTCAGTGGAAGTTCGTCAGTGAATACCGTGGTGAAGTGTTTGTTGAATTTTTCAGCGGAGTGTTCTACCGATAAGGTGCTGCCGTCTTCCCTCATAAATACTGCTGTTGAGTGGGTGCTTTTGGGGTTCACGATATTCCAAAATTTTTTAGGGTCCGTTTTCATGAGGTTAGGTAGCGTTTCGTTAAAGAATTTATCTTTCGCTTGAAAAATGAGGCTGTGTGTTTCAGCTGAAATGTTTTCGTAAGCTTCCCAATCTTGGGGACAGTTCGAGCGACTTGCTTTTCTGTAAACCCTTTTCTTCTTGTTCAGGGCGCGTTTTACGTCTCGCGTGAACCATGGATCATCTGATCTAGAACTTATTGTTAGTTTAGGAACACAGGTAGCTTCAATTTCTTTAAGTTTATGCCGGAACAAACACCAGTTTTCATTAGTTGTACGGTCGTCAAAGTATTCGTAAAATTCCGCTGCGAAAGTGTGTAGCATACTGTTAATTTTTGTTATGTCGGTACGCGCATAGTTCAGCAACTGTTTTTTAATTTTTGATTTCCTTGCAGTAGGAAGTGAAACCAAGCAATGGACAACCCTCTGATCACCGATTTCTTCTAGCACGCGTGTGCTACAGATTTCGGGGCTGTTAGTTAGGACCAAGTCTAAAACCCGATCCTTCCGCGTAGGTTTATGTACAAGTTGTGTTAAATTGTGATAAAGGAGCAGCTGAAGAAATCGAATACATTCAGATCGATTATTGTCATGAAGGGCAGACTGGGTGGACCAATCTATTTCTGGATAATTAAAGTCACCGCCTAAGAATAAAAGCGAATTAGGAAATTTCTGTGAAACTTGTTCAATGGCATCACCAAGAAGTTCTGGAAACTCTGAATTGCTGTCGGGGGGTCAATAACAAGCGCCAATGACGCAAGCAACATGACCAATATGACATGATGCCCAGACTATTTCGAGAGGTGAGTCCACTGAAATTGGAGAGGGGTAGTATAATTCGTTTATCGCAACAACCACACCACCACCTCGAGAGCCGGTTCTATCTTTGCGGAAGATGACGAGTGACGATGGTAACGAAAGTTCGCTGCTTGTGACGTCCTCAGACAGCCACGTTTCGGTACCGATAATGATTTCTGCAGAGCACGTGTGCATGATGGCTTTTAAGATGTCAGTCTTATGGTATAGGCTACGGAAGTTAGCCAAAAGCATCGAAAATGAGTCAATGGTTGAAGGGCGCTGATTTTGGGACGCTAAACATCATTTAGCAGATCGTTCGGGGTCTGAGGACGCCTGAACCACCGAGCCACTGGCTGGGTCAAACTGGTAAACCTTGCCTTGTAGGTGAAGTTTGTTAAAACACACAGAAAAGCGGGCGTTGTCAGTGCGGTTGCTCTTGGCAAAGTCCCGAAGTTTTTTTCTTGCGAATTGAACACTCGGCGAGAAATCTTCTTCAAGCCAAACTTTTGGTGTCTCCAGGTTTTTAAGCTTTTACGAGTTGCGCAGGGCATCTATTTTAGATTTAAAGTTAGGAAACTTAACAATAATTGGACGGTGAAAGCCGGGACGACGTTGGCCAAAGCGGTGTGCCCTTTCGATATCTCCAGCTGTAATCTTAAGGTGGTCAGTGAATAAATCCCTGACGATTTGCTCTGTCTCTGTGTATCCTTCGTGATCACTCTCAGGAAGGCCTTTGATGATAAGTTCGTCAACTACTTCAACTAGCTGTCCACTTGTCTTGCTTATATTCGACTTGACTTCATTCACAGATTTAGCGACAGCGTCAAAGTTGTCTTTGAACTTCGCAACGCTGTTCAAAGTTTTTTCAATGGCCGTGACACGAGTCTTCAAGGCGTCAAGTGCTGTTTGATATCGTTCAAGCTTTTTGTTGTCTCGTCGTGACATTCTTTTATGAGGGTGACCACATCCTCATTCCTGGGGCCTGGGTTAGCTTCCACGTCCCCCGCGCAGAGTAAAAGCAAGGTAAGACACGTTAACGCCAAAAGCAGAGACGGCCTGGGGCATAGCGCGCTGATTGCGGTTAGTTTCAGCTGAGACTGAACATGGCGGAAGATTTTAGGTGCACTACAAGCAGAGAACGTGCCGATTCGAGCGCGATAAGTACACAGGTCAACACCCATCGTTACACAAATTGCGGGGATCCACAGCCACAGAGGTTATTAGCAACAAGGCTAACCAGATAAACAGCCTACCTATAACAGGAGAAGGCACAGGTCAAGCAAGGTGACACTCGTGGCCGCGAATCCCAGATGGAAACCGACTGTTCGGCGTTAATAAGGCTTGTGGTGGCGCTGCAACCATGTGACGTCACGGGGTGCGTCACAGCCTTTTCCGGTGCTCAGAACGGGCTGGATGAGATGGCGGTTTCGCGTAGCTTTCGTTGATCGGCTGATTCCTGGCGGCAACGAGCAAACTGCACGGGGCAGGATTCGATGATCTATAACAGGAGAATGCACAGGTCAAGCAAGGTGACACTCGTGGCCGCGAATCCCAGATGGAAACCGACTGTTCGGCGTTAATAAGGCTTGTGGTGGCGCTGCAACCATGTGACGTCACTGGGTGTGTCACAGCCTTTTCCGGTGCTCAGAACGGGCTGGATGAGATGGCGGTTTCGCGTAGCTTTCGTTGATCGGCTGATTCTTGGCGGCAACGAGCAAACTGCACGGGGCAGGATTCGATGATCTATAACAGGAGAATGCACAGGTCAAGCAAGGTGACACTCGTGGCCACGAATCCCGTGGACATACGATGAAGCCATAAATGAAGCCAAAGAGAAGTTTCTCGGATCAGATCGCAACAGATTGGTGCACCGAAAATTCAATACATACACAGGTCGCCCCAACCATGACCTCGACTGCCCTTTCACTGCAGTACAATTGGACGTGGCTTTGAGCAGCCTTACTCGCAATACGGCTCCGGGCAAGCACCAAACCAACAATAAGATTCTTCGTAACTGTCAAGCTCTTGATTCGCTTCTTCAATAAATCAATTCCGAAAAAAAGTTACAGAGCTTGCTGCTTCTTCGGCATATGCCAATGATGCAACCACCGCGGAGGAACGGGGCATTACGTTAGCAATAAGATCAAGTTCTTTGTCTCTATAACAGTCGTGAAGGACTCGCAAGAAGTGCGTCGGAGGCTTCAAAAGAGATCGATTGGCAAATCGGTCCTTCAAATCCTCATAAAGTGCGACCTCGAAGACGAAAATATCCTCTGGACATCAGGGAACGAGTCCCTAGCGGGAAACCGAGCGGCGCATGCCGCAGCCCGAGAGCATATACACCGCGGGCTTCTTCGCTGTGGTGCTCGGACTCTGAAAACAAAGAGGAGCCAATACTAAGAAAATATTCCGACATACTTGTGCACAACCGGAAGCAACGACGCCAATATCCACCTGATAACAAAAAGCTAAGTAAAGAACAAGCGGTGACCCTGAGAATGCTACAGGCAAGCACCTATCTATACGGTACACTACGTACTACATGCAATGTACCCCGGCAACTACAGCAGGAACTGTCACTACTGCCCGGACTCCGCAAACACACTGTACCACATGCTATGGGGTTGTCGAAAAAACCCGAGTGTGCCGCCCATTGACGAACACAGCTGGCGTACATGAAAATCCAGAAGACCAGTGGGAGGCGTTGCTGATTACCGGCAGTGACTACCATAGAGTTTCCTACAATATTTATTATTATTAGAGTGGGCATGTCGGCTGGCCTCGCGTCTACATCATGTCAAATCCGTTTATTTTCTTCATGCAGCTTCTCGTCTTGGGATCGACGGCGACGGTCCGAGAGACGCATTGCACATTCGTCCTCGCTGAACCCCTGGAAAATTTTGAAGACTGCGCAGGACAACCAGTGCACTACAAGCGGTGCTGGGAAGGATGGAAAGTGCCACGTGCGGCTACATTGACGTCACCGGACGGAGATATAAATTCACGGCATTCATCGAGCTTCTTCAGTGGGCATGTCGGCTGGCCTCGCGCCGACATCATGTCAAATCCGTTTATTTTCTTCATGCAGGTTAGTGATGATGTTTCATCTGTCAAATGTGACGACCCTTTCTTTTCTTTGTCCAGCTGACATGCCCATGCAGCTTAAGCAGAATCTGTTCTAGTGTATGCGAAATGCTTCTCTCTTTGCTTTTGTTGTGTGGGGACGTCGAGCCGAATCCCGGCCCTGATGTTCAAAAGTTGCTTGCTGAGCTTTTAGATGGTCAGAAAAGCATTCGGGAAAGGCTGGATGGCATTGAGCTGAAGTTAAAAAAAGTGGAAGAAGTTGCTACGGCTGTAAATGAGGTGAAAACAATGGCGTATAAGTTGGAAAAAAAAAGGGTCGTAAGCTTCGAGAGAAAGCTAGCTGATCTTGAAGATAGAAATAGGCGGAACAACTCGACTGTCTTCGGTATACCGGAAACAACTAATGAAAGTTTCGATGAACTCGGCGAAAGTGTGTTGAAGGGTGTGTTTAACAATATCCTGGAAGTACAAGTGTCGTCTGCGGAAAGAATTCACAAAATTGGGCGCAAATAACTACGTAAGCCTCGCCCTATAATTCTAAAGTTTATTGATTACCGTGACAACGTTGCTGTGCTTAAAAATTGCTTCAAACTAAAGGGTACAGGTTTCTCGATTTCTGAGGACTTCTCGGAAGCTACACGACATAAAAGAAGAAAATTTTGGGACAGCACGGCGGAAAATCGAAGGGCAGGCGAAAAGGTGAAATTAATCTACGACAAAATCCGAGTTAACGGTGTTCTGTTCGTTTGGGATGCAGACCGTAACGAACGAGTGCCACTTCCAGGTAATGTTAAGGAATCTAGGCAGTGAACTGAAGCACAATCAGGCAATTCACTTCGCTGGATTCAGTTTAACGCCCGCAGCATCATTAATAAACTTGATGACCTGGAAAGTATCACAATAGCGCATGCACCCCATCTGATTGCAATAACAGAAACCTGGCTACATTCAGATATTAAGGACGACGAAATAGCGCCCCCAGGATATGGCATTTATAGGAAAGACAGACCATCTCATGGTGGTGGTGTGGCCATCCTGTTTAAAAACTACATCCATGTGACAAGGCTTTCCGATAGAGACGGTATTGAAGGTGTCATTATTAAAATACACCTTGAGAAAATGAACCTGGTTGTGGGTGCATTTTACCGCCCTCCGTATTCCGAGAGGGCGTTTTTTGATGGTATTAGTGATTTTCTTTGTTCTTGCAACACAAACACTTCTAATATATTGTTATCTGGCGATTTTAATATTCCTCAAGTTAATTGGGACGCGGATTTCCCGGAACCGCTCTCTAGTGCTGCTGAGCCCTTGGTCGACATTGTTCTTTTTCATGACTTAAAATGTTGTAGGCCCGTGTACTCAGATTTGGGTGCACGTTAACGAACCCCAGGTGGTCGAAATTTCCGGAGCCCTCCACTACGGCGTCTCTCATAATCATCAGTTGTTTTGGGACGTTAAACCCCACATATCAATCTTTTTCATGACTTAACACAGTTAGTAAAACGACCCACCCGTGTTCAAAGTAACGCACTATCTATTTTGGATCTTTTTGTTGTGAGTGACAGAATCCTTCGTTGAAATCCTGCTTTGTGGGTCTATGACAGTGTATCCGACCATCGATTGTTATCTTTAAACATTCCACTCCGCGTAAGGAAAGAAGTGAAAGAAAAACGCGTAGTGTCAAATTTCACTCGTGCTGATGACGTCGCCGCTCTTGACCTGTTAGATATATCGTTTTCTGATTTCAGTGATATGTATGAATCAAGTAGTTGCTCTGTCGAAGACTTGTGGGGTTTCTTCAAGACTCTTGTTATTAAATGCGTCTCAGGTCAAGTCCCCTCAAAGATTATCAGAACGCAATCTGCTCGCCCTTGGGCGACGAGGGAAGTATTGCGAGCGGGACGCAAACTAAAGAAGATGCGCGAAAAACTGCGCCAGAACCCGTCATCTTCTCATGTATCAAAATTTTCTAATATGCGTTTGCAGTTAAATGAAACCATAAAAAAGGCAAAAGACTACTTTTTCAACATATCTTTGAAAAACTTCTTGCTTTCTGCTCCTGCGAAGTTCTGGCGACACTTGTCACCTAGGAAGCAACAGGCATATAAAATCCTCATTAATGGAGAATTGGTAACTGATGAATCCCTCCTTGCCTCATCGTTTAACAAGTTCTTCTGTTCAGTCTACACAAATGAAGATGGGAAACAACCAAATTTTGCGATTTCTCAGGACGTGCCCAAAACTTCTGGCTTAATGATAACTGAAGGGGGTGTCTTATCACTGCTGCTTAAAATGAATATAAAGAAATCACCAGGAATTGATTGCATACCGAACGCATTTCTAGTGAGGTATGCAGAATGGTGTTCGAAGTATTTATCTATTATATTCAAAAAAACATTGTCCACCGCAGAACTCCCGAGAGATTGGAAGCGCGAAGGTTGTTCCGATCCCTAAGGCGGAAGATCCTTCACTAATAACGTCATACAGACCAATATCTTTACTGTGTACCTGCTCAAAATTGCTAGAACATAGTATTTTTAGGCACTTGTCAAACTTTCTGCAACAAAATAAATTGATTGATTGCCACCAACATGGTTTCCGTAAGGGAATGTCGACGGTTACCCAACTCCTTGAGACAATACACGAGTTTGCCTCAGCTTTAGATAAACAAAGTCAAATCGATATAATTTTTTTGGACTTCCAGAAGGCATTTGATCGCGTCTCGCACCATAAGCTTTTGTTGAAATTAAAACCAATATTACAAAATAACTCACTTCTTTCATGGATAGAGTCATACTTATCGTCTAGGAAGCAATGCGTATCAGTTGGTGACTCGTGTTCACGCCCGGCGCCCGTGCGATCAGGCATTCCCCAAGGGTCGGTTCTCGGGCCACTATTCTCTTTAGTTTATATAAATGATATCGTAAACAATATACCTGTCAAAATCAAACTGTTCGCGGACGATTGCATCTTTTATCAGGAAGTAAACCCACCTGCCAACCAGGCATTATTAAGTAGTGCCCTGGACAAACTGCATATTTGGTGTAAAAAATGGTAGATGAGCAACAATACTACAAAAACCGTCTCAATGACAATTTCAAGAAAGAAAGCACCACTTACTTTCCAGCATTCAATAAATGGTCGCTGTCTTAGTGCTGTAAATCGCTATAAATACTTAGGTTTAATAATCACTTCAGACCTCCGGTGGAATGAACATATCTCTTTTCTAGAAAAGAAAGCCATGAAAAAGCTTGGATATCTTAGAAGATCGTTACGACAGTCAACGCAAGAAATAAAACTATTAGCATGTAAAACCTACATTCGTCCCCTTTTGGAATATGCCTGCGTGGTCTGGGACCCATACACAAAGAAAAATATTGATAAACTAGAAAACCTACAAAGAAAATCTGCTCGATTTATCTTTCGCTCATACAATCGCCTTACGTCAGTCACTGCTTTGCTTCAGACAGCGAACTTGGAAGCTTTACATTTGCAGTGATATCGCAAAAGACTAAAATATATGTATCTGCTCTACCACGATCAGCTTGGAATTGATTCAAGTGCGTATATAGAAAAAGTTGTGCGACGACCCACGCGGGCGGATCACTAAAAAAATTACAGGTATTTTCTTGCAGAACGAACTTGTACATGGGCTCTTTGTACGCGAGTGGAATTGCCTCCCTGGTGGGATTGTGAAGGCGGCGACAGTGGCGTCATTCATATCGGAGCTAAAAAACTGATAGCATGTCTTCCTGCCATTATTGTACTCTTTGTTTTGAGACGTTGCGTTGTTAGTACACAAGTGATGTTAGTACGCACTTATACACGTATTATGCTATGCGCAATTGCATGTCATGCACTGTATATTTTTCTTTTTACCGCGTGAAAACCTGTGCGTCCACGACACTCTCTGTGCGTAATATATTGTGAAAATGTTCAGCGCGCTATATTTATATGTTACCCACTCCTGCTTATGGCTTCACTTTGAAGCCAGCAGAAATTCTGTAATTAAATAAAATAAAATAAAATAAATAAACTCTGGGGCTATTGTCTATGAGAGCCGCAACGCACGACGCTTCAGCGAGCATGGGAATGATGGGTAGTACACACATTTGTCTAATATTCGTACTTCTGACCTGCTTCTGGCTCCATGTGTCTTTGTGTGGCTTGGAACTGTTTTTTCACGAAAACATAAATTAGCAAATGTTCACCATTTGCGCTTCAGCACCTTATTATTTAGGCTTACCATTTTGAATCAAGTCACTGAGTTCAAAAAGGCTCGTTCGTTCTTTCAAAACAAAACCGTACCCAGCAATAAACGAAGCCGCAAGTACTATTCGCCGCCCGCAACTACGAAGGCTAGGCAAATGTGGTACTACCCATCATTCCCATACAGTGACTGCTATGACCCGGTGAAAATAGTGCAAACGCTATTTTCACCCAACTTGGCTTGGGTCCCTAGAAAGCTATGGCTTTTGGAGAATGGTGGGTCAAGCAATTTGAGGTTCTCTGCAGAGCTAAATCTGGTTCTCCTGGCATATTGTTTTCGCGTGTGGCGTGTTTTGGCTTTTGGTTACAGTGGGTCAGGCAACCTCAGGTTCTCTCGGCGTGTGTGCACGCGTGCGTGTGTGGGATGAGCTGCACATGATCTCGAGCTGAACACATCTGTGTTGTGCTGGACCTGCGCTGATTGCGGTGTCCTTGTAGTGGGCGTGGGCACTGCGATTGAGCTTATCGTTGCCCATGTGCTTGACGAATGCGGACGTTGATTGCAGCGCTTGAACTTGCACTAGGGTCACTTGGACTAGAGACCACATTTGCACTGTCATTACTTGCTTCAGTGTTAATTTTGTGATTGCTAATAATTGATTTTTTTGTGTGTGTGAGGTGGCAGCATTCGTTGTACAAATTCTACTCAGCATGAAAGTATGTTTTTCACTGAGATTGATCATATGCTTCAGCAACTTGCTTTTGACTGTTTTGCCGCGTGCTCATCGAATGTATCAATTAATCAACGAGTGGAATTGCAGCCGTTTTATTGGTCAACGAGGCCGACTTTCTGTCTTGGGTAAGCCATACAAGTGTTACACGATGTAATTTCGAGTGAGATCCTGATCGTGATTGCAAAATGCAGAAGTGAATCGTTCCTCCTTGAGAAACACGAATCAAATTGAAAGAGCCTGTGTGGCTCTATTCATTCCTCATACTGCTGCATATGATAATACTATCGATAGTTTTACATAAACAAGTATTCGACGTCTAGGTATGTAGTACGTGCGGTTCTCACCCCGCAGGTTTTCCTGCCTACGCGTGCCTCATTTTGCGGCGCGAAATGGTGCCCTTGTAAGCAATAAACAAACTAGTATCAATTCATTTCAGAGATTAAAAAACAGATAGGCATCTGTTTTGTGTTTTTCTGTAATCAGAAAGTAAGCAAATTTCTAAGGAGAAAAAAACTTCGTCCATGTAGGATAACAACAAAAAGCACTGAAAAAATCGTGACTTCTTTTAGTGTATAAAAATGTTGTACAATGACATAATTTACAATTTGAGACTCCCGTATATCATTGAGGGAAGGTGACTGTGGTGTATTTAGCAAAACATACTAAATGACATTAAACATATGAACAAATATTGTACACACAGATGTACGTTCAACAGTTGCATATGTTTTATATAACCAGCTGTTTGCATTTGCATAATGATGCCAGAAGCAACACGAGTGTTATCAACATCAGTTGCGGTAAGCTGATATGTAGCGCTTGTGCTCTAGAGCGTGATAGCCCCGAACACTGCTATATAAATCTATCAAAGTGTATGGCGCTTAACTACAATCGACGTGAACTGGTCATGACGGCTGCATTATAGGAGTGCATGTGTAACTTTCAGATCATTCTATAGTTAGCATTGCAACAGCAATTAACCTTTCAAGCAACATTGTGCCTGAGTGGTGTCTATTTCCACAGCAGTGTCGAGACCTTGTGTGGATCTGTGGTAGAATACTTGATTGCTACGCAGAATGTTTGATTTTCATTTCATGAGTGAGCTAAACACCTGTGAGCACACATTAACAGTATTTGTGCTATGAAGTAGTTTTTCTGCTAGTAAAATAAAAAAGTCATGACCACGCCTCCCCTAAAATGAGTGGCTGGATCCGCCCCTGGCTTCACATACACAAAATTTGGTGTTACGTGACATCAATAGATGATGAAGGTATATGATTGGTGCAAAAGTTATAGACATCACATGCGTGTCTTGTGAGAACATGACATCATACCATGCCCATGATGCAATCACAGCCATTTCGCTAGCTTCACATATAACGAACTTGGTAATTACGTGACCTAAATGGATGATGAAAGTAAACGACACGTCCAAACATGATAATCATGATATGCACGTCATCTAAAACATCACTATACATGCTACGCTCATAGCTGGCTCGCGGCCGTTTCGCTAGCTCCACATATACCAAATTTGATATCACGTGGCGTGAATAGACGATGAAGGTAAATGACATCTCCAAACATAATAATAAAGACGTGGAAGTCATGCTCAGTATAATTTATGTACGTTTCGTAACATTCTGATTTTAAGCAACATATCAACCTTCCTCATTCGTGCTTCACATATCATCGATTCCCACTGTGTGTGGGATTGGCCTTTTTTTAATTATGAACTCATTAACCTATTTCTCATTTTCTGCATTCACACTTTAACGCTTTAGACCCTGGGTACATTATCTGGAATTGCACATGTGTGCCTGGAAGTCACCTACAAAGTGGGTTCTAATAGGCCTGGCCTATTTTCAGTGTGTCTTAATCCACTATTTGTTTACTCTGCTTCCAAATTACAAGTAAGCCTTCACTCTTCCTTCTTGCAAACTGAGCTCTATTTCACAACTGTCAGCTTCATAATAGATTGGGACAGTATTGAGTGCCTTAAAATAAAGTGATTTTCATACCCTGGTTTCCTCTTGGCTCTGTTGATGCCAGGGATGCATGCATAGTCCTTGCGCAGCTCTAGCCATGTAGTACGAAACACACACACACACACACACACACACACACACACACACAAAACTTTCTTCTTTAAGGCAGAGGTACGTGTAGGAGGGAGTAGAGATTAAGTGAAAAATCTAAGGGGTTCTTAGGGCGGGGCTACCTCACTGAGCTAGCAGGGCCTCTGTTCCCATCCAGCCTTTGCCTTTTTTGAACTACAATTAAGTTTTTACTAACTCAAGAATAAGCAGATTTATGCGTTTGTGTTAGCATGGTAGCACATCAAAGCAACAGAGACCAATGTGAGAAGCAATATTGCATCTTTCCATTCTCAAAATAATTATTTCTTTTTGTGACTGGTTTTTCCAGTCAATCTTCAGCATGTGGCTATGCCAAGTAATCTTATGATGCAAAACAGTGCCAAAATATTCTGTGTAAAGTTAGGGCTGTGTTTTCTGGGCCACATTTAGCTAGTGTGTAGGCTGCATTAGACTGGAGTGAGTGGGTCATTACTTGATCAAAAAGAAATTTAATAGCACCATAAAGAAAAGGTGGGTGAAATTGAGAGACACAACATATGTGTCTTTTTCCATCTATTTCATTTACTGTGCTGTTTGATACCTTCCTAAAAATCCATATTCAGTAGTAAATCTGCAGAGGGGGCTGCCATGCACTGTCTGAACAAGTGCCCCACAAAATTTTGGAGAGTCAATGATTTCAGAGTGCGAGTTTATATTGTTTGATATGTGGGCTTTAAGGTCCCAAAACCACCTTTTGATTAAAAAATACGCCGTAGTGGAGGGCTCCGGAAATTTCGACCACCTGGGGTTCTTCAACGTGCACTCAAATCTGAGCCCACGGGCCGAAAACATTTTCGTCTCCATCGGAAATGCAGCCGGGATTCGATCCCGCGACCTGCGGGTCAGCAGCCGAGTACCTTAACCACTATACCACCGCGGCGGGGAATTACGGGAGTTGAGGCACTAGATGTATGGGTTACGTCATTGAAAAAGAAAACTAGTATACTACACTTGCGAGAAAGTTAAAATAATGTCAGCAATTCTGAAGTTGGAAAGAAAGGACAAAGGTTTCCAGCGCTATATATGTATTGGGGAGAAACATTAAACACACCTTTCTGAGAAAAACGTTTTCTGGGAAACTGCATGATTATAGGCACATTTTCATTTGTACTGCGGATTTTCTGAAAGTATATGGTACGTCACATATATATCTCGGCAGGTCTACATATTGCGCATGCACATTTGCACTTCACAGCAAATGTTATTGCAAGGAATTCAGCCAATTAGGTTTTCTTTAAATATTTGTTGCAGCTACAGAAACACGGCTTGCCGTGGGTTTTCTCTTTGAGCCTAGAAATATGTTACGTATAAGATGTAGATTCCCACTGCAAGAGAAACGAGTTGTGCAAAGTCATTAATGGCGTTCACGTGAACGCGTCAATGAAGTCTGAACAACCATAGCTTCCAAGGCATACGCGCGATAATTCACTGCATAATATATTATGAATCCCAGAGCCAGCACACGTCAGAGCCACGAATGTATAACAACCAAGTTTATTGTGTAATTTTTATTATCACTTTTGCTGCAAGAGCTGAGCACGTTAATTTTTAGGCCTTCGACCACCATGGCCGTACCAGAATATCTGAAAAACTTCTACTAAATTGGTTTAGACTATTTGCGCCCACGGCACAAGTAGTCTAAACGCGAGCCTCCGCGATAACGACGCGTATTCCATGGGGTCCCAATCAGTCAACTTTGTGGACTAGAAATTGTATGAAACGTCGTACAGTGAGTGGACGTGTTGGCGGGCTAGTTTGTTTATCATACCTATATGCGCAATAGCAAGTGGGAACCACGTCACATCACCACAAATTTGATTTCTAAAGATAGCGCTGACTCTGATCTACAGGCTGAAGTCGAAACCACACTGATTTGACCCGAGGTGAAAGCGGTGGAAACGAAAGTATGTTCATTATTTATTTATTTATTTCAGAAGTACTGCCAGCCTCACACATGAGGCCTTAGGCAGGGGTGGGTGATACAAAAAAGGAAACATATGAAGATACAACAGGAAAGGAAACACGTCACGTAGAGCTACATCATCAAGAACTAGTGCATGGAAGTAAAACGCCAGTACTTACACAATTGTAGTGGTTTACGCGTACACGTACAAAAAAAAAACTATGATGACAAACATCTGTACACACAGAACTAAGAAACAAACATCATATAACAGTTCAAAAATCGGCAACATTTCAAAAATACAAGCCCCGCCACGGTGGTCTAGTGGCTAAGGTACTGAGCTGCTGACCCGCAGGTCGCGGGTTCGATTCCCGGCTGCAGCGGCTGCATTTCCGATGGAGGCGGAAATGTTGTAGGCCCGTGTACTCAGATTTGTGTGCACGTTAAAGAACCCCAGGCGGTCAAAATTTCCGGAGCCCTCCACTACGGCGTCTCTCATAATCAAATGGTGGTTTTGGGACGTTAAACTCTACAAATCAATCAATCAATCAAAAATACAACGCATTGATATGAAAAAAGTGATAGAAAGGGGAACATAAATGGAAGCCTGTTCAGGATGCGCGGTGGAATAATAGAGGGCGAAGCGCAAAGAAAGATCAAAGTCAAGTGGGTTGCTGGTGTTTTAAGTTTCTCCACGAACGACTGAACGGTTTCGCAGTTCACCAGATCGGCAGAAAGAGAATTCCAATTAGTGACAGTGCGCGGAAAAAAAAGTGTTTTTAAAGGTTTTTGTTTGACAGGAATATTCCTTCAGTTTTTTTTTTTTGGATGCTCGGAACGAGTTGATCGTCGGTGAACCGTTTTTATGTACGCGTGCTTGTCTATGCGTAACTTGTCGTGGTAAAGTAGAAGCATGTACTTCAATCGATCGTGTTGCCGTCTTGCCTGCAAGGTATCCAAGTCGGCTTTTTTTAACAGTTCACTGAATGACGTCAGAGCGCTGTAGCGATTATATACAAATCGGATTGCTTTGCTTTGAATCATTTCAAGTGTTTTAATATTTACTTGGCTATGAGGGTCCCAAACCACAGATAAATACTCGAGGATCGGACGGATAAAAGTTTTATACGCAATCAATTTTATTTTGGGTATAGATTTGCGCAAAGAACGTCTTAGAAATGCTAGTTTCTGTAAAGCTTTCTTTTCAATGTAGGCAACATGCTCATTCCACCTAAAATCTGCACTTAATACAACCCCCAAATATTTATAAGTTTTAACAAACAATAGTTTTTGACCATTGATGGAATACGAGTGTTTAAAAGGAAGCAGCTTGCGCGTAACGGTCATAGCTACCGTTTTCTTTTCATTAATCTTCATTTGCCACACTGCACACCAAGAAGATATTTTTTGTTAACGCTGCGTTTAAAAGAACCTGGTCGTCTGCACTACGTATTTCCTGATAGAGAATGCAATCATCTGCAAATAACTTGATAGAATCCGGGGTGTCATTGGCAATGCCGTCTATAAAAATTAAAAAAAGAAGTGGCCCAAGCACAGAGCTCTGAGGGATTCCCGATTTCACTGGTCGTGAATCAGGCTGGACGTTATCTATAGAAACTATTTGATTTCGATATGAAAGGTAGGCCTCAATCCATGAAGTTAATGTACTTTTTTTTAGTATAGGTTTAAGTTTCCCGAGAAGCTTTGGGTGCGACACGCGTTCAAATGCTTTTTCGAAGTCTAGGAAAATCATGTCAACCTGGCCTTGCCTATCTAGAATAGCTGCAATGTCATGAACGGTTTCCAACAGTTGTGTGACGGTTGAGAATTCTTTTCGAAAGCCGTGTTGTCAGTCATTGATTAAATTATTTTCCTCGGAAAAAACTGAGATGCTTGAGTATAATATGTTCTAATACCTTCGCACATGAACAAAGCAGGGAAATCGGTATATAGGCGGAGACGAGAGAAGTGTTAGGTGATTTGGATATAGGGATAATTTTTCCGAATTTCCAGTCATCTAGAAGCGTACGCTGTGACAGTGACTTTTGAAAAATGATGCACAAATACTTCGAGCACCATTCAGCATACCTTACAAGGAACGCGTTAGGTATGCTATCAATACCAGGTGTCTTTTTGGGATCTATGTTAAGAAGTAGAGACAAGATTCCTTCCTCAGATATTGTAAGGTCACTTATTGGTGGGATATCATGAAGCGTTTTTGAACATAGTTTACTTCCATCGTCATCAGTAAACACTGAACAAAAAAACGTGTTAAAAGATTCTACAATAGTTTTTTATTAGTTACGATACTCCCATTAATACATATATTATGAAAACGCTTCTTGTTTGGGGCGAAATGCTGCCAGAATTTCTCGGGGGATGACAGCAAGAAGTTTTCTAAAGTGACGTTATAGTACTGATCTTTCGCTTCCTTGATACTGTCTTTTAATTCTTTACGCACGTTACTGAGTTTAAGCATGGTCGACAGAGTGGGGTTCTGACGATGCCGTTTTCTTATCCTGTTTGCCTTTCGCCCCAAACGAACAACTGGCATAGTAATCCATAGGCTAACATTTTTTTTATTATTGTCACTTTTTCTGGCACCAAGTCATGAATGCACTGCAACACAAGGTTTTTGAAGAAACACCAAAGGTTGTTAACAGTACAAGTACTAGATTCAGAAAGTAAAGTGAATCGAGAAAAATGTAAGTCTAATGTGTCCAGTATTTCTACGTCTTTTGCGCGCGAGAAGACAGACACCACGCTTTCTTCCCTCTTGCCTTTTGGACGTCATTAAGAATAATGCACATGTAAACCAATTTGTGATCGGAAATTCGATCAAGCACATTGGTGTCTGCCACACGATGCAGCATGCTGTTGCTAACAAAAAAAAAAAGATCCAGAGTAGTAGTAGTAGCATTCTGTACGCGGGTTGGTTGCTTAACTAGTTAAGTTAAATCATGAAAAAGGACTATACCGACTAAACGTTTCGCTGCATTTGAAGACGGTACAGGAAAATCAGTATCCCATATAACTGAAGGAACGTTGAAATCACCGCCAACTATTATATTACTAGAGCAACTGTGGACCATGCAAAGAAATTCATTAAGCTTATCAAAGAATACTTTGTCTGTGTCTGGGGGCGGTAAAAAGCGCCGACTATGAACTTAAGATCGCCTGTGTCTACTCTCACAATTACGCATTCAAGATCTGGTATATCGGCTAATCTTTCAACTTGTAAGGTTTCCTTAAATATGATTGCAACTCCGCCACCTCGACTACTCCTATCTTTTCGATAGATGCTGTAACCCCGGGGCGTGATCTCATCGTCACTAACGTCGGTGCGAAGCCAGGTTTCAGTTATTATCAAGAGGTGAGGGTGATACGTTAACACAACACTGTCTAAATCATCGCTTTTTGCTAGAATACTACGGGCGTTAATATTTAGGCAACGGAAAAGTCTCCCGTTCTTGTCGTTTCATTTGTTGCGAGTTGCTCTGGTAAGCGGTCTGCTCGCAGAGACCATTCCACGCTGAACTTCATCTAATGTTAGCAATCGATTGTCAATCTTGATTTTGTCATGTACAAGTTTAACCTTTGTGCCAGATTTCCTAACATCTGAAGTGCTGTTCCATAGTAACTTCCTGACGTGCCGAGTGCTTGCAGAGAAATCCTCCGAGACTGAGATTCCCTTCCCTTTTAATTTGAAGCAACTTTTGAGAATGTTAACTTTTTCCCTGTGGTCGAAAAACTTCACGGTCACTGGGCTATTTGTACCATGCTGCCTTCGCCGTAGCCTATGAATTCGCTCGACTGAGTTTGCGTTCACGTCTAGAGCATGCCTGAACACATTGCAGACTACGCTATCCATGAGGTCGTCAGAGGCGTCATCATTCTTTTCCGGTATGCCGAACACAACAAGGTTGTTACGCCTGCTTCTGTCCTCTAAACCAACGAGCTTACGTTCTAGGTCTTGAACCGTATCTTTCAGGCTGCGAAGTTTATCGCTGAATCCTTTAATTATCTCAGAAGTTTCCTCCACAGTTTTCAATTTCAGCTCGATATCATCAAGCCTTTTTTTAATATTGTTTTGACCTTCAATCAACTGTGACAACAATTCCGCAGTGGAGGGTCCTGGATTGGATTCAACGTACCCGCATAGCATCAGTAGGGACAAAAACACTTGCTTAATGTCACAATACAAGGTATACAAGCTATGTGGGCTTTTTATTTATCAGTCCCGACCGTACTGTCAGAGCACCAACTACGCACCCCATATCGCGTACTGTTGGCTTGTAAATCGCGTTCAGCTGCAGCAGGACACAAAGTAGAAATAGGCCCGGCCTATTTCAGACGAACGACTGAACGACTGAACGTCTCGCAGTTCAGACGAACGACTAAACGGTCTCGCAGTTCACCAGATCGGCAGAAAGAGCATTCCAACCAGTGACAGTGCGCGGAAAAAATGAGTTTTTAAAGCCTTTTGTTTGATAGGAATATTTCTTCAGTTTTTTTTTTTTTTTGATGCTCGGAACGAGTTGATTGGCGGTGAACCATTTTTATGTACGCGTGCTTGTCTATGCGTAGCCTGTCGTGGTAAAGCAGAAACATGTACTTTAATCTATCGTGTTGCCGTCTTGCCTGCAATGTAACCAAGTCAGCTTTTTTTAACAGTTCACATGGTGACGTAAGAGCACTGTAACGATTATATACAAATCGGATTGCTTTTCTTTGAATCATTTCGAGTGTTTTCATATTTACTTGGCTATGAGGGTCCCAAACCACAGATGAGTACTCGAGGATCAGATTACTTAGCCCTAAATTGTCCTGTTTCAATCCAACGGAGTTCTGTACATGCAACTATCTCTATGTAGATTCACACTCGAAAAAGCACACGAAAATATCACTTTGATGCGGACGTCGTGTTATTTCTTATTGGCATGCTTGTCAAGAGCCGCACCCAAGAGGTTCGACACCGCTTTTGTCATATATATTTAACTTTTGATAAGCACACCTTCGATCAATGCTCATGCATGCAGTTTGTTTAGAATTTAGCATGAGCCGCAGCCGCGATTACATAGCTTGTCTTCAACAACATGCTCAATTTTCAAGTTCAAAATTCAAGATATTCGCCTTAGTTGTTTTAAACTGATCGAGTGCTACGCATGCCCTCATTCATTTATTTGAATTCACTTTCCTCAGCTATATGTCACCTGAAGCAAAGCGTCATTTGCATGCAGCATTCGCGCGAAAATCAATAATTTTTCCTCGAATATATTAAAAAATTCACTTGTCGCAATGTTTCACAACGAATTTTAAATGTACATGTGCTGACACAGATATGATTATTCGTAATTGCGCGTGTATATATATATATATATATATATATATATATATATATATATATATATATATATATATATATATATATATATATATATATATATATATATATATGATTAGGAATAAAGGAGCACACTTACGAAAATTTGATAGTTGTTTACTATACGTTTCGGCCGTGGCACGGCCTTAATCCTGACGAAGGCCGTGCCACGGCCGACACGTAGTGTAAACAACTATCAAATTGTCGTAAGTGTGCTGCTTTATTCCTAATTATATTTTCACCGGACCCACAGAATTTCTTTTCTGAATCATATATATATATATATATATATATATATATATATATATATATATATATATATATATATATATATATATATATATATATATATATATATATATATATATATATATATATATATATATATATATATATATATATATATATATATTTTGTTCACTAGCACAGCGGTGTTGTGTACTTATTATTTTAATTATTGGGTATATGTGATCTATATATCATGTTGACATACATGTGTGTATCAGTTCGATTCATCAGATTACTCTTTTATTTCCACATAAAAATTATCAAGATTTTTTTGCGTATATATGGGCGCTTCTTTATCATCCTGCACATGTTACCTTTGATGTTCTAATTGATGATCTGAAGATTAACACTGACATCTGTCTCGACGTTGTCATGTTATAATTACCGATATAATTTCTTGCCATATTTGGGTAAACGAACTGTCAGTCACCTAGCTGTGGCACATAACCGCATACCTGCAATATGTGTGCCACACATCAGGAAGAAAGGCTGTGACGACATACGGGATGGAATTGCGGCATTATTCATGACCCGGCGGGCAATCATATTTGTAAAACCATCTTACCTTCTTATACTAAGTTGGTTTACCCAAAACTAAGGGTGTTATTACGAGAGCAGACGTAGGCAGCTAGATAGATAGATAGATAGATAGATAGATAGATAGATAGATAGATAGATAGATAGATAGATAGATAGATAGATAGATAGATAGATAGATAGATAGATAGATAGATAGATAGATAGATAGATAGATAGATAGATAGATAGATAGATAGATAGATAGATAGATAGATAGATAGATAGATAGATAGATAGATAGATAGATAGATAGATAGATAGATAGATAGATAGATAGATAGATAGATAGATAGATAGATAGATAGATAGATAGATAGATAGATAGATAGATAGATAGATAGATAGATAGATAGATAGATAGATAGATAGATAGATAGATAGATAGATAGATAGATAGATAGATAGATAGATAGATAGATAGATAGATAGATAGATAGATAGATAGATAGATAGATAGATAGATAGATAGACCATTGAAGTCAATTTTTCCATCTTAGTCAATTGAGCGCTTAGTCAATTGAATTTTTATAACGTTATCTACTCACTATTCAGCCCTGCTTGGTTATAGGTGTATATATAAATTATTAAAACGGCAGTCATTATTTAGGCGCTGAAAGGTGCATGCAGCGCAAAATATCTCTAAATTCAAATTAAAAATAAACTTCCCTTATCGAGATAGAAAACGGAGACGGAGCTACATATATTTTCACAATCATAGAATACCACCGTAGTCATTACACACATACATATCCACACATGGGGAAGGGCCGATCGTATATGCATTCGAAAACAACGTAGCTTTTGTTTGGCTTCACTGCAGGACCCAAGTGTCACACATAGAAGTATAATCGCTTTGCGGTAAAGCATATTTGTTGTGAGCATACCGAAAGCGGCGCTCTTTGATGTGTACAATTTGTAGGAGCTTCTTGCACAAGCTCCTACTAAGTTTGAACAGCGCGATTGAATGCGGACAGAAGAGAACAAGCACATACACCCACACAGAACAAACATCCTTGCTGCACGATCATTGATCGAAGGTGTGCCTGTCAAAAATCTAGCTACATATGTCGCGAAAGGTATTGGACCTCTTGGGTTGCTCATGGCAAGCAGACTAATAGGAGTTAACATCTCTTGCGCATTAAATTGATATCTCTGTGCGCTTTTACAGGTGTGAATGCACACACAAATGCACGGTTTGTAACCTGACAATTCAGGGCTAAGTAACGCACATGTTTTCGTTTTTACCGTTTTCAACTCTGGTCACAACGGCGCAATTTTGACTCGAACGAGTCGATAAAAGTCAACATTATCTCTGGAGCCCAGATTCGTAGCGACATGACGCGATTACCTCAAGCTATCACGCATACAAGTAAGATGAACGAACTAGCCCGCCAACGCACTTCAGCTAGCTCACATGTTGGATGTAGATGTACATCATTCGTCAGACATTCAGACCCGCTTCTCATCTGACGATCTAATTCGTGCAGTATCAATTGTTATGTGTGTTAATGACGGCATGTCGTTTTATGCGAAAGATGGTCATATTAGCTAGCTGTTGAAAGAAGAAACGAGCGTTATCGTGGAGGCTGACGTTGGGAGCACGGTTATAAAAACTGTGTTAGTACCCGGACTCCTAGTACGTGTCATACACGCAAATAGGCTAAAACAGTGTAGTAGTTTCTCAAACATTCTGGTGCTGCCTGCACCAATCAATATTTTATGGGTATATTGATCATATAAAAAATAAATGAGTCAGCGTGCAATATCACCCCTATTTTACAACCAAATCTCTTTCAATGACTCACGCACAACTTTTCTACACGTACCCACCGGGAAAATCAACCATAAAAATTAAGTCATACAATAACTCGGTTGTTTTAACTAATATAGTTTTGATAGTCACATTGGTTTTACAACATCATGCTGTTACTTATCGTCTGTATTCTTTGCTCAACTCGTTTCATTTGTAGTACAAGTTCGTTTTGCAGCAATATGTCCGGGTACAAAGTGCATCTTGGGTTCTCTCGAGAGAACTCAATATGCACTAAGCATGCAGTACATGTAGCTGCAATTATTACAAAATCTTGGTTCCCTCATTCACCAACTGCAATAACTTTTGTTGTGCAGTGACGATGCACATGTATGTGCACAGTACAAGTTAAAAGATATGTGACCATACTTGAAGTCATCTGCAGTATTAACTAAACAGGACTACTGCAGTTCTCTCCAAATCTGATTCTTTCTGAAATGTATATTGAAAGTTTTTTACCAATTAATTACCTAGCATCTAAAAAACATTTCCTTTCTGTCCAGGTTTATATATATATATATATATATATATATATATATATATATATATATATATATATATATATATATATATATATAAATATATATATATATATATATATATATATATATATATATATATATATATATATATATATATATATATATATATATATATATATATATACATACATATATATACTGTGATTGTGATTGTCGTTGCAAAGTGCTTTGTGAACGTGAATAGGTAAATTGTGTTCGCGTTTGGAACCACTGAATTTTGTGGTTCGCCTGAGCTTGCGTGAAGGCCACGATGTCAAGGACTCATCAACCTGTTTCAGTGCTATATGACATCCGTGATATTTACTACTTTTTTGTGTGCGGTGGTAGTGGTGTGGTAGTCCGTATGTATTGCCAGTTTTGCTGGGTGCGCTTGTAGTTTTGTGGTTTGCGCTGCCGCTCGGCTACCTGCTCAGATTCTCGTGCTTGTTCGTCGAATACTTCATTTTACATGCGTAGTAGCATCGAACTCGTATTAGCTGAGCTCTTAAGTGAGCGGTACATTAACCACTACATCATTCAGAAAAGCTGCTGACCATATCTGATTTCAAAGTACAGGCAGCGCACGATATAATTTCGATATCTATCTATTTCAATTTTCTTGATTGCGTTAGATGCCGAGATGAGTCAATCACGGTCTATAAATTACCTTTCTATAGAAAGTGTCCATGTGACACCTGCATGCTCAACCGAGCCTCGCTATTCGCTTCCATGGCTGCACGAGTGATGAAAAAACATTCGACTCCGAGCGTGCGGCTAGCACCCCAGGGTTTCTGTGCAAGGAGCAACATATGTGGCTGCGGACTAGTTGGCATTCCATACTTCAAACTGCTCAGTGGTAAACACAGCAGCACACGTGAGACGAGAATTAGCGCCGACATCCAATTGAAAATTATCTCAACTCCCAAATGTGTTGCCTACACCAGAGATAAAAACATGCTTATGCTGAAAAAAAATTGAAGTGAATCATAAAATCACATACACCACAAAAAAGAAAAGTGGTGACGTAGACCATGCCAATGAAACTAGGTAAGCCAGTTCTTTGAAGTCAAAAGTATTGAAGGTTCTAGGTGCCATCATAAGGATGAGTTACGAGAACTGGTGTTTTCTCAAACAGGCCCTGGCAGTCGTATTTCTAATTAGGAGAACCAAAAAAAAAATCTCTGCCCATTTATTTTACTTTTTGCAAATTTCCCTGTAACAATATGTTTTGGTACTTTCCCGTTTTACCAATGCACTGAATAAGCAATCTCATTTATGTGATTTAATTTGTGATGTTAAGAGAGCTTTGAACCACAGCCAATCTATGCACGGCAAAACTGTGTTGACTGTGCAGGAGGCATCAACTACAGCATATTTTGGTTCTGTGGACACAGTTATGTGGTTCAAAGAGACGGGTGCCTAAGTATATGGTTGCAGAAACATTGTCGAAAGGTAAAAACCATAGATAGAGATGGTTCTATGGCTTCTTAATATTGAGAATGTGGTTGCCAGCCTCTGTTCGAGAAAACAAAAGCTATTGCAGCACACCTTAATGAGAGCACCAGGATTATCATTGAGGATGCATGAACAGCTAAAGGAAGCTGATGACATTAAACCTTCGATGTTCTTATCTGTGCTAAAGAACTGGCTTACCTGTATCCATCGTCATGTGCTATTTTGCCTTAGTTTCTTTATACAGTTTCTTTCAGTGCACTTTCACTTAAGTTATTTTTTTATGTTGATATTTTGTATGTGGGCTATATATTGTATGTTCTATAACATTTCAGTTGGAAGCCTGTGCTTGTCCTCGTGTCACTAGTGTTGCTTTATCTGCATTTGTGCTGACTATTTTCAAATCTCTGCACAGATGCATTGCATGCCTATAGAAATCGACACAGTCAGACTCGCTCGCTGGATTTCGCGCCGACCGCTTGTGCCCTCGCGATCTCCGACGACAGCGCAGCTCTGGCCGACTAGGTTTATCCTACGCCGCCTCCTGCCGCCGGTCCCCTACGACGACGTCAGCACAGCTCTGGCTGACTAGATTAGCCCTACGCCATATCCTGTCGCCGACAAGAGCTCTCGCAAGCTCCGTCTTCGGACTCCTGTGACTGTGTTTCCATATTTACTATCTTTCTTCTGTCGTTGCTCACTGCCCTTGCGCATCCTTTTCTCTGTATATTTATATACCTTTACTCCTATCCTTTTAATCTCTCCTTACCCCCATCCCTCGTGAGCTACTGTTGAGGTATCCCAGTTTGATGCAGACAGTTACGGGGCTCACTTTTCTTTTTAGTAATCACATAAGAAATCGACACAGCGAAAAAACGAGGATGCAGGAAGAACAAATACACATCCCTGCGCCAACTCCCAACTAAGCTTATGAGAATGCATACCATTAGAAGGAAACCGAAAGTGTCAAACTCCCCTGATCTGGTGGACCACAATCACAAAATTTAGTCCTGAAAAGGCTAGTATGGTGCCGAAATTCGTTTTCACCGTATCTCATACATATGTGACATTTCTTAGAGAGATATGTAACTAGAATTCAATAGAGATGATAATACCGACATCAGAATGGCTAAAATATAAATGCTGATTACAAAATAAAGAACATTTGCTTCGTTGGTATGTTCTGGCTGCATGGGGTGCTTGTGAAACAAAAGCTTGAGACCAATTACATCTGTGTGATTTGCCTGAACACGTTATCAAAGAGGCAAGAAATAAGCGCGAGTGCTATATAGCAAAATGACGCAACTTTCTTCCTTGTAAATTACAAAACAGCTGCAGAAGTTCTGAACATGCTCGCTTGATGCCCTGCGAAATTTAGCAGCGACAAAAGAAGAAATGTTTGTATTCTTCTGCAGAGAGGATCCTCATGGTCGATCACAGGGCCTCGTCAGTAGGGTAAGAATATCGGCTTCGGAGTGTTTTGTGCAGGCTTGGACTCAAGAAAGGTCGGTGGGACACGTTTTTCAGGCATTTGATTTAATCTGCAACCAGTGCTGGGTGTTGTTCTCACGTGATAAGAATGGGACAAAAAAATTGAGGCAGATTTGCAATAGTGGTGCCAAGTCTCAAAGAAATAATACTGAACAAACTTTTTTGTTTTTGTGTTATTAGTCTTTTCTCTTCCTCTTTTTCTTTTTATCTGTTATTTCTGTCTTCTTTCCTACAATTTATTTTTGTCTTCATTTTAGATTCTATTCTATTTCTCTTTTTCACCTTTCTCTCTCACTTTTTTATTCTGTTCCGTCCTCATTCTTTCTATGCGACACCTTCTCCTCTCCATCTTTTCCCTCTTCCTCACTCTCGCTTATCTTTCCAACCTCCTTGCACTCTATACTATAAAAAGCTATGATAAATTTCGCTAGCGTTCCTGGATAGCCGAGTGGTTGTTTTCAGATTGTCAGTAGACAGATTTGAATGCCGTCTAATTGAGATTTTTTTAAGCCAACATTTCATTATTTTTGCACTCATTCTCTAGTCCATCAGTCTTAATGCATCTAATGCCCGACGTATCGGCGCATGTATTCTGGGAGCGAAGCACAGCAGAACAAAAATAAACAAGAGGCCAAAGAGAGCATGTGCCCGTTCATGGTGATAGTTACTTCTGTTCTCTCATCGCAAACCAATTCTCTGCTTAAACAGCTCCACTGTTAATATATGAAAAAGGTTGTCACATGTCGAACCTTTTACTACGTTCCAAATGATCTTCCAATTTGTTCTTATGTGTGTGTGCACCATCTGAATATCAAAGCATTTTTTAGCGAAATAAAGGTATTTTGACCGTTTCGATGTATCCATCTATCTAGCTGCCTGTGTCAGGGTGCTCGGGTGATCACCTCTTTTACTAGTACGTTCCAAAACTGGCATATAAGAGTATGAGTGTATGACAAACATGACTGACGCGTTGCGGCTTGACTGACATGAAATACCTGTCGGGTAAACCATGAAACCTTTTCCTATACACATCTGGTGCATACCCATGACCCATGAAATTTGGACGTGTCCCGCAGGTTATAAGCTCACAGTAAGGCTTTATTCTCAAGTATTGCTAAAACATACAATGGAAATCTTACCATGATAACTTTAAAAAGCTTATGTCGAAAAAAAACCTGCTGCCTGTTTCAGTGACAATGCCGGAGAGTAAAATATTTCTAGACCGTACAGAATAAAAATCACAGTTAAAGCCAAAAGTGAACCCAGGCATTTTGTGAAGTAGCCAATTTTTCTACCCCAGAGCCACACGACTACTTAAAGTTGCGTCCATCACGGTGGATCAGGGGATAAGGTGCTCGCCTGCGGACCCGAAGTTCGGGAGTTTGATCCCGGCCACGGTAGTCACATCTGTATAACTTGTTACAATGCAACAAGCGAGTACGCATACGAAGAGTTAATTATTATTATTGACACAGAGTTAGCCACAACGAGCTGGTTCAGGCAGAAACCTGGCAAGCACGAACCACACGAACATCGTCTTCTTTCACACTGGCACATAAATGGCATCGCTTTGCTTTGGTACATACTATTTGCTTTGCAAGAGGGTGCTTAATGTATGAAATCAGTGCCTTAGAACGTCTCAATTCTGAAAGCTTGATTACCACGTGTATTCAACTTTAAAAGAAAGATATGCCTTATTTTTATCGTGCTTCACATTCATGCATGGAGCAAAAGAAGGTGCATTGCCATTCATACTATAGTATACACTGTATTATATCGCAGATAATTTATTGTCCTCTTGTCTATGACCCAATGCTCCCAAAAAACACTCGTACATTTAAAGCCTCACATGCTGGGTGCCTTGTCTAGAACGGCATTCCTGCTATGCAACGGGGCTAAGAAAGCATGTGTTCCTGGAAAGCAACCATGAAGTGGCTTGTAACGAGCCTCTAATCAGTGTGTCTTATTTCATATGATTACCATGTTGCACAAATCACTGACTCTTGCCTTCTTGCTAAACGAGTTTGCAGCAACGAAGAATTTTGTGATTTGTTCACAGTATGTTTGAAAAAAGTTGGATTCGTCGATCTCTTACCTGTCAGTATCAAAGAAGAATGTGATATTTTGTTTGTGTCATGATACAGAGGCGCGGAAAAAAAAGAATTCAGTGTCCGCCATGCTGGGGCGAAGAGGAAAACGAAGTGTGCGGGTGGTGCGTGCGGTGGTTCGAGGTAGCGCGTGCAAGGAGTCAGTTCTCAGCTGGACGTCCGGTCCGGGGAACTAGACAACGGCATCTGGGTGCTCTAGCGTTCCTGGACTCTGGCTGGGCGACTGGCCCAGGAACCAGGCGATCCACTGCTGTTCTGGCTGCCGTTCCGTACAGCTGGACATCCTGTGAACGAGGCCTGTACTCCGGCTGGGCGACTGGCCCAGGGACGAGGCGAGGTTCCGCGGTGCTGGCTGTCATCCAGAGTGGCTGTGGGTTTTGGTTGCTGCGGGCCTGATGTTCCTGCTGCCGTTCTGGGTGGCTGGCGCGACCCCGGTGCGCAGCTGAGACGAGCGTGGTGGCGGAGAGCTGCTGCGGAGCTACCAATCAGATACCGACTGCTGCTGCTGCGGCCGAAGGCCGTGTCACGGCGTGGTCCGACGCACGTTGAGGACGGCGACAAGCCAGACGGCGCACGGCCTACGAGCGATCGGCGCCGGTGACCCGCAAGCCACATCAAAACACAGCAAGACTTTTCTAATTTAAAGAGACATTAAGTACAGCTATAGACTGCGTGTTTCTACTACTGTAGGTGTTACTCGTTCATAGTTACGTTCTCTGTAAATATATTCTCGTGTGCGTGTATGTGCGCTCGTGGTTCGATCCAGTTCCCTGTTGAGTGGTCCTGGGCCCAAAACTGACACTACGTTATAGTGTGCCTCAAAATAAACTGATGTGCTTAATTCAGTGTGCAGTTTTGTCGATGCCACACATGCATGCGCAGTCCATGTACAGTTCTATTCATGTTTTAGGCAATGCAGCAAATAAAAACAAACTTTTTGCTGTATGGTGAAAATTACAACATAGGCGAATTACAACATAGGTGACAAATATTTAGCGGTGCTTTTTCCATGTTATACAAAATTACGTGGTTGCATCAATCAATAAAGAAACAGATAAAAACCAGTTCCAAGGTAACACACAATACTGCATTAATGCCTTGCTGAGTATTGTCACGGGGTCGTGACGTGGCCAAAGACAGGAAACTTCGTGTTGGGATTTAACTGTTTATTTGGGCGAACCTGTGCCCGGTAAAGGGAAAGTCTAATTACAGACAGTCTTGCACAGGTAGCAGTCTCGGACTGATAGCGGCGAACGCAGCGTCGGCCTTCGATCAACAACTGACAAGCGGCGAAGCGCGTTGGCATTTATACTCTTGCCGTCGAAGGTTCTAGCGTTATCGCTGGCGGTGGCGTAACTTCCAGAACAATCTGTACCGTTCGCACAGTGGGCGTAATCTTATCGAAATGATCTACTACAGTCCGGAACCTTCTAGAAAACTGCAGGCGCGGTTTGCGCTGAGAATCGTGTGGTGTTTTGGGACGATAACAAAAACTTGGGAAATGGAACGTGGCATTGCCCCCCTCTGAAAAAAAGGCATC
The DNA here is from genome assembly GCF_043290135.1 of Rhipicephalus microplus. NCBI lineage: Eukaryota > Metazoa > Arthropoda > Arachnida > Ixodida > Ixodidae > Rhipicephalus > Rhipicephalus microplus. Next base: position 212,898,305 of record NC_134704.1, read on the forward strand.
GTCCCGATGCTTTAACTAAAGATGAAAGTACAAAATTGATGCAAGAAAGTACAATGAATAAATTCCTATACAACAATAATACAAAAAACACTAGTTCAGTTTGTTAACGCGCATGAAACGGCTTGAGGCGCGCGACATGTATGACTTCAGGTCGCGATCGGCGCCGTTGAGAGTTCGTGATGCCGTCGGGGACAACCTCGTAATCAAGTGGGCCGAGACGTCGAACCACCCTGTACGGTCCGAAGTACCGTCGCAGAAGCTTTTCACTTAGTCCACGTCGGCGTATCCCACTTCCAAACACGTTCACCGGGCTGGTATTCCACGAAGCGTCGTCGAAGGTTGTAACGGTGGCTGTCGGTCGTCTGTTCATTTTTGATACGGAGACGCGCAAGTTGTCGGGCTTCTTCGGCGCATTGAAGGTACTCGCTCACGTCGAGGTTTTCTTCGTCGGTGACGTTGGGTAACATGGCATCGAGCGTCGTTGCCGGGCTCCTTCCGTAGACCAATTTGTATGGAGATATCTGCATCGTCTCCTGCACCGCCGTGTTGTATGCGAAGGTCACATACGGAAGAATGGCGTCCCACGTCTTGTGTTCGACATCGACGTACATTGACAGCATGTCGGCGATCGTCTTGTTAAGCCGCTTGGTGAGGCCGTTGGTCTGTGGGTGGTACGCTGTCGTCCGGTGGTGGTTTGTTTGGCTGTATGCCAAGATCGCTTGAGTTAAGTCGGCAGTGAATGCCGTTCCTCTGTCGGTGATAAGGACCTCCGGGGCGCCGTGACGTAGGACGATATTTTTGACGAAGAACTTAGCTACCTCGGATGCACTGCCTTTTGGCAGGGCTTTTGTCTCGGCGTAGCGGGTGAGGTAGTCGGTAGCTACCACGATCCACTTGTTTCCGAAAGCCGACGTCGGGAACGGCCCAAGTAGGTCCATACCAATCTGCTGGAAAGGTCGGCAAGGTGGATCAATTGGCTGCAGAAGTCCCGCTGTCCTTGTCGGCGGTGTCTTGCGTCGCTGACAGTCCCGGCATGTTCTCACATAACGAGTGACGTCGGTGGTAAGACGTGGCCAGTAGTACCTTTCTTGTATCCTCGCAAGCGTGCGAGAAACACCGAGGTGCCCTGCCGTCGGATCGTCGTGCAGAGCCTCCAGGAGTTCTGGTCGCAGAGCTGAAGGCACCACAAGGAGGTACTTAGCTCGAAGCGGTGAAAAGTTTTTCTTTTGTAGAAGACCGTTTCGTAGAAAGAACGACGCAAGTGCGCGCTTGAATACCTTCGGGACTTCGGCGGTCCGGCCTTCGAGGTATTCTATTAGGGCCTTAAGTTCCGGGTCGGCCTTCTGTCGTTCAGCGAAGTCGTCGGTAGTTATCGTTCCTAAGAAGTAGTCGTCATCCGGGTCGTCGGGTAGCGGTTGGCCTACAGGCGCACGAGAGAGACAGTCGGCGTCGGAGTGTTTTTTGCCGGACTTGTAAAGGACAGTAATGTCATATTCTTGAAGTCTCAGGCTCCATCGTGCGAGGCGACCTGAAGGGTCCTTCAAGGTGGCTAGCCAGCACAATGCGTGGTGATCGCTCACAACTTTGAAGGGCCTGCCGTAGAGGTAGGGGCGAAATTTTGACGTAGCCCAGGTGATGGCGAGGCACTCCTTTTCTGTTGTGGAATAATTTGCTTCTGCTTTGGATAGCGATCGGCTGGCGTAACTAATAACCCTTTCAAGTCCGTCAGCCCTCTGCACAAGAACGGCGCCAAGACCTACGCTGCTTGCGTCAGTATGTATTTCTGTCTCGGCGAATTCGTCGAAATGGGCAAGTAACGGAGGCGTCTGGAGGCGATGTTTAAGCGCCTGGAAAGCGTGCTCCTGCGGCGTTTCCCACTTAAACTCCACGTCGGCCTTGGTAAGGTTAGTGACAGGATCGGCGATGCGGGCGAAGTTTTTCACGAACCGCCTATAATAGGCACACAGGCCCAGAAATCGGCGCACGGCTTTCTTGTCAGTGGGCAGCGGGAAGTCGGCGATGGCGGCTGTTTTCCGTGGATCGGGACAAACTCCAGACTTGCTAATAACGTGCCCCAGAAACAAGAGCTCCTCATACGCAAATCTGCACTTTTCTGGCTTCAGTGTGAGTCCGGAAGTCTTGATGGCTTGAAGTACAGCTTCAAGGCGCCGAAGATGCTCGTCGAAACACGAGGAAAACACGACGACGTCGCCCAAGTACACAAGGCAAGTCTGCCACTTCAATCCTGCCAGTACTGTATCCATAACGTGTTGAAAAGTTGCAGGCGCTGAGCAAAGGCCGAAGGGCATCACCTTAAACTCGAAAAGGCCGTCCGGTGTTATAAACGCCGTCTTCTCTCGGTCTCTTTCGTCGACTTCGATTTGCCTATAGCCAGTCTTGAGGTCCATTGACGAAAAGTACTTGGCGTTATGGAGCCGATCAAGTGTGTCGTCTATTCGTGGGAGAGGATACACGTCCTTTCTTGTGATTTTGTTCAGGCGGCGATAATCGACGCAGAAACGTAGGGTCCCATCCTTTTTTTTTCACTAACACCACGGGGGATGCCCATGGACTCTTGGACGGCTGGATAATGTCATCCCGCAGCCTTTCATCAACTTGTCTCTTCATGGCCTCACGTTCTCGCGTCGAAACCCTGTACGGACTCTGACGGAGTGGTCTGGCATTTTCTTCGGTTATGATGCGATGTTTCGTGATTGGGGTCTGCCGAATTTTCGATGACGACGAAAAGCAATCTTCGTATTGCATGAGCAGGGCCTTGAGCTGTTCTTGCTTATCGTTCGGAAGTCTGGGATTGACGTCGAAAGCTATGGGAGGGGCTTGGTTCCTCTGAGCAGGTTCCGCAGAATCGGCGAGGGTGAAAGCACTGGTGGCTTCGACAATTTCTTCGATGTATGCGACCGTTGTTCCTTTGTTCACATGTTTGTACTCATTGCTGAAATTCGTGAGCATAACCGTTGCTTTGCCTCCCCGCAGCTCTGCAATTCCTCTTGCGACGCAAATATTTCGGGTGACCAACAGATGCTGACTGCCTTCAACGACGCCTTCCAAGTCGGGTGATTTAGGAGCGCCGACTGAAATAATGACGCTTGAGCGAGGCGGAATGGTGACTTGTTCTTCCAGCACATTCAAGGCATGCTGTCCTGACGGCGTGCGCGGCGGTAGTGCTTCTTCTGTGGATAACGTTATCGACTTTGTTTTTAGGTTGATGACAGCACCATGGAGGCATAAGAAGTCCATGCCAAGGATAACATCTCTCGAGCAACGCTGTAGGACTACGAAGTCTGTAGGATAAATACGGCCGTTAATGGTGACTCTCGCTGTGCAGATTCCTGCAGGCGTTACGAGATGACCTCCGGCTGTGCGGATTTCAGGGCCTTTCCAAGCTGTCCTAACTTTCTTTAACTTCACGGCGAACGACCCTCTGATGACAGAATAGTCGGCTCCAGTATCGACGAGAGCGGTCACACTGTGGCCGTCAATAAGAACGTCGATGTCGCTAGTTCGCCGTCTTGCATTACAGTTAGGGCGTGGCGTCGGGTCACGGCTGCGTCGGCTTGTTCCGCTGCTTCCATGTTGCATCGTCAGGTCGCCTTCGGTAAGTGGGCTTTCGCCGTCAGGGCTTTGCCTGTTTGGCGTTGTGTTCGTAAAGCTCCGTCGCGGCGTCGTCGTCGTCGGAGGATCTTCGGTAGTTCGTCGCACAGCAACCGCACCTCCATCGGTTCCTGCCCTTAGTTTCCCGGATACGGGCTAGGAGACCGGCCCCGCGTTGGGCCAGAGTACTGCCGGAGGTGCGGCGACATGCGGCGGCTGGGTGACGGCGAACGGGAAGGACTTCGTGGTGTGCATTGAGTTCCTGCCAGGTAGTCGGCGATGTCACGTGGCCGATCTCCTGGCTGCGGACGCGGTGCATTGACGGCGAAGCCACGCAGTCCCATCTGTCGGTACTGGCAACGGCGGTATGTGTGCCCGGCCTCGCCGCAGTGGTAGCAGAGCGGACGGTTGTCAGGTGCACGCCAAACGTCCGTTTTCCTCGGTGCACTGCGCTGGCCTGCTGGGGAACGGTAGGACGTCGGTGGGGGTGGTGGCGGCGGTGGCGTTTGGCGACGTAAGTGCGACGGGGCGGCGTTTTGGCGTGGACGGGGAGGAGCGTTGTGGCGCACTGCAGCGGAGTAGCTCATAGTTTCTGGCTCGGGCGGCGGTGTTTCGGGAATTCGAAGCGATTGCCGGACTTCTTCTCGCACAATGTCGGCGATCGAATCCACTTGAGGCTGCGCCGAAGGCAACAGTTTGCGCAGCTCTTCCCGCACGATCGCTCGGATCATTTCACGCAGGTCGTCGGAGTCACTGGCTTGAGCAGCAGCGCATTCTGGAGTCAGGCGACGATTATACTGTCTGGTGCGCATGTCCAGCGTTTTTTCGGTGGTGGTCGCCTCGGATACAAATTCTTGGACGGTGTTCGGTGGATTCCTCATTAGTCCCGTGAAGAGCTCCTGTTTGACCCCTCGCATGAGGAAACGAACTTTCTTTTCCTCAGGCATGTCTGGGTCAGCGTGACGGAATAGGCGGGTCATCTCCTCTGTGAAAATTCCAACCTTTTCATTTGGTAGCTGAACCCGGGTCTCGAGTAGAGCAGCGGACCTCTCTTTGCGAGCGACGCTCGCGAACGTTTGCAGAAATGCGCCGCAGAAGACATCCCACGTTCGGAGCGTGGACTCCCGATTCTCTAGCCGGGTCCTTGCGATGTCTTCCAGATAGAAGTACACACGACGGAGCTTTTCTTCGTTGTCCCAGTGGTTGAGGGCGGCCACACGGTCGTATGTTTCTAGCCAGGTTTCCGGGTCTTCAAACGATGAGCCATGGAACGTTGGTGGTTCCCTGGGTTGATGAATGACGATCGCGGGCTGGGACGCTCTGGTTGTCATTGTCACTGCAGTCGAGGTCATGGTCTTGGTCTTCCGCGCCTTGTCTTGTAGAAGGCCGTACTCCGGTGGGAGACCTTCCTGTCGGCGGCTCGTTCGCTGCTCTTGGTTGGCGTCGGTGTCTTCTCCGCGACGGGGGCTGGGTTCACGGCTTGACGGGGGCGTCCGGTACATGAACGAAGCAGCATCTCCACCAGATGTCACAGGGTCGTGACGTGGCCAAAGACAGGAAACTTCGTGTTGAGATTTAACTGTTTATTTGGGCGAACCTGTGCCTGGTAAAGGGAAAGTCTAATTACAGCAGCAGTCTTGCACAGGTAGCAGTCTCGCACTGATAGCGGCGAACGCAGCGTCGGCCTTCGATCAACAACTGACAAGCGGCGAAGCGCGTCGGCATTTATACTCTTGCCGTCAAATGTTCTAGCGTTATCGCTGGCGGTGGCGTAGCTTCCAGAACAATCTGTACCGTTCGCACAGTGGGCGTGATCTTATCGAAATGATCTACTACAGTCCGGAACCTTCTAGAAAACTGCAGGTGCGGTTTTCGCTGAGAATGGTGTGGTGTTTTGGGACGATAACAAAAACTTGGAAAAAGGAACGTGGCAGTATACTTATTTTCTAATGGCATAACTGATTTCTCCAGTCATTTTTATTATGTGTCTATGCTGAGCATCTTCTGATACACACTGGGGCAAAAGCGTCCTGCATCTTCAGCTTCAATCAAGCTCTTTTTTTTTTTGCAGCACTGCCTGCTCAACAAAAATTATGTACAGTAGCCTATATCAAGATGGAAATGTGCTGCATTTGCCAAGACTGAATTCTGCCATGCAGTTTTTTTATGAGAAAGAAATTAAACAGCACCATATTTAAAAGATAAGTTGAAAATGGCAGACTCATGTTGTCTCTGTTGCCTTCTCTCATTTATTCAGAGTGTTGCACGATTCTCCCCTAAAAAAGACATATTCAGTAGTACACCCTCAGTATGTGCTATTGAGCACATAGTGAAAAAATGCTCCACACAATAAATGAGGTAGTTAATCATTTCAGAGTCTAGTATAGGAGCAGAAGCTCCACTTCGGTATGCATAGGTTCTATAACAAAAAACAGGAAATGAGTATACCACTCTTGCAGGAAGTTAAAAACATGCAAGAAATTGTAAAGCTCAAGAAGAAAGGACAAATGATTCCGAAAACCTAGCACTCATATGTCATGAGATATCACAATCTTGTCCATTTAAAATAAAGCAATATTCATACCCTGGTTTCCTGTATGGCTTTGTTTATGCCAGGGGTGTATGCATTGCCCCTGTACTGCTGTAGCCATGTATAGAACACAGCAAAGAAAAACTTTCTTCTCTACAGTATAAGTACGTCCGAAGAAAGAGTATGGATTTAGCGACTGATTGCTATTTGGGTTATTTGGACAAAGAACAGAGTATACATATGTCGTTGTTTCAACAGGGAAAGAGATAAAACCAGAGACGACGATTACAAGCAATGTTGTAGCTATGCTGTCCTCAATGTAGTTGTTTCCTTTTGTTACGATACATATGCCAGTCATTCTTTAGCGTGTGTCTATTCCAAGCATTCTTATGACTCATAACAGAGCCAAAATATGCTGCATCAAGTTAGGGCAATGTTAGCTGCGTCACAATAATCAAGTGTCTCAATTATTAGGATGCATTTGCATATGCCTAATTTAGCCATGAATTTATGATCGGCACTATATAAAGAAAAGATTTGGTGAAAATTATGGGCACAGCATGCGTGTCCCATTGCCTTCTCTCTATTTCATCAACAGCGCTGTTATTTCCTCCTAAAAAAAAGTAATATTCAATACAACACATGCATGCACTGTGCCTGTGCCACCAAGTACATTCCAAACAAGTGCTTCACAAAAACTCTGGAAGTCATACCTTTCGAAGCCAATTACATCTGGTACGTAATAACTATGCCACTTATGCCAAACTTCTATGAAAGCATATGCCAGCAATACTATATCTATATATATATATTGCCAGGTGCCATGCCGTTCTGCGCAGCTGCCACTATAGAGCGACAGCCGTCACGTCATTTAGATAGGCTAGAGTGGACTGCGATTAACTTCCGATGGGCCCATCGTATCAGGCAGTGCAGTATCTGATGATAGGTGTGCGCATGTTCTGTGTTGTCTTCCCAGCGCTTAAATAACTGGCAGCGCGTAAGCTGTGGGTTGTACTTTGGTGGAACGGCAGCTGTGCATGGGCACGCCGCTCCGATCCTGTAGGTGTTCCTTTTGTGTCCTAAGCGAGAGGCACAAGTACGCCTCCTTACTAATAAACCTTGTCTGCCACACCCTCGTCTTCTGTGGATTCCAGTGACGACAATGCACGTGACATCTGGTGGAGGTGCTGGGTACGTTCAGTAACCCCTGGTGCAGCCGTGACACCATTCCTCACCAAGCAAAGGAAGACGACCAGAGAAGAAGCCGCCGACAGCTAGGACTTCCCCCGGAGGACTTCCCCCGGACTCTACCTCACCCACATATTTCAAAACGATGAGTCATGGGAAAAGATAAAACAAGAAATTATCATTTGGTTTAAAGAAGACAATGACGACTACGACGAAGATTCGCTTAGGACCGACCATCCACAGACAACCGTGCTTGGTCGCCGCAGTCAAAAGCACTGCTCACGCATTGGGACACCAAAAATGAATCGGCCTTTGAAACAAGAGCAATTAAAGCACTCTCTCAATGAAAGACAGCCAGATCTGTTTGCAGGAAAGAGTGTACCCTCCACCGTACCACGTTTTGCAACTGCCCGATCGAAAACGAACCTTTACGTCATCACTGCACCGTATCACTCACATTAGGGAGCCACCCTGCGCACAGTACTTTCCATCTCGCGCACTTCGACCACTTCCTACTTTTCCGTCGCTTGGCCCTTCGGTCGCTCACAACGCCCACCTCACGTCTCACGCGTTCACTATGGTCGGAATAGAGCGGAGAAGCTCCGAGCATACTCAGCCAAGCCCAGGGTCTACCATCCATATTCAAGCATCAGAACAGGCAACCTCCAAAGTTGCGCAGACAGATAAACAGTCCCAAGCAAAATCCGACCAAGTCAAGCAGTTGTGAGTGTCGCCGTTGAGTTCCCAGCCACCTAAGAGTCCAACGAACACAGTAGACTCGGAAGAATCAACTCTCAAACACTGCCCTGTACCAGAAGCGTCTATTAATGACGGCATTGCAAAAGCCTCCAAAGACCTCCCTGTCGACTCTAGTGCACCACCATCATTTTCTTTCGAGAATCACGACAACCCAACGACTACCAACTCTCTACTAGTCACATCAACTATGAAGAAAAAACAGGCTCGTGTTACTAAAGGAGTACACCTCGTAAGATTTCGCAACATCAGCAGTGCCATCAAGAACTCAAAGAACTCCGGAAACTACGGCAGTTACATCAAGCACAACAACGAGCTAAAATGAGATCACAACCAGATTTGTGGCTTAATGATGGTCGTCAGAAACGACACCAACTAAAGGAAAGACCAAGTCAACATCTGAGCCATATTCGTAGAAGAAAACGTGAAGGAAGTGTTCTGCACGAGATATCAAGGCTTCATGTACAATCCTACCGATGGAGATACCACCACAGAAAACCACGAAAGAGACTGAACGTTACCATTTGCAAATTGCAGGTACACAGACATCGTATCATCAACTTCGGTTATCGCGAACGCAAGCTTAAAGCAATGCTTTTGTCTCAGCCACGACAAAGAATACAACACCCACGACAGAAAACTCGGCACCTACGACGTCCGACCTTCAAATTCTACAAGGACGTCCGGCATCGTTGGTTCTTCGCAGCTGCTGAAGCCGTGTCATGGTCAGTGCAGTTGTGCAAGACGCGGTTATCTTATCCAGAACGACCCAGCCAGCCTCGTCCACCCGAATTCTTTTAGATATAGCCGGACTGCTTCCCTCTGCTGTAGATTTCTTGTGCGAGTTAAGGAACTCCCTTCTGAAATAGAACTATGGTGCATTTTGACATTTTTCGATCGCTTTATCACCCGTTTTTATTGTTTTGTTAAGTGTCTGACGTGACTTCTTCCGGGGGGAGGGGGAATCCTGTAGCGTAAAAAGGTAGCGATAGTTAGGAGTTAGAAGTAGAGGAGGAAGAAGTGAGAATATAATAAACATGGCGTATGAGCCAGGCCACGTCACCCACTCATCTTAGCGTCATATATATATATATATATATATATATATATATATATATATATATATATATATATATATATATATATATATATATATATATATATATATATATATATATATATATATGAAATAGATGATCAGAGTTACTTCTGGCTGCCATAATAAATGTTATAAACTTCGAGAATAGTGTGTGTGTGTGTGTGTGTGTGTGTGTGTGCATGTATGTATGTATGTATGTACGTCCACAAGTACACGCATTTAAGCCACACGTCACCGCCCCATTGACAACATCCATGCAATGCACCTTAGCACAGCTGCTATTTTTAGGCGGTGCATTTCTCGTCCGACTACGTTAGACTTGAACTAGTTCATGACGTCTTACTGTCGAAAAGGTAAAATTGACAGTGCGCATTCGTACAGAGACACCATATATTCAGCTTCACCAACTGTAAACCTTCGGCGCAAAGCTAGCGCCCAGAATTTTTTTTTTCGAGGGGAGGGGTGCAGCAGAACCACTAACTTTTGCAATTGGTGGTCGCTTTGAATGCGTTTAAATGCTTTAGTATAATCTAAAAAGTTAACTTATGAAAAAATTTCATGGTGTAGGGGGTTCAAGTTCCCTCCCTCTTCCCTGTCTACTAACTGCTGCGTGGTTCTGCGTGCGTTGGAAACGGTATTTTTTAAATCTCACAGCTTCCTGAGCGCAGATAACTTCCAATATAACGGCTTTGTTATTCTGTATATCGTAGACGCCTAACTAACGAAGTAAGAGTTAAGACAGAAGAAATGATTAAAAGACACCCTCTTTCTGATTTATTTTCGATCTGTACAAGGGCTCTTATAGAGCTGAAGTTCAGTAGATTGGCCTGTCATACTTCAAGGACTATGGCATATGTGCTAGACATGAATGATGGGCAGGTACGAAGAAATCTGAATTAAGGAGGTACGACGGAGGGGCCAAAACGTATAGCAGTTCCTGCACGCGGCTCTTTCAGTATTATTCGACTGCAGCGCCGCCGCTATTGGGCAACGCAGAAGGGATCAGGCGGTAGTAACCAAAAGTCACAGCACGCCACACGCGAAAAAAAAAATGTGCCAGGAGAACCAGATTTAACTCTGCAGAGAACCTCAGGTTGCCTGACCCACCATTATCCGAAAGCCATAGCTTTCTACAGATCCAAGCCAAGTTGGGTGAAAAGTGCGTTTGCGTTATTTTCACCGAGTCGTAGCAGTCACTGCTGTCTGTAAACCCTGAGGACCAGTACAGTGGCCAGAATAGGAAAAGTGTGAAGACCGCGCCGCCTGCGCTGACGTTCTCCACCAATGCCTCAACCAGCGCTGCCTAGGTGGCGCTGGTTGTAGCTTACACTGGCGAAAGGCATCGATGACATGCGCGCCACTTCTCTTAAGGTACAGGTAGTAATATACACGATACCGGAGGTACCGGTGCGTGATAGTCACCTGCAAAGAGCGGTTGTCAATACAAACCAAGAGATATGGCGGATGAGTCGAGAGAAAGGCTTTGAGGTGGTGGAAATAAACAGAGAGGTGCATAGGTGGGGTGGTTTTCAACAAGACAGAATTCACTTCGATGGACGGCTAGGTGATGAGGTGGGCTGGCGGCTTGCAGGACGCGCAGTAGCTTTTTTTTGGGGGGGGGGGGGGGCAAGCGAGCCCTTCGGGGTGCAGGATAGCTAGTAACGAGGAAAACAGCCAGGGAGACTCTTCGACAGGTGATATGGACAGATACGATTCCAAAGTGGCACCAGTATCTAAGATAGGTAGAGTCCGGGGCATAAATAGACATAGCCACAAGCACCAAGCCAATTCAGACATAGGGTATATTAACATGCAGGGTGGTAGGAACAGGCTCAAGTGGGAAGAGTTAGAAGAACAGCTAAAGGAAGAGAGGCCGATGGTATACGGTTTTGTAGAAACACATCTCAGGGACATGGAACAACCTCCGAACAATCTGGACTACGCGTGGGAATATTGTAATAGAACAAAAGGCAGCAGAAAGGGGGGTGGTATTAGGGCATTCATTCATAAAAGTACAGACTGGCAAAGGGTCAAGCAGGAGTGCAAGGAACATTTATGGCTAAAAGGGAAAGTGGCAGGTCAAACGACACTCCTTGGTTTCGTGTACTTGTGGACGGAAGCAAAGGCCAGAGAGGAAAACCAGGCAATGGTAGAGTGTATATCAAAGGACATTCAAGAGTTAGGAAGAGAGTGCGAGATAATTATACTAGGAGACATGAATGCGCACATAGAAGATATAGATGGGTATACTGACCCGACAGGCAAAATGATCATGGATATGTGTGAAAGGCTTGATTAGATCATTTGCAACAGTACCGACAAGTGTGAAGGGCAAATAACATGGGAGGTAGGAAGGCTGCAGTCGACAATAGATTATGCACTGATGTCACATAGGATGTATGATAAGCTCAGGGGAATGCACATAGATGAAGGTGGCTCCAGAAGTCTGGGTAGTGATCACAAACATATCGAGCTAAGTTTTGGAAGAACAGTGAAAGTGGGAAGGAGACAAGATGAGCTACTACAGCAAAATTTTTATTCAGAAAGGCAAATTGAAATAGCCACTAAACAAAGTGAGAAAGTAATCACGGAGGATAATAAGACAGTGTGGACATACACGAATCTAATTAAACTGTTTGAGCTAAAGCTTGCTAAGACGCGTGACCAGTCACCCTGGAAAAGAAGACACAAACCCAAAAGTTGGGGGGATGAGGAAGTTAAGAGAGCCCATAGCAAAACGTCAGGAAGCCTCTAGGGAACACAGACATGCTAAGCAGCGGGGTGAACCAACAGATGATGTTGAAAGAAAATGATAAACCTTTTTTAGCTGTAGAAGGAATGCATCCCTTCTGATCAATGAAAAGATTAGAAGAAAAGGAGCTCAGTGGCTGGCAGAAGTACATAAAAAAATAGAAAGGCAGATGCGAAATTTTGGAACCATCTAAACTCCCTAAGAAATGAGACGAGCCGAGAGCAGAGGTTTATAACTACAGCCCAAGGTGCTAGGCTAGAAGGGGACGAAGCTATTGAATATATAAGAACAAGGGTGACAGAAAATTTTCAACAAAGGAGTGCTTTATGCACCACAATAGACAAGGACGAACCAAGTGGTGCAATGGCTCCATTTTCACAACGTGAGTGGGAAAAGGCTGAGAAAAGGGTTCCGAGTAGTACATTAACAGGTCCAGATGGCATTCCATTTATGGTTATAAAGACATTAGGTCCGATGTCTAAGCAGGCTTTGAGAGAGGCAGTGAGCAAACTAATAATCGATGGTGAAGTTCCCGATGGATGGAAACTTAGCAGGATGAGCATGATCTATAAAGGAAAGGGGGACAAAGCTGACATAAACAACTACCGTCCCATAACAGTCACATCAGTGGTCTACAGGCTGGCGATGCAAATTATAAAGGAAAGACTTCAGGCATGGATAGAGGATGAGGAGTGCTGGAAGAACTGCAGAATGGGTTTCGGAAATACAGAAGGCTGGAAGACAATCTGTTCTCACAGACTCAGTGCATAGAAATAGCAGAAAAGGAACACAGGCCCCTGTGGCTAGCATTTTTGAATATCACGGGAGCGTACGATAGCGTGGTTCAAGAGGAACTGTGGGGAATACTGGACGCACTAGGCGTCGAACATGTAGTCACTAATCTTTTAAAGGATATCTATAAAGGTAACAAGGTAGGTATAAAGTGGGAAAAACAGGTATCCAAGCCTGCAGAGGTAAAACGGGGGCTTAGGCAGGGGTGTCCCCTGTCACCCTTATTATTCATGATGTACCTACAAGGATTAGAGGCCAAATTAGAGGGAAGTGGACTGGGCTTCAACCTCTCTTTAGTCAAACAAGGAAAACTCATTGATCAGGCACTACCAGCATTAATGTACGCAGATGATATAGTGCTAATGGCCAACAACAAGGAAGATTTGCAGAGATTGATGGACATCTGCGGTAATGAGGGAGATAGGTTAGATTTCAGATTCAGTAAGAAAAAATCAGCAGTCATGATTTTCAATAATAACGAAGGTAGTGAGCTTAGAATACAGGAGGTCACGCTAGAGATAACAGATAAATACAAATATCTGGGCGTATGGATAAGCAATGGGACCGAGTACCTGAGGGAACACGAAATATACGTGACGACTAGAGGTAACAGGAATGCAGCAGTGATGAAAAATAGGGCACTGTGGAATCACAATAGGTATGATATTGTGAGATGAATATGGAAAGGGGTCATGGTTCCTGGGCTGACGTTCGGCAATGCGGTCTTGTGCATGAGATCAGAAGTTCAAGGAAGATTAGAAATTAAGCAACGTGGAATAGGTAGGCTTGCTTTAGGAGCTCACGGGAATACACCAAATCATGGAGTACAAGGTGATATGGGATGGACATCATTTGAGGGCCGGGAAGCTAGCAGCAAGATAAAATTTGAGAAGCGATTGAGAGAAGTGGGGGAGGAGCGTTGGGCTAGGAAGGTTTTCAGCTACTTGTACATGAATAATGTCGATACAAAATAGAGGAAGCGAACCAGGAAATTGACTGGTAAATACTTAGAAAACAGCAAGAGGCCAAACCAAAAAGAACTATCGGTTAAGAAGAAAGTGAAGGAAACTGAGACTGACATGTAAAGAATGGGCATGATTAAGAAGTCCGCACTAGAGACCTATCGAACCTTTAAGCAGGAAATTGCCAAGGAAAGGATCTATGATAATACTCGCGGTAGTTCTCTACTGTTTGAGGCCAGGACGGGAGTACAGGGAACCAAGACATATCGGGCCAAATACGAAGGGGTAGACACAGTATGCAGTGCGTGTGGATAGGAAGAAGAAACTGCCGAACACTTGATAATGTTCTGTAAAGGGCTTCACCCTATAGTTCAGGATGATGGCGCTGAGTTTTTCAAAGCACTAGGGTTTAGGGACCGGGAGGGCAAAATAGACTTTAAGCGGGTAGACTTAACTAGAAGAAGGTTATCTGATTGGTGGCTAAAGTCAAGGCACGAGTGAAAATTAAACCCTTCACTGCAAAGTACGAATCCTCAAACTCACTTTTTAAAGAAAAAAAATAAATCTAGTTTTTGGTTCATTAAGTATTACGGCTTGGTTGCACTAGCCACCGCCCGATCTAAAGGGTACAGCCATATCCATCCATCCATTCATCCATCCATCCAAGTAGGGTGCCTGAATGCTTTCCATCGCCCGCCGCTCTGCACAGGGTGGGGACATTCTTTGATGGGGTGCTCGCCGCCTCGACCAGTTTTTCCCGACGGCCGCCGCCATTGCAGATCTCACTTCACAAGGCGACGAAAGCTAGGGTGTCTGAATGCTTTCCCTCGCCCACCGCTCCGTACAGGGTGGGGACATTCTTTGATGGGGTGCTCGCCGCCTCGACCGGTTTTTCCCGACGGCCGCCGCTATTGCAGATCTCACTTCACAAGGCGACGGGAGCGAGCAAGGAGCTGTGGCCGCTTGGTCGCTTCCTTTTTAAGCAAAATGACTGGCTGCTGCGTGCCCATGTGCACGAATAATTCCAAAAATGGTTGGAAGCTCTACCATTTTCTAAGAGAGCCCAAAAGAAAGCTGCAATGTATCGTGAAGATTAAGCGGGTCAAGGGGCAGCCTACGAAGGCGTCGGGTGTATGCAGTGTGAGTATCACGACATTTGTTTCTTTGCCCCTCGAAAAATTTGATACGTATTTTTACACGTATGTATACGTGTCTGTGGGTCACTTTCTCAGTGATTTCAGCGCTTCAATTCTTAGTTGTTATTTTTTTGCGATCTCTAAAACGCGCGGTGATGGAGAACAGCTGCTTGTAGGCCGCAGTAGTTGAGGCTGTTAGCATTTTTTAGTCACTATGAAAGAAATAGGCTGCTTGTTTGTAAGCTGCCTATTCATCAAAAAAAGTTTTTTACGTTTATTGCAATTCGCAAAGTTCATTGAAAACTGTGTGGTATGCTGTGCTTCTCACGTTAATTTTTAATGATAAGCTGAGCACGAAAATTCATGGTTCACAACGAACGTTCAGGCTCACTTTGAAGCAAGCAACTTCGAGCAGCACCGAGCTGACCAGTGGAAAAAGCTGAAACCGAACGCTGTGCCGACGTTGTTCCCATTCAGGGGTGAGTTACTGTTTCATTGTGCATCAAAGATTCTGTGTGAACCACACAGGCAGCAACAGTACAACTGTACAAGGCAAGACTAAAATAGCTTCGAGGATTAAGTTGAGACGTGGAGTTTCTCGTTTGGGGAGACTGGGAAAAGTCGGGATACTTGCAACCAATGATACCAGGGGCGTAGCCAGAAATTTTTTTCGGGGGGGGGGGGGGGGTTAACCATGCTTTATGTATGTCGTGCGTGCGTGTGAATCTGTGCGTGTATATATACACATGCAAAATTGAAAAATTTCGGGAGGGAAGGTTTGAACCCCCCCTTTGGCTACGCCCCTGTATGACACTCCTAGAAGCATGTCCAGGTCTGTAATTAGAGCTGGCTGCCTTATAATACTTGCAGCTCGTGACGCTCCTTTTTTGTACTGCAGATTTGCCTCGCCAAAGAAAAGTGCCAAAGGATAGAGCAGGACCTACTGTGTTGCCGGAAGCATGCCAAGAAACACGTGATGACAGTTCTACGGCATTAATTGCACGCCCCTCGCAAGCGAACAGGTGAATACAGATTCACTGGAAGATACCGTTCATGCGCGGCGACCGCAGAGCTGCAGTCCGCAGACGCCCGATTCAGGAGATGTACCCCAGATTATGTAAGGCCAAAAAGTTTTGACCTCTGCCGATGAACCTGGCGGGGCATGTGAAAACAGGCAGCTAAATAAGCAGCTCTCCGATATGGGCAGGAAATACACGCAACTTCATTAGGTCCACAAGATTTGATTGATTTGTGGGGTTTAACGTCCCAAAAGGTCCACAAGAAAGCCACTTCCACCATTCAAGCACTAAAAAAACAGGTAAAAAATTTGGAAAGCAAAATGTAATTATTCGGACAGCGTTTGAAATTTCCCAATGATGACCAGCTGCAGGCTCTCGGGCGCTAGAGTAATAACGGCAGCACTTGGTCCGCAAAAACGATCAAGCAGGTGCTTCAAATTAGGTTTTTGTGCGGCAAAACTGGTTACAAAACACTAAGAAAGCTGCACTACTCCTTGCCGTCCGGGAAAACCCTTGCACGCCGCCTTCAAGGCCTCAAGTTTCTTCCAGAAATTTTGACGGAAGTCATCGACGTTCTCAGAATGAAAGCGGAGAACATGCACGACATTGAGAAAGACTGTGCCTTGTTCTTGGATGAGATGGAGATCGCTCGCGGCTACGAGCTCGATCGCGCTGAGGATGTGGTATTGCGGGGGAAAACTATGCCAGAAAAGCCAGACGAACCTGCACACCACGTGTTGGTGTTCATGGTAGGAGACCTGAATACAAGGTGGAAGCAAGTCGTCACCTACCACTTCACCGGAAGTCATGTAGAGGGTCGTATCCTCAAGAACTACGTCATGGAGATAGTGCAGCTCTGCGCGGACATCTCTTTGCGCCTCTGCGTTGTCACTTGCGACATGGGCGCTTCGAATCGGGCTATGTGGCGCGAGCTCGGATTATCCAGCCACAGGAATTCCAGTACTGCATGTTCAGTACCTCACCCCTGCCTCGATGACAAAGAATTGTTTTTCACAGCAGATGCTGCACACGTGCTGAAGAATATCAGGTCACAGCTGCTCACATCGGAAGTGTTTATTCTGAGTGATGCAACAATATGCCTGCACAACCTGCCCTCCAAAGAAGTGAAAGTGGACCATGGGCGCAGTGTGATACAATATGATGCTGATCGAGAGCTGAAAGTCGCCCCGAGGCTCTCAGAGTTGCACATTGCGCGAGGCCATTTCACCGAAATGAAAGTGGGAGTTGCTGTCCGCTTCTTCAAGGAAGCTCCCGGTGCAATTCGATACCTAATCAAAGAGAAGGTGATAGAGCCGGAGGCAGAGACAACAGCATGGTTCCTAGAATTGGTATTCAACTGGTACACCCTAATGTCTTCCCGCCATCCATCAGTTGCTCTCAGCCTTCGAGACATGAAGAGGTACTACGAAGCAGTTGAGTTGCTGAACTCAGCCCTTGAAATTTTTAAAGGAATGAAGATCGGAAGCACGGCGCAGTGGAAGCCTTCGCAGGTGGGTTTCCTGATAACAACAACAGTTGTTCTTCGTCAGCAAGACATTCTCTTGCGCAGTGAAGGATATGAATTTTTCCTCACGAGCAGAATCTTACAAGACTGTCTCGAAAATTTGTTTTCAGTGGTGCGCATCAGGAAGCATGTTCCGAATGCTTATGACTTAAAGTGTGCTCTGAAGCTTGTGTGCGTGAGCCAGTTCCTTCATACACCTGGAACGACAAGCTACGAAGTCGACGACGCTATGTACCTCGCCGACATGCTTTCAAGAGGAAAACAAGAGCACGGAGAAGTGGAAGCTGATGCCATCGATGACTCGGAAATTTTGTTCATCGAATAGTTCGAGACAAACGAATGCAACATCCTTTCCTACATCGGCGGTTTTCTTTTGAAAGGGATGCTGAGAGTGGTAGCGGGATGCGGGCATTGAAATTCTGCCTTGTTATGCTCAAGTGAAAGCGAGCATGCAACTCTGACCATTCTTAAAAAGTATAGACGCGATGGTGACAACCTCACATATCCCAGCGAGGGCGTTTTGCTGACACTGAAGTCTTGCGAAGAGCATTTCAGGGGCATCATGAGTTGGACTGAAAACTTGCTGCACTTAAGGTCTCCTTTGAAGGCAGTGACCGACTATTTGAACAAGATGGTGCGCCCTTGCGTGAAGACTTGCTCCGAGCCCAGTGAGTCTATAGAGAAACTCCTCGTCGAAAGCTATGCAAGGCTGAGGCTACGCATACATTTGCGCCACGTTGGTTCGAACGGTGTCAATGAACACGGAAGCAACACATGCGCTAAGGCAGGTCTCCAATGACCGACCGAAGTGGACTAGTTTTTATAGTTTGCATAGTCAGGTTTTTCTTTCAGGACGCTTTATTGTTTAATAAAGTATTTTGAGTTTATAACGATTTCTCTTACTCGTGAGAAAATATCGCATGTGCATATAAAAGCGGCATTATGATCTTCGAGCTGACTAATGTTCAGGTCTTTACAAGGTGGTTATTCCAAGTGAATATTGTTGTCGAAGCGATTCCGACACAGCGTCACGGAGGCGGGAATACGACAACGACAGTTCTCAACTGATTAGGTCGCGTGCTTAAATATACATAAACGGAAAAGAAAACGCAGCAGGTCTATGGCAGCAACAACTTCGTTATTACTCTATTTCATTTTCTATTCTCCAATAGATGAGTGAAACTTTTTTCTCTCCATGGCCACAAAAAAAAACAAAAAACAACGAGAGATTTAGTCATGTGAACGCTGTTTCGCCATCTCCGTCAGCTATAAGAGAAAAAGTGCAATGTAACAAACTTGAATCTCCCTCCCTCAAGATTTGTCAGAGCTACGAAAGCACGCATCATAGGTGGCGAAAGAAAGCCAAGTTGAGGTAGGTTCCAAGCGCACATTGCGAACACTACCAAGCGGCTGGCACGCTGCACGGCCACAGATGAGTACGGTAAGTTTCGGTAACAGGAAATTACATGCAAATACTGACTTAGTGTAGATCTATCCTTCGTACATGTAGTCTTCGAGCACAGACACGCGTATCTAGACTGGTCTCTATTGCGCGAAATGTCTTTGGTTGCACAAAACTCTTGCTACGCCCGCGCGCAGGCAGTGCACTCAGTTGGGAGCGAGATATGATGTAATGACGGACGCAGTAGCAGACGGCGCGGTTGTCCCCACCCTGGACGGAGCGGCGGGCGAGGGAAAGCATTCAGGCACCCTACTTACAACTTACACGTCGCTCGCTCGGCGGCTCGCTGCAGCGAAGCTGCCATGTCAAGGCTGATTTGTGGCTGATATGGTTTTGTTTTTACCGTAAATTTTATGAGCCTCTACTATATTGGAGGGCGTAAGCGCATTATATATAAATGAACTTCGCGGCAGATATTATCAAACATTATCACCGTATGGTGTGACCATACCCATAGCATCATAAGTGAAGCTTTACATCAATCGCAAACATCGCGGCCAGCTAAGCTTGTCACTGCTAGCGATCGTTCCTTGGTGCTAAGAAATGTAACCGATTAACATTTTGGGGGGATTGCCATTTCGCAAGGTTGTAAGCAAGCTCAAGAAGCACAGAATGCTACTGTGACATTAATATCGATTTCTTTAATGTTGTTATACTTAACATTTTGAATGAGATAGTTTTTATGGACTTAATTATTCTTGCGTATTAACAGTGGAACTATTTTTCGATTAACAACTGCACAGAAAATCGGACAGCGTTTTACTTTTCTTACAAATTTTATTTGAAGTTGGGGGCATCATAGTAGGGAACAAAGCTAGCACACTACAGTGTGATGCACATCACATCCTTCTTCGAAGCTTGAGGTGCTTTGATCTTTCTCCTGCAGAACTTCTCTGTTTGTTTAGAGATTTCGTGAAGAAGTGAAGCCATGTGAGAACATAAAACTTGATTATGTTGCTCGTCAGATCTTGCTTGTGTGAGTCACACCTTACGGATCGTATGGTCTGCATTGAATTAAGAAGTTAAACTATAGTGTTCCTTTGGAGCTTATTATAACTGAACCACAATGTAAACGTGTCCTCCATCATGCAACCATACCAACAAGCCCAAATCGCCACCCTCAGTGTCCTCCAGTGCCTCCACAAATGAAGATAGCTCAGGTGACGGGTACAAGAGCCCTCCAACATCACAAAATGCTGTGAATGACGCAAGGTCCTTATCTGCGTTCTCGAGGGATGTGGGCAGCTTCTCAAAACAGTCCCGGCATTTCGTTGCCATAACTTTCCTCCGCGCCACAAAGCCAGCCAAATAGTACACCAGTCTTGCGTCACTGACTTGCACAGGATACACATGGTCAGAAAGGACAGTCGATGCCTGTAGTACACTTGAAGCTTCGTCCCGGTTTCCAGTAAGTTGTCGACATGGTTGGCCACTTCATCAGTTCCAGCTAATGACGTAAGTGCGCCACCTGCACAGTTGCCCGTGTCTTGTGCTTTTACCAAATTGTAAAAACTAAGGAAATTCACGGCAGTAAGGAGCTGGGTCGATGTGGGATGATCGTTGCATCCGGATAACTGACGAATTATCCTAAATAGCTTTTCGATTGGATCTTGGCTGAAGCGTGAAGTCAACAAATATTTGTACTGCACTTCTTCTGACAGGTCTGTTAAAAGTTCCAAAGTGCCTTGCAGAGTTACTCTTAGACCTTCTGCAGTGCTAACAGACAAAAAGCCTGCCTTTGTAGGTCCGGTGCAGGCTTCTCAACGGTCTAAGTATGCTAGAACACCCTGCAGTACTCTTTCTTGTTCAGAATTTTCTCTCAGTGCCGTTGAAGGCACTCTGGATGTCATCACAACAATTAGCTTTTCCATGAAGCGAACAAATTGTTCTTTCGCTCCTCTATAAGAACATGACTTTGAGATCGCTTCTTTGTATAAGAAAAGCCCGCGTGTACCCTCAATGCTGAAGAAATGAAGTGCATAAGTAACTTACATTTTTTCGAAGTCGTTGGGGTACAAATGCACTTCGGTAATCTTCGGCATAGCTTTCAACGTTGTAGCACACTTGCCCAAGTCGTAAGCTATCCTGATTGGCCTAACATCAACGTGCCCATCTGGTGTTTTATAGCCATTTTTTATGAAGCCGTTCCTGCTGCACTTTACTAAATGCGGAAAGTCAGACAGAAAGGAAAGCCGCCTCTTGACGTCAGTTGGATGAGGTGCTGAAGGCTTGATAGCTGATGCCGAGCCAGATAGTGGGCGCGGCGAGGCAGCGGGAACCATGTCGCTCATCCAGAAATTTTTGTTCACCACACAGGTCTGCCTTTTCGTCGCAAGTATCGGTACCAAACCGGTATTTGGAGCGGATGAATACGCCTGCGCAACTCAGGTAGGCGCGTGCACGGGTTCAACGTGTCGAGAAGATTACCACATCGAAGACATCGGCTATCAACCATTGCTGCTGCTCCAACAACCACAGCTGCGCAGCCTCAGTCTTCTGCACTGGGGTCTTCCGGCGACTGTGACGTCATCGGTCCAACCTATAAAGGATCAACCGTGGCTGCAGTTCACCAGTGGGCGCGGCGAGGCAGCCGGAACCATGTCGCTCATCCAGAAATTTTTGTTCACCACACAGGTCTGCCTTTTCGTCACAAGTATCGGTGCCAAACCGGTATTTGGAGCGGATGAATACGCCTGCGCAACTCAGGTAGGCGCGTGCACGGGTTCAACGTGTCGAGAAAATTACCACATCGAAGACATCGGCTATCAACCATTGCTGCTGCCCCAACAACCACAGCTGCGCAGCTTCAGTCTTCTGCACTGGAGTCTTCCGGCGACTGTGACGTCATCGGTCTAACCTATAAAGGATCAACCGTGGCTGCAGTTCACCAGTGGGCGCAGCGAGGCAGCGGGAGCCATGTCGCTCATCCAGAAATTTTTGTACACCACACAGGTTAGTGAAACCGTGTCGACACTTCGCTGCGATGATCCAATGCTGATTATTTTGCCGTGCCCACGGTCCTATGTCTTGTATGTTCAAAACTGCTTGCGTATATGTGTGCTTCTTCTTTGTGGGGACGTGGAAGAGAACCCAAGTCCTACCGTTGAGGAAATGTTCGCGAAAATTCAGAGTGGCCAGGAAACCATCTTAAAGGAACTTACTGATGTTCGAGAACGACTAACAATGACTGAAAATACTGTTGCAAATTTCGACACTCGATGGAATGATCTCGACAAACTGCTCCTTGAAATTCGGGAGAAAACTTTGCAAATTGACACACTACAGACAAAGGTATCAAATCTCGAACGGGTCATTGAGCAACAGTCTCAGAAACTTGTCGATTTGGAAGACCGAAGCCGCCGTTCCAACCTTGTCGTCTTTGGCGTTGATGAGGACAGCGAAGAAAACGATGAAAGCTTAAGAAGAAAGGTTATAGACGGCATTTTCGAACGGAAGCTTAAACAGAAGTGCAGCTCTGTCGCTAGAATCCATCGCATTTGATGGCCTGGTGCTACTAAAAGGCCAGTTATTGTTTACTTTCAAGATTTTCTTGAGAAAGAGACAATTTTGCGCCGTGCGAAGAACTTAAAAGGCACAGGCATAATTGTGCAAAACGATTTTAGCAGAGCTACGCTGCGCAAGCGTAAGCTTTTATGGAAAACAGTGAAGGATGATAAAGCTAACGGCAAGGAAGCGTATCTTATTCATGATAAGCTGAAACTTGATGGGACCCTTTATGCGTGGGGTGATTCCAAGAACTGCCGTGTTATCATTAATGCTCCTAGGTCATGGAAAACTTATTGACAGGTACATCAGCGTGACTCAAGGCAGTTGCGTGTCCTAAATGCAAATTTCCGCAGTGTTGTAAATAAAATTGATAAACTGAAAGATCTGCTTCTGAAATACGACCCGCATGTAGCAATCATAACAGAAACTTGGCTTCACGAGGGGATCACGGATGATATGCTAATCGGTCCCTCGCACCAGATATTTCGCCGTGATCGTGTTTCCCGCGGTGGTGGGGTAGCGATAATATTGAAGAGCACGTTTTCTGCTACATTTTTGCCCCAAATTGATGAACATGAAAGTTTATTTCTAAAAGTCAACTTCTGGGGCCACATTCTTACAGTGTGCGCTGCGTATCGTTCGCCCTCATCGCCATCTCAGTACTTATCTTCTCTGTACAGATACATGTCTTCCCTGGTTCATAAAAAAATTATAATGGCAGGTGACTTTAATTTACCGTTAATCGACTGGTCTCGGAAAAATGTTACTGATTTGCTCGATTGCCCATTGGTGGATATAATGCTAGCATGCAATTTACAACAAGTAGTATGCACCATCATGCATGAGCATGGTGACAGCGGCTCAATAATAGACCTTGTGTTCGTAAGCAACGCATTTACCGAGTATGAATTAAGTTTGGAGCCGGGAGTATCGGACCATAAAATAGTACTTCTTACATGCGATTTTGATAAGTGTGTACCTAATTGGCCTGTACTTAAAGCAATCAAAGATTTTACGCGTGCTGATGATCAATCCGTACTTGACAGACTGTGGGAGCTTGTTGACAATATTTCTGATACTGATCCACGAACGCTTTGGGAAACATTCAAGAAAACTGTGAAGGACTGTATTGACAAGCACGTTCCCTTACGCCGCATCAAGTCACGGCGCAAAAGTCCCTGGATTGATCGGAACGTAATACACTTGAAAAGAAGACTAAAACGCGCAAGAAAAAAACAGGTCGTAAGTGTTGAGCAGCTACAGACACTGCAGACTGAGCTCTCCACAGCTCTGGCGACTTCTAGAGACAAATATTTTGGAATAACGCTGCCAAACTTCATCAAAGAAAGCCCGGGAAAATTTTGACGTTATCTAGCCTCCAAAAGTGGTAAACTAGAACAAATCCAACATAATGATTCTCTTATTACCGATGCCCGTTTAGTGGCCGACAAGGCAAACGACTACTTCCATTCAGTATTTTCCGCACCGCACGATGACAGTTATCCCTTGCTTCCTACAGCCTGCCCTCCTGATGATTTTATATGTCAAAACGACGTGTTCTCACTGTTGGTCAGTGTACGAGACAAGTCATGTAGTGGACCAGATGGCGTATCCAACGCATTCTTGCGCAGATACGCCGAACCAATATATCACATTTTAACTGAAATTTTTCGTTTGTCCTTAGCGTCTGCCATTTTGCCTTATGACTGGCTACTTGCTCGCATATTGGCCACACACAAGAAGGGCGATCGATTACGGATAGAAAACTACCGCCCGATCTCTTTAACGGCTACATGCTGTAAATTGATGGAGCACATTGTTGCTCACTACATAACAGACTTTCTTGAACGTAACGGCTTACTTTCCGAATTTCAGCACGGTTTCCGTAAAGGGCTATCGACGCACACACAGCTGATAGCTACGGTGCACGAAATTGCCTCTGCCCTTGATTCGGCCAGCCAGATTGACTTAGTATTCCTTGACTTCAGCAAAGCATTCGATCGTGTTCCTCATGGTAAGCATAAAGGCAAACTGCTAAACATTGGTATACCCGATTTTCTTGTTAACTGGATTAAATCTTACCTTTCCAACAGGACTCAATATGTGGAGATCTCTGGGTGCTCGTCAGGCGCATTACCTGTCTTATCGGGTGTTCCACAGGGAAGCGTCTTGGGCCCAATTCTCTTTTTTAATTTATGTAAATGATATAACTTCAATTGTCTCGTCTGATGTTCAAATACGATAACTTGCAGATGATTGCATAATTTTTAGAAAAATAACATGTAGTGAGGATCAAATAATCTTAAATGACAGCTTGACACGTGTTGGCCAATGGTGCACGTCGTGGTCCATGAAGTTAAACTCGGATAAGACTGTTATACTGCGAATCACAAATAAAAGATAGCCGCTTAAGTTTTCTTACTGTATCGATGGAGTGACTGTTAAAGAAAACTCGGAATACAAATATCTAAGGGTGACAATTACCAATACGTTATCGTGGTCTAAGCACATTGAAAATTCCTGCGCAGCTGCCATGCGCATGCTTGGGTTCATATGGCACAAACTTAAAGCTGCCCCTACAGAAGCAAAACTGTTGGCTTATAAGACCTTAGTGTTACCTAAGCTTGAATACGCCAACATTGTTTGGGACCCCTTTTCTAAGAAAGACAAGCAAAAGCTAGAAATGGTGCAGCGCCGGGCAGTGCGTTTTATTTTCAACAAGTACAGATCCACTGATTTCCCATCTTCGTCGATGGTGAAAAATGGAATTTCAACTTTAGAGCAGTGACGTAAACTAGCCCGCCTAAAATTTTTGTTTTCGCTTTTTCATGGCCACCTGAAGCTTAACGCAAACCCTTATGTCAAGCTGCTCTTACCTCGAGCATCGAGACATCGCCACTCACGCAATCTTCTTCCTTACAAGGCCCGCACAAATGTATTCAAATACTCTTTCTTCCCGCGGACAATTGCGGATTGGAATGCATTACCGAGTTTGGTTTTCTCTGCGCAAACTGCGGCCGCTTTTTCAGCGAAGGTGCTTGCTGCCCTAGAATAATTATCATCTTTGTTTCAGAGGTTTGCTGACCGATTGCTGGTGCTTTTCTAGTTTTTGTGTAGCTCTCGAACGGTTGAGGATGTTTTAGTTGTGGGTTTTCCTTATTTGTTAAGAAAAGTGCGTATTTGTCTGTTTTTTTTTTTTTTGATGTTGAAAAATTTAGGGTGGTCTCTGAATGTACGAGCTCTACTGTATAATGGTTTTGTTTAGCTTGACCTAGAGACAGTGTGATCGTTGCAACTTTCTAGTTTACAATGAGTTTTGCACTGTGCAACGTTTTTTTTTTTACCTGAAAATGTGTGTATAAATGTATGTATGTGTGTATTTGTTTATATATCTATACTGTTCGTGTGTATGACCAAAGCATGGTTATTGATATGTATTCACCGCTACCATGCGATACGTGTAACTTTTTCATCTGCCCTCCTGCTTGGTCCTTATAGGACTGCAGTATGTAATAAATAAAAAAATAAAATAAAAGATATGCCAAATCGATGCCACATTGCACGGTTCCAAAATGCTCCATCTGATGTCACATAGGCTAGCATTCTCTGCCAGGATAACTGCTTCTAAAATGATTTCGGAAAGCAGTGGGGCTTTCACATTGCCTCTAGATGCAAATACACCCAAGATTTGGTGCCATGAACCTGACAAAGGTTGAAACATTATCACAAGACCATGATCACATGGAACACTTTTGTCAGCCTCGGGAGTGAAAGAACCAAGGTGTACAAATCCATCAACTTTTCGACTTCCCCGCTGAACACCATAGTTTTCTGCAAGTTTTATTTTGTCAACGATCAGTCCACCATGACGTTCAAAGTCTCCCATATTAGCAGTCTTCTTAGAAACGCCCGAGAGGACACATTTATTAAAACCAAAGCATGTGTCATACTTTTTCATGAATTCTTCGAGGCATGTACTACTGGGTAGCACAAGAAATTTCTCCCTACGCACATGCTCATAAAGTCGTGGGCTCTTCATGTGCAGGATGACACACTCCAGCATCCACTCCGGGTTGTAGCGCATGCCATTTCGGGGCTTGCGCCTTGCAGCTTCAAAACACTGCACTATAGCGTTTTTCTGTTAGGATGGGAGCTTGTCTATTTTTCTCAAGAGTGCGCTCTCTTCAATTTCTTCATTCTCTAGTTTTAGCTGTGCAATGGTCTGGTTGAGAGTCTTCACCTTGTTTCTAAGGCGGGGTACTGTTTCAGCTTTAGCTTTAAGCTTTGTTGCATGGGTCAGTTTGCCTGCTGTTTTCTTTTTCCGGTATCTCTGATTGACAAGGAGCTTTCTCAAGTACTTGCAAATCATGCAGCGTCTTTCATCTTGACTTGAGGTACCTTTACACTTGTGATGGTAAAGCTTCCCATTCCAGGCCTTCAAGTTCTTACCAGATGATGCAAAAGGAAACTCGCACATCAAGCTTGCCCCTCAACAGACTGGCATGGCATCAACAGTAATATCAGAAGTGTTATCTTGCTTTGTAATATCAGAAGTGTTATCAACAAGCGTGATGCCTTGTCTTCGTTAGTAAACACGTGCCTTTCTGATGTGATAGTTTTGACCGAAACCTGGCTGTCGTCAAAAGTTGAAAACCGTGAGATCCTGCAGTGCGACAAAAAATTTTCCTTTTTTAGGTGTGACCATGGCTCGCGTTCTGGTGGTGGTGTCTTGATCGCTGTTTCAGAGGAATTCATGTCTTTTAAAATTCCCATTGTATGTTCCCTTGAATTGGCGTGCGTTCGAATCCGCATAAGTCACAAAGATGTCATTGTTTGTGCCTGTTATCGCCCTCCGAATGCGCCATCTGGTTTTTCCAATGATTTTTATGACGTCTTAAGTGACTTGCACGTGAGGTTCCCTGCCACACCAATTTTAATCTTAGGTGATTTTAACTTTCCTGATATTTCGTGGAACAAGTCCCATTTATCGCCTGGCTCTGGCTCCTCTGAAAGCGCCTGCTTCCTTAACACATGCGCGCAATTCAATTTAACGCAGCTGGTTATGTGCCCAACTCGCATTACACATTCAAGTGCTTCAACTTTAGACTTAGTTCTGACTTCTCACCCCGATCTCGTGCAATCGCTTTCTGTTTTGCCAGGCCTCAGTGATCACGAAGCAATCGTTTTTAGCCTCCCCTGCGCATCGCCCCGTAAACAAAAAAGTAAAAAGTGATTCAGGGACTATAGTAGAGCTGATTATAGAACCATTATCACCGAACTTGAACATTTCACCTCCGTTTTTCTAGAAGACTTCAACCAAAGATCTGTCAACGATAACTGGATGCTGTTAAAAAATAAAGTTGCCGAACTCGTTAACAAGTACATACCACTACGCGAAATCGCATGTAACAGTCAATCACCGTGGTTCACGCCAACATTGAAACGCCTGTCCAATAAAAAGAAGCGCGTTTACCGCCAAGCCAAGCGTTCTAATTTATCTGAAAGATGGGAGGTTTACAAAAAGGTAGCCGATGAATACGGGCGTGCTTTATCCGCGGCAAAGGAGTCCTTTCTTCAGCAAACGCTACCGTTAATTCTGCAAAACAATCCCCACAAATTTTGGCAGGTCGTTAATGGGGGCGATAGGAAACAGATTGAACTTAGCACTGACGCGGACGAAGTAATTTCCAGTGAGAACGTTTGTATCACCCTTAACCATGCATTTTCTTCATTCTTTCCGAATACTACTCCTGCCGTCCTACCAGGTGTTCAAGCTCGCGATTTCATTGTGATGAATTCTGTACACGTTGACCGGGCCGGCATACGCAAGTTGATCCAAAATTTAAAAATTTCGTCGTCACCAGGCGTCGATGGCATTTCTTCTAAATTTTTGAAAAACACTGACGTTCATTCCTCAATTCTTCTGTCGAGACTTTTTGATCAGTCATTAGAAGAAGGTGTTCTCCCAGAGGACTGGAAGTTGGGGAAAGTGGCTCCCTTGTTTAAATCAGGAGACGCTCATAGTCCGGGAATTATCGCCCCATTTCACTAACCAGTGTACCATGCAAACTTCTCGAACATGTAATTTACACCCACGTCGTGAGTTATCTTGAAAGTAACGCCTTCTTTAGCATTCACCAACACGGGTTTAGGAAATATTATTCATGTGAGACACAGCTTCTGGCCTTCACTAACTATTTATTCTCTGCTGCTGATCTTTCATCTACTGTTGATTGTGTCTTCATAGATTTTTCAAAAGCCTTTGATACCGTCTGCCACAAGTTACTTCTTCTGAAACTAAACGCGCTAAATATTGATGCTAACGTCTTAAAGTGGATTGAATGTTTCTTATCTAACCGCACCCAGTTTGTAACTGCTAACGACCATTGTTCCCCGACTAGCCCTGTAACGTCCGGCGTTCCGCAAGGTTCAGTTCTTGGTCCCCTACTATTTCTTATCTACATCAACGACTTACCTAAAGACATTTCATCATCCATCAAACTATTTGCCGATGACTGTGTAATTTACCGTGAAATCCAGACTAACGCAGATAATCTTGCCCTTCAAACAGACCTGGATCACATTTCATCATGGTGCGACGCATGGTTAATGAAGCTAAACGTTACTAAATGCAAGGCTATGCGAATTTCCCGTTGTATTTCTCATAATGTATCGTGCGACTACACACTTAACCACAGCAATCTCGATCTGGTTTCGTCCTACAAGTACCTTGGAGTGTATATTTTTAACAATCTCTCTTGGAACACGCATGTCGATTATATTACAAACAATGCAAATCGCACGTTAGGTTATCTGCGCAGAAACTTTTCTTTGGCTTCAACTAACCTTAAACTTCTGCTTTATCAAACATTAGTCCGACCCAAACTCGAGTACGCGTCATCAGTCTGGGATCCACATACCAATTGCCTCACTGACAGCATCGAGGCGGTTCAAAATCGCTCGGCACGTTTTGTCATGTCAAACTACCATCGCACGTCCAGTGTTACCTCGATGAAAGCCAATCTTCACTTACCCACTCTCTCACTGTGGCGTAAAATATCTCGCCTTTGCCTGTTCCATAAGATCTTTCATTGCATTCCGTCTTTTAGCAACACTCTTTTTCAGCCCCCATCGTACGTTTCCTCACGCAACGATCATCAGTTTAAAGTGGGCGTTCCTAGCGCCCGCACGAATTTATATTTTGAATCATTCATCCCGAAAACTGCAAATGAGTGGAACCACCTTCCCGCCCCTATCGCTGCTATCACTGACCTCACTTTGTTTAAAAACGCCCTCTCTAACCATTTCGCGTAAATTCGCCACTTAAGTCACGCTGTGTTTTCTCTTGTTAGTTTTTTTGTGTGCGCGTGTCATTCGAAGACGCAACCATGTTGAACATTGTTGTTACAATCACCCTGCCTCTTCTTCACATCACGCAGTCTTCCTTTTCTTTTATGGTTTTCAGACCGCCATTGTGCGCATATAATTTTGATTTGCTGTATTTCCTGATTTTCTGTACGATGTATACCCGCTCCTCTCTGTAATGCTTCGGCCTTGAGAGTAAATAAATGAAATGAAATGAAATGAAGCAGTCTCAGAAGAGAAGCTGGTTCATAAGGCCCATTCATCGAAATCTTCACACCACGCACAAATACTTCATGTGTTATGGCACTTCCACTAGCACAAAATTTAACAAGTTTCTCTGCGTGTAGAAGGCTCATGTTCGAGCTAGGCGTGCACAAGCTGTAGCTGACATTTAGTGGTTCCTCACTGAATACGTGCCTTCTCCATCGATATGAAGGAAGTGGAACGTGCTTGTAGTCGTAAACGGGCGCCGCTGGAAGGTCGGGTGGCTCCGGTTCACCCTGCGGCTCCTCTTGCGGCTCCCGGTCCTCGTCCTTTCGACGTCTTTTCTGAGAAATCACAAGCTGCGGGTGTGATCTATCTTTGGGGTTTCTTTTTTGCGCCACACGTTTCGACAGGTAGAAAGGAGCATTTGGAAAGATCGTTGGGACAGCATGCAGCAATAGTACAGGCCTAGCTCTGTCCAAACGCACTACATCACCGTTAATGACGTGCTCGAAGTGGCGCGAGATGAACTGCTGATCGAAGTGGAGCTCGCAAACGGCAGCGTTCTTTTCCAAAGGCTTGTCTGCTCTTGGTATATTACGCTGCCACTGCTGGAACAAACAGTCGTCTTTCGGGCCTCCAAACAATGAAAGCTTCTGCTTGCACGATTTGTACCCAGTTGAGCATCTGGGCACAAAACAGTGGCTCTGACGTATGCTCATGGCACACACTCCGCAAATGACATAACGTAGGCACGAGAAGGCTGTCCGAACAGCAAATGCAGCGCGAAAGAACAGCTTGAACAGGCAAAATAATCACGTTTGACCGGCCAGTTGCAGCGTTGAACAACGTGCGCAACTTGAGAGCCTGGATGGATGAATAGGTGGATATGGCTGTTCCCTTTAGATTGGGCGGTGGCTAGCGCCACCAAGCCATAATACTTAATGAACTAAACACTATGTTTAATTTATTTTTTCCCTAAATAGTGAGGTTGAGTATTCGTACTTTGCAGTGAGTGCTTTAACTTTCACTCGTGCTTTGACTTTAGCCACCAATCAGATAACCTAGCTCCTTCTAGTTAATTCTACCCGTTTAAAGTCTAATTTGCCCTCCCTGTCCCTAAACCCCAGTGCTTTGAAAAACTCTGCGCCATCATCCTGAACAATAGGGTGAATCCCTTCACAGAACATTATGAAGTGTTCTGCAGTTTCTTCTTCCTCTCCACACGCACTGCATACTGTGTAAACCCCTTCGTATTTGGCGCGATATGTCTTGCTTCGCAATTCTCCCGTCCTGGCCTCAAACAGAAGAGAACTACCCCAAGCACCATCACAGATCCTTTTCATAGAAATTTCCTGCTTAAAAGTTCGATAGATCTCTAGTGCGGACTTCTTAATCATGCCAATTCTCCACATGTCAGTCTCCGTTTCCTTCACTTTCTTCTTAACCGATAGTTCTTTTTGGTTTGGCCACCTGCTATTTTCTAAGTATTTACCAATCAATTTCCTGGTTCGCTTCCTCCATTTTGTATCGACATTCTTCATGTACAAGTAGCTGAAAACCTTCCTAGCCCAACGCTCCTCCCCCATTTCTCTCAATCGCTTCTCAAATTTTATCTTGCTGCTAGCTTCCCTGCCCTGAAATGATGTCCATCCCATATCACTTTGTACTCCCTGATTTGGTGCAATCCCGTGAGCTCCTAAAGCAAGCCTACCTATTCCACGTTGCTTAATTTCTAATCTTGCTTGAACTTCTGATCTCATGCACAAGACTGCATTGCCGAACGTCAGCCCAGAAACCATGACCCCTTTGTATATTCCTCTCACAACATCATACCTATTGCAATTCCACAGTGCCCTATTTTAAATCAGTGCTCCATTCCTGTTACCTTTAGTCGTCAGGTATATTTCATGTTCCCTTAGGTACTCGGTCCCATTGCTTATCCATACGCCCCGATATTTGTAATTATCTGTTAACTCTAGCGTGACCTCCTGTATTCTAAGCTCACTACCTTCGTTATCATTGAAAATGATGACGGCTGATTTTTCCTTACTGAATCAAAAATCTAACCTATCTCCCTCATTACCGCAGATGTCCATCAATCTCTGCTAATCTTCCTTGTTGTCGGCCATTAGCACTATAACATCTGTGTACATTAATTCTGGTAGTGCCTGATCAATGAGTTTTCCTTGTTTGACTAAAGAGAAGTTGAAGCCCAGTCCACTTCCCTTTAATTTGGCCTCTAATCCTTGTAGGTACGTCATAAATAATAAGGGTGACAGGGGACCCCCTGCCTAAGCCCCCGTTTTACATCTGCAGGCTTGGATACCTGTTTTTCTCACTTTAAAACTATCTTGTTACCTTTATAGATATCAATTAAAAGATTAGTGACTACATGTTCCACGCCTAGTGTGTCCTGTATTCCCCACAATTCCTCTTGAACCACGCTATCATACGCTCCCTTGATATCCAAAAATGCTAGCCACAGTGGCCTGTGTTCCTTTTCTGCTATTTCGATGCACTGTGTTAGTGAGAACAGATTGTCTTCCAACCTCCTGTGTTTCCGAAACCCATTCTGCAGTTCCCCCAGCACCCCCTCATCCTCTATCCATGCCTGCAGTCTTTCCTTTATAATCTGCATCGCCAGCCTGTAGACCACTGATGTCACTGTTATAGGACGGTAGTTGTTTATGTCAGCTTTGTCCCCCTTTCCTTTATAGATCATGCTCATCCTGCCAAGTTTCCATCCATCCGGAACTTCACTATCGATTATTAGTTTGCTCACTGCCTCTCTCAAAGCCTGCTTAGACTTCGGACCTAATGTCTTTATCACCCTAAATGGAATGTCATCTGGACCTGTTTATGTACTACTCGAAACCCTCTTCTCAGCCTTTTCCCACTCACGTTGTGAAAATGGAGCCATTGCACCACTTGGTTCGTCTTTGTCTATTGTGGTGCATAAAGCACTTCTTTGTTGAAATTTTTCTGTCACCCTTGTTCTTATATATTCAATAGCTTCGTCCCCTTCTAGCCTAGCACCTTGGGCTGTAGTTATAAACCTCTGCTCTCGGCTCGTCTCATTTCTTAGGGAGTTTAGATGGTTCCAAAATTTCGCAGCTGCCTTTCTATCTTTTTTATGTACTTCTGCCAGCCACTGAGCTTCTTTTCTTCTAATCTTTTCATTGATCAGAAGGAATGCATCCCTTCACTCATTTTCTTTCAACATCATCTGTCGGTTCACCCCGCTGCTTAGCGTGTCTGTGTTCCCTAGAGGCTTCCTTACGTTTTGCTATGGGCTCTCTTAACTTCCTCATCCCACCAACTTTTTGGTTTGTGTCTTCTTTTCCGGGGTGACTTGTCACGCGTCTTAGCAAGCTCTAGCTCAAACAGTCTAATTAGATTCGTGTATGTCCACACTATTTTACTATCCTCCGTGATTACTTTCTCAATTTGTTTAGTGGCTATTTCAATTTGCCTTTCTGGATAAAATTTTCCTGTATTTGCTCATCTTGTCTCCTTCCCACTTTCACTGCTCTTCCAAAACTTAGCTTGATACGTTTGTGATCACTACCCAGACTTCTGGAGCCACCTTCATCTATGTGCATTCCCCTGAGCTTATCATACATCCTATGTGACATCAGTGCATAATCTATCGTCGACCGCAGCCTTCCTACCTCCCTTGTTATTTACCCTTCACACTTCTCGGTACTGTTCCAAATGAGCAAATCAAGCCTTTCACACATATCCATGATCATTTTGCCTGTCGGGTCGGTATACCCATCTGTATCTTATATCTGCACATTCATGTCTCCTAGTATAATTATCTCGCACTCACTTCCTAACTCCTGAATGTCCTTTGAAATACACTCTACCATTGCCTGGTTTTCCTCTCTGGCCTTTGCTCCCGTCCACAAGTACACGAAACCAAGGAGTGTCATTTGACCTGCCACTTTCCCTTTTAGCCATAAATGTTCTTTGCACTCCTCCTTCACCCTTTGCCAGTCTGTACTTTTATGAATGAATGCCCCAATACCACCCCCTTTTCTGCTGCCTTCTGTTCTATTACAATATTCCCACGCGTAGTCCAGATTGTTCGGAGGTTGTTCCATGTCCCTGAGATGTGTTTCTACAAAACCGTATACCATCGGCCTCTCTTCCCTTAGCTGTTCTTCTATCGCTTCCCACTTCAGCCTGTTCCTACCACCCTGCATGTTAATATACCCTATGTCTGAATTGGCTCGGCGCTCGTGGCTACATTTATTTATGCCCCGGACTCTACCTATCTTAGAGACTGGTGCCACTTTGGAATCGTATCTGTCCATACCACCTGTCAAAGAGTCTCCCTGGTTGTTTACCTCGTTACTAGCTATCCTGCACCTCGAAGGGCCCGCTTTCCCCCAAAAAAAGCTACTGTGCGTCCTCCAAGTCGCCAACCCACCTCATGACCTAGCCGCTCATCGGAGTGAATTCTGTCTCGTTGAAAACCACCCCACCTATGCACCTCTCTGTTTATTTCCACCACCTCAAAGCCTTTCTCTCGACTCATCCGCCATATCTCTTTGTTTGCGTTGACAACCGCTCTTTGCAGGTTTCTATCACGCACCGGTACCTCCAGTATCGTGCATATCACTACCTGTACCTGAGGAGAAGTGGCGCGCATGTCATCGACGCCTTTCGCCAGTGTGGTTGCTAGTCCTGCTGTATCTTCATTTAA
Organism: Rhipicephalus microplus; assembly: GCF_043290135.1. Classification (NCBI taxonomy): domain Eukaryota; kingdom Metazoa; phylum Arthropoda; class Arachnida; order Ixodida; family Ixodidae; genus Rhipicephalus; species Rhipicephalus microplus. The sequence continues at coordinate 212,932,928 of NC_134704.1, forward strand.
GACATCATTTAAACCACCTGAAATTATCACGAGGTTTCGTCTATCAGCTGTAGTTTTGAGTTTTGCGCTCGCTTGTCTCATGACTGCTTCCAGCTTGCATCCTGGGAACGCCCCTACCGCAGCCCGCTTGTCACCGCTTACCCTCTCTTTGATGGCTTCTGTGCATCGATTTAAATTCGAGTCCCCGGCAATTATCACATGCTGTGACTTTTCAGCTGGAGCGTCCTGCACCTGGGGGCTACTTGCACCTGTGACGCCGGCTGCTTTGTCCACTCCCAGCCCCACCACTACCTCCCTGAAGCTGGGCCTTGCGACAATTGAACCGGCTGAACCTGTTTTTTCCAAACTTGCTTGCTCTTTCTGCTCCGCCGTTCTGGTTGCCGGTTCCCTACTGTTCTCTTCATAAGCCGCTCCTTTGTTCAGCTTCGCTAGTGCTTCCTCGGCGGACTTCAGCCTTTCTCCCATTGCCCTCGTGTTCTCTTGCTCTGTGGCCAACGAAGTCTCGAGTTCGGCGATTCTCATCGGCAGTTCACTCTGGGCAACCATCATTTTCTCCATTTTTTCCTCGACCTCACATTGCCTAGACTTCGCGTCAGCCTCTTTTTCATCCGCTTCTACACTTGTGTCTACTTTCAAAGCCACTCCACATCCTAAACACTTTACAATCTTTTTAACCATGTCTTTCTGACACCAAATGTCCCTTATACTCAATAATTACTAAACTCGAGCCCTGCACTACAAAAAAAAAGAAAGTCTAAGCTCTACTACAAAAATTTGCGTGTTCAATGTACGCGCGCTTCCCCCACGGGGTGGCAAAAGGAAAAAAACAACAAAAAATTCAAACACACACACACACACACGCACTAACCAATAAATACCTGGTGACTGGCCCCCGAAAAAGCCATACCATAAAATAAGGGCTACAAAGATTTCAACTGCTGCCTTATAATTATAAAGACAAGCTCAAAACATGCAAAAACACTTATCTGCGCAGTCGATCGGGAGCGCGCAAAAACACGTCCATCCACCGTGACAGTCCGAACCGAGATATACAACGTATGGATGGATGGATGGATGTGGCTGTACCCTTTAGATCGGGCGGTGGCTAGCGCCACCAAGCCACCGCTGAACCTGTTACCGTTGGATGGATGGATGGATGGATGGATGGATGGATGGATGGATGGATGGATGGATGGATGGATGGATGGATGGATGGATGGATGGATGGATGGATGGATGGATGGATGGATGGATGGATGGATGGATGGATGGATGGATGGATGGATGGATGGATGGATGGATGGATGGATGGATGGATGGATGGATGGATGGATGGATGGATGGACGGATGGATGGATGGATATGGCTGTACCCTTTAGATCGGGCGGTGGCTAGCGCCACCAAGCCGTACTACTTAATGAACCAAAAACTAGATTTATTTTTTTTCTTTAAAAAGTGAGTTTGAGGATTCGTACTTTGCAGTGAAGTGTTTAATTTTCACTCGTGCCTTGACTTTAGCCACCAATCAGATAACCTCCTTCTAGTTAAGTCTACCCTCTTAAAGTCTATTTTGCCCTTTCGGTCTCTAAACCCCAGTGCTTTAAAAAACTCTGCGCCATCATCCTGAACTATAGGGTGAAGCCCTTTACAGAACAATATTAAGTGTTCGGCAGTTTCTTCTTCCTCTCCACACGCACTGCATACTGTGTCTACCCCTTCGTATTTGGCCCGATATGTGTTGGTTCGCAGTACTCCCGTCCTGGCCTCAAACAGTAGAGAACTACCCTGAGTATTATCATAGATCCTTTGTTTGGCAATTTCCTGCTTAAAAGTTTGATAGATTATTGTGATGATGATGATGATGATTAAAGGCCTCCCCTTTGAATCGGGGTGACGGCATGCGCCATCTAGCCTACCTTAATAGTTCGACTTTAAATTCTGTCCCTCAACTCGGATGTCTTTTTAATTTTGCCCAGCCACTACTCTTGGCTGGGATGTTATTTTATCGACTTCTCTGCTTTTCCTCCACCAATACTCCAGCCGCTGCTTAGTAATACCTACTGCTGACCAGTTAATGCTTCCATCAACCGCGAAGCCCAGCGCCTCAGGAAGTGTGACCTTCCCCCCATTTCTATCCGGCTGAATCTTTTGACATTCCATGACTATGTGGTCAATTGTTTCTTTATTTATGCCACATCCAACACATGTCTCATCCTGTGACGAATATTTGCTCCTGTAAGTTAGAGTTCTCAAGCAGCCAGCCCACGCCTCAAAGAGCAACGCACTACCTTTATTGTTGTCATAAAAGTTCTCTTTCCGGATCTCTTGTTTGCTTGCCTTGTACATTCCCAGCGATCCCTTCTTTTCCATCCTCTCTTTCCACATGAGCGTCTCTGTTTCCCTCACTTGCTTTTTAACTGGTCCCCTTTGCTTATTTGCCGCGGTCAAGTTATATTTAGTCGCCAGCTTTCGCGTCCTCTTCCGCCATTTGGTGTCCACACTTTTCAGGTACAGGTATCTGTGCACTCTGGCTGCCCAGTTCTTCTCATCTAAATGTCTAAGTCGCTCCTCAAACCGTATTTTACTTTGTGCTTCCCTTGCCTCAAATGAAGCCCAACCCATATCGCCTTGTACAGCCTCGTTTGTAGTCTTACTGTGAGCTCCCAGAGCTAACCTGCCGACTGCCTTTTGGTTAACCTCCAGCCCCGACAGGATATCTGACTTTAAGCATAATACGGCATTAGAGAACGTGAGCGCCGGCACCATTACCCCTTTCCAGATGCCTCGTACTACCTCGTACTTATTGTGTCCCCAAAGTGCTCTATGTTTCATTACTGCTGCATTTCGTCTCCCTTTCAGTTTGAGGTGTTCTTCATGAGCATTCAGGTAGCCTTTTCCTTCATTAAGCCAGATCCCCAAGTATTTGTACTTATTTACTAATGGTATGGCTTCCTGTTGTATCCTTATTGGTGCTACATGAGCTTCCTCGTTGAACACCATGACTCCAGATTTCTGTGGGTTAAAATGTAGGCCTAGGTACGTTGCCTCATCACCACAAATGTCAGCCAGTTTTTGATGTTCTTCCGCATTATCCGCCAGCAGCACTATATCGTCTGCGTACATCAATCCCGGAATCCGTTGCTTCACTAACACTCCATTGCTTCGGTGTGACAAATCAAAGCCCAATCCACTCTCCTCTAGTCGTCTTTCCATTCCTCTAATGTACAGTGTGAACAGCAATGGCGAAAGAGGGCACCCCTGTTTTAAACCTCTTCGAATGTACACGGGCTCTGTGTATGTACGCCCTTCCCATGTAATGTGTGCCTTGTTACCCTCATATATTGCCCTTAGCAGCCGTACAAATTCCGACCCAATCCCCTCCTCTTCCAGTATATGCCACAGCAATCCCCTGTCCACGTTGTCATAGGCACCCTTTATGTCCAGAAACAGTAGCCATGTTGGTCTGCCCTGTGCTGCCGAAATTTCGATGGTCTGGGTTATGACGAAAAGATTGTCTTCCAAGCGTCGACCCGGCCTAAATCCATTCTGCAGTTCCCCTAAAATACCGTTACTTTCAACCCACTTCAACAACTCGGCTTTGATGGCTTGTATAGCTAATCTATAGAGCACTGACGTGACTGTAATCGGCCTGTAAGAGCTCGCCTTGTCCCTTTCTCCCTTGCCTTTGTAGATCAAACTCATTCTACTTTCGCGCCAGTGCGCAGGAATCCTCTTGGATTTTATAGCGAGCTCGATGGCTCCATACAAGTGCGCCTGTCCCGCTGGTCCCAAATGGTTGATAATCTCTATCGGGATTCCATCCGGTCCTGTTGCCGTACTTTTGGGAACACTGTGTTCTGCCTTTTTCCAGTCCAAAAATTCGATATTAAATTTTTCATCTGCCACTCTTTCATTTTCCACCTGTGTCCAGTTAGCCGACCTCTCGCGTGCTTGGCCGAAAGTATTTCCTATGACTCCATGTAGGTATTCTAATGCGCTATCCCCCAGGAGAGCGTTGCCGTCCCCGTCCTGTATCTGAGTCTGCATCTCTTTAGTCGTCGTTCCCAATGCTTTTAAATGGTTCCAGAGTTTTCGGGGGGCGCTCTTATCCTTCTTACGTATGTCTGATACCCATTTCTCACTCGCAGCTTTAATCTTCGCTTGTACTAGTTTCTGCACCTCAAATTTCTTTTCTCGGTACCGGCTCCACCGTAACTGCACCTCATCATCCTGATATCCCATTTGCTTTGCTTTTCTGTGCAGTCTAGAGGCCCGTCGTCGCTCTTCAATAGCCAGTTTTATTTCCTTGTCCCACCAGCTTCGTGGTTTCCGTTTACCTCTCCAGCGGTTTTTTTTTCCTTACTTTGTTTATTTCCTTTTGTATACAACTAACAACCTCGTCATATTCCCACACCTTTGTTGGCTGTGCTTCTAATTCTCTTTCGATGCTATTGACGATGTCTGCTATCTGCTTTTCGCTTACTTTCGGGAGCCCAACCTCCTGTGTTTTCTTCCTAGCCCCCCTACTGTCAAATTTCAGGATTATACGCCTGTGGTCGCTGCCCAGACTGTTTTCTCCTTCTTCATCTATCGTCATTTGGTTCAACCGCTCGTACGTGTGTTCTGAGACCAGGCCGTAGTCTATGCAAGACTGTCTACTGCCGCTTTGCCACGTTATCTACCGGTCGCATTTTTGTTCCCGGTTAACTATTACCAGTTGCTGTTCTTCACACATATCGATAACCATTGCACCGTTATAGTCTGTATATCCATCCAGATCCTCAATGTGGGCATTTAAATCTCCTACTAATATCACCTCGCCAGATTCTTTAAATTTTTTTATGTCCTTCCTGAGGCAGTCCACCCACTCTTTATTTTGTTCTCTGGCGTCATTCCCTGTCCACAGATAGGCCACTCCCAACCGTGTCTTTTTTCCCCCCACCGTTCCACTAACCCATAAGTGCTCCTTACAGCCCTGATTTTCCCTCTGCCAATTCCCTCCTCACCTAATCAACATGCCCACGCCTCCACCCTTCCTTTCTCCCGCTGCCCTGTTGCACCCCACCATCCATCACTGGTGGCTCCTCCATATCTCTCAGGTGGGTTTCTGTCAGGGCGTGCACGTCAATTTCTTCTTTCTCGAGTTGGGTTTGTATCTCCATCCATTTTTCCTGCTTGCGGCCGCCTTGCATGTTTATATAACTAATTTTAATCCCCCGGTTTATTTTCCTTTCCTTTCCTTTGTGTTTCCGCCGCCGTGCATCATTGCCCCCTCCTTCCTGCCTTTCCCCATCCCCTTCACTCAGTCCGCCTTCTTCTTGAACGTTTGGTATATGACAGCGCGCGCCACCTAGCGGAAACATCGCAAAGCGGCGTGCTTGGCGGTCCGTGTTGGCGGTGAGCACACTTCTACAGGTTTTCCCGCTCAATTTAATCCAAGCGCCAGCCAAATTATTCTAGGCGCCAGTCAATTTAATCCAGCCGCCACTGAAATTAACCCAGGTGCCATTCATTTTAATCGAAGTGCCACTGAAATTAATCCAACCGCCAGCCGATTTAATCCGGACGCCAGCGAATTTAATCCTGATGACATTGTGACTTCAAAACGACCCAGAATTTTCATGGAATGCGTGGAGTGAATAGCTTTGGAGTGAATTTAACAGGGAAAAGCCATGAATGAGTCACTAGTGACACAATGCGACTCGCGCGACTTTATCACGCCTATCACCCGCGTAAGCACTATTCACACCTTCGACATGCATATCAAAGGAAAAGCCGTCCACACAGTAATAACTTGATAATTATTAACCAGGCCAATGATCTCATCACGAGTGACTTAGGTGACGTCCTCACGCATATTACCCACGCACACACTGTCTTAACCTTCCGTCATGCATATCAAATGAAACGTCTTTGAAAGGGTTTTAGGTATCTTGATACCTAAAACTCGGCCAAGTCACCTGATAACCAGTTCCTCAGGGGACGTCATCACAAATATCACCCGCGCACGTTATTTACTCGCCTGCCGACATGCATGCCAAACGAAACGTCTTTGAGAGAGCAATAACGTGGTACCTATGACTCGGCCAACTGACTTAATCACTTGTGATTTAGGTGATATTATCACGCCTATCACCCACGCACGCAATGTCTAACCTGCCATCATGTATACCAAACGAAACGTCTTCGAGAGGCTAATAAATTGAACGCTGTCAATCGGCAGAGTGACGTGATCACTAGTGACTCGTGTGACGTCATCGCGTTTGACACCCACGCACGCATCTAACCTGAGTTCATACATATCAAATGAAACGTGTTTGAGAGAGTAATAACTTGAACACTGTCACAAGGCCCAGTGACGTCATCACTAGTGACAGGCGTGACGTCATCTCGCCTAAGACTCACGCAAGCACTCTGTAACCTGGCTTCATGCATATCAAACAAAACGTCTTTGCAAGGGTAATAACTTGAATGTTGGCACTAGGCCGCGTGACGTCATCACTAGTGACTCACGTGACGTCATTACGCCTATCACACGCACACGCAGTGTCCAAACCTGTCTTCATGCATATCAAACGAAATGTCTTTGAGAGAGTAATAACTTGAACACTGTCACAAGGCCCAGTGACGTCATCACTAGTGACAGGCGTGACGTCATCTCGCCTAAGACTCACGGAAGCACTCTGTAACCTGGCTTCATGCATATCAAACAAAACGTCTTTGCAAGGGTAATAACTTGAATGTTGGCACTAGGCCGCATGACGTCATCACAAGTGACTGGCGTGACGTCATCACGACCATCACACACGCACGCATTGTCCAAACCTGTCTTCATGCATATCAAACGAAATGTCTTTGAGAGAGTAATAACTTGAACGCTGTCACAAGGCCCAGTGACGTCATCACTAGTGACTGGCGTGACGTCATCATGCCTGACGCCCACGCACGCGGTGTCCTAACCTGTCTTCATGCATATCAAACGAAATGTCTTTGAGAGAGTAATAACTTGAACGCTGTCACAAGACCCAGTGACGTCATCACTAGTGACTGCGTGACGTCATCATGCCTGACACCCACGCACGCAGTGTCCAAACCTGTCTTCATGCATATCAAACGAAATGTCTTTGAGAGAGTAATAACTTGAACGCTGTCACAAGGCCCAGTGACGTCATCACTAGTGAGTGGCGTGACGTCATCATGCCTGACACCCACGCAAGCACTCTGTAACCTGCCTTCATGTATATCAAACTAAACTTCTTAGAGAGAGTAATAACTTGAACGCTGTCACAAGGCCCAGTGACGTCATCACTAGTGACTGGCGTGACGTCATCATGCCTATCACACGCACGTGGTGTCCTAACCTGTCTTCATGCATATAAAACGAAATGTCTTTGAGAGAGTAATAACTTGAACGCTGTCACAAGGCCCAGTGACGTTATCACTAGTGACTCACGTGACGTCATCACGCCTATCCCACACGCACGCAGTGTCCAAACCTGTCTTCATGCATATCAAACGAAATGTCTTTGAGAGAGTAATAACTTGAACGCTGTCACAAGGCCCAGTGACGTCATCACTAGTGACTGGCGTGACGTCATCATGCCTATCACACACGCACGTGGTGTCCTAACTTGTCTTCATGCATATCAAACGAAATGTCTTTGAGAGAGTAATAACTTGAACGCTGTCACAAGGCCCAGTGACGCCATCACTAGTGACTCGCGTGACGTCATCACGCCTGACACCCACGCACGCGGTGTCCTAACCTGTCTTCATTCATATCAAACGAAATGTCTTTGAGAGAGTAATAACTTGAACGCTGTCACAAGGCCCAGTGACGTCATCACTAGTGACTGCGTGACGTCATCATGCCTGACACCCACGCAAGCACTCTGTAACCTGCCTTCATGTATATCAAACGAAACGTCTTAGAGAGAGTAATAACATGAACGCTGTCACTAGGCCTAGCGACGTGAATACTAGTGACTCATGTGACGTCATCACGTCTATCACACACGCACGCGCTGTCCTAACCTGTTTTCATGCATATCGAACGAAACGTCTGTGAGAGAGCAATAATGTTATACTTATGACTCGGCCAACCGACTTGATCACTATTGACTCATGTGATGTCATCACGACTAACAGTCATGCAAGCACACTCTAACGTGCTTTCATGAATATCAAACGAAACGTCATTGAGAGAACATTAACTTGAAGGCCGTTGCAGGCAGCGTCTGCTAGTAAAAAACTAACTTCTCGCGCTGCACAGCCGTTCACCAGCTAACCGGTATACGTAGGCACCAGATCGCGCGTTTCGAATGCAGTCAAAGGCGTCTTTACATGGCTTTTGTTTGACGTGACGCTTTTCTTGACTCGTGTAGATGCGATGGAGGCAACAGTACCTTCAAGCAGCAGTGTGGTACAACCCAACAACAGTGTCACATCGCTCGTTGAGGGCAGCGCTTCTCCTTCATTCAATAAATAGAAATAATGAAGTCGAAATGAGAATTAAGCATTTTACAAACCGTACTCAATTACGCAACATTCAACCGATACCCTCACCTCACTGCGACACGTTTACTCCAGCTCGTCGTGTGGGTAGATGTACGCGTCTTTTTTGTTGCTTCTCGTGTTTCGTAGAATGCCTTGAAAATGCGGGCAGCCAGGCCGCAATACTGTGAAAGGACAGGCGTTCTACACTAAACGGGCACGCTTATTCCAAGCACACTAACCTATAAGAAACGGCGTGGCGTAGAATGTAGAAAGGAAGGCACGAGTCAGCCACAGCATTGAATGGCGCATCAGCAAATGGCCAGTTGCAAATAGCAATAGTATGTATCTCAAGTATGGGGACTGCCCTCTATTACAACGGATTTGTTTCACAGGATAACCAGATTAAATAATTGTTGAGCCGAAGGAGTGGTAGACAAATCTTTCTGTAGCAAGCTTTGGAGCAGGCAGACCGTGCGTCTTATGCTTGATTAAGGATATGCAGTGTTATGACTATAGCCGAATTATATACAAACGCCTGTTTCGTTTCTTGTGCTCATATCGTGTCATTTTGACACGTGAGCACAAATTAGAGGGCGAGGAGAGCTTTTATAGTGCTTTTATAGTGCCTATATATACCTATTTCGGGCGTTGTAGCCTCAATTCGTATAGGTGCCTGTAAATGTTTGTTTTCAAAATCGATGCCTATATAAACGCTATTTAACCTGAAATTTTGCTTTCAAGTACCACTGAGCCCGGTATTCATGTTACCGGGCAAAATACAAGTTTCGGGACGCTGTGTGGTGCAAACTACTCTTTATTTCACGAGTTACGTTTAGAACTGTCAAACTCAGAAAGCATTTTAGCCAAGAGGGAGGTAGACTGGCCTCTACACATGTATACCATCCATGTCGCGTCGTCTGCTCAGCCTCTTTCCAGTGTGCGCTCAGATGCGTAGGGAGCAGGAGGTGCCTCTGTGCAGCGGCAGGAAGATGAAGAATGAATGCGAAACTGTGGAGAGTCATCAGGGGAAGTAAGGAAGTAGAGTGCAGATAAAAAAAGCAATATCTATGTAGTTTTTGTTTTTTTGTTTGTCATTTACATGTGTTGCCTGACTGGGTCACCTGAAAATATTTATTTAGGCAGTGGAAAATGTTGCCTGCCCAATGAAAAGGTTTGTGTCACTAGAAATTTTAATTTGATCATTAGAAGCGGCGAAAGCATAATCTCAGGAGGTGAGCTTGAAACCTTCGCCACTAACTCTAAGAAGACTTCGTAAGTCCAATTCCTTCCCCGCTATTGGTATGAAATTCACTCGGAGCTGGAGCATCACACGACGTGCATGAGCACGTCATGCGCGTAACCTACACTCGCATGAGATGCCCATGTCAGCCCGTGCGTGCAAGCGGTGTTCTGCCGTCTCGATGTTCTTTTGTATTGTACTGCGAGTTTTTGTGGGATGGATCCCTATCTGCGCGCACGTTTGGAGAGGCTGGCTTGGATAACGTATCCTTACCCCGATACACAGCGTCACACCGCTGCATCTTCTGCTAGGGACGATACACCAAAACCACGCCCAGCGTTGTGAATGCTGGCCCCGACACAATGCGCAAACTGCGAGAACACCAACGCAAACAAAATGGAGGCACCTTAGTCCCGGGTCTCTCTCGATATGAAATTAAATAAATAAGGCGAATAGATTTCGCCTGTGTGTTCTAACATTTTTGTAAACTTTCATGCTTCTATTTAGGCAACAGTTTGTACAAATTACACACGTTGTCTCAAATAGTTCTCGCAGTGTCACGTACTACTTTGACATAGGCAGGACCATTCTATCACCTTCACCATGTTGGGGCGCACGCCCATGAGATGAAGGTGAAGCCGTGTTCAGTTTGGCCTATCACCTCTTTATGCCACGCGTAGTACTGGAAATCTTGGTAAATGAGATCTTGAGCGCTCAGTGCATTCATTTCTTTACGCTTCTCAAAACTCTTAAGTTTGTGTAACGACCCCTAAAGTGTTCACAGACCGAAGAAATATTGAGCCTGTGTGGTTAGGCCAAGTTAATACGCCGCAAAAAAAATCCTTCTGGCGCCTGGCACTCTGACTATTTGCGCATGTATAGCCCTTCTTAGCTATGGAACACAGAAAGAGACCCAGAAGCATATTTCTACGATGGTGCACATTTAACTGACCATGCTGAACTAGAAATGGAGAGACCGTATTCTGCGAACCCCGCGGAAAAACGCATGTTTATGCTAAATCATTACCCGCTTGTACAATTATAAACTAAAACATTTTTCTTGCTTTCATGTCATATAGACAGATACCACACCTGTTTATTGGAAAATTTGAGTTTTGTCAAAGATTATTATGCCTATATTCACAATTTTGGAAGCCTGAAAGAGTGTTTTGGCCACCTATTATTGGTGCCTAAATCCCGGTTTTTCAGTGCCTATAGAGCTGGCCTCTATAGTTACGACCTACCTGACATGTTTTCGCAACACCGAAGCAAAGATGATGCCCGTTTAAAACATCTACCGTACCTCAAGAAAAAAATTGTTGTTCTGATAACGTCGGGCTCGTAAAATTGGTTATGAAATGGGTGATGAAAGAGAACTGGGGCAAGTCCGTGAGAAACAAAATTTATTATTATACAGGCAAAGCAATTTTCATAAACACGCACCCATAGATGTGCTGCTGAGCAGTGTTCTACATATCAAGGCAGTCGAGGGCAGCTTGTACAAAAGTGTAATTGTGCCTATCATAAGCGGCACAGTCCACACGCTGGATGTGCTGCACAGAGCGCCCCGCGGCCTCAACCAGCACAGCACGGCGATGTTCTTTCTTGGAGATCCCTTCCTTGTGTCGTGAGGAGATCATCCCTCCGCTCGCTTAGGAATCCCTTTACACCTGCCTTGAACTTTGAGAAGAGCTCCTCAATCGGATTGAAGAAAGGGCTGTATGGCGGTAGCCACTTGACTGTGTGGTCGCTTGCCGCGAGGACAGCCTGTTCGGCGCGGCGGTGCGCTGGTGCGTTGTCAAACAGGAACACTGCCTGTATTCCTGGTTCCTGCTGTGAAACTTTACCCGACACTTCTGCAAGAAAGTCGTTGAAGACAGACAAGTGGACCTTGTCGGCAATTGTCCAGTGGAGAAGGCCATTTGCTGACATGCAGGCTATAACATTTACATTCGCCCCCTTCGCACTAGTTGACAAACGGCATGCTGGAGCACCTCGTTTCGCCCTACCGAAACTGCTTGGCTGTCTTCAACGACTATCTTGCAGAAGTGTCGAGTAAAGTTTCACAGCAGGAACCAGGAATACAGGCAGTGTTCCCGTTTGACAACGCACCAGCGCACCGTCGCGCCGAACAGGCTGTCCTCGCGGCAAGCGACCACACAGTCAAGTGGCTACCGCCATACAGCCCTTTCTTCAATCCGATTGAGGAGCTCTTCTCAAAGTTCAAGGCAGGTGTAAAGGGATTCCTAAGCGAGCGGAGGGATGATCTCCTAACGACACCGGAAGGGATCTCCAAGAAAGAACATCGCCGTGCTCTGCTGGTTGAGGCCGCGGGGCGCTCTATGCAGCACATCCAGCGTGTGGACTGTGCCGCTTATGATAGGCACAATTACACTTTTGTACAAGCTGCCCTCGACTGCCTTGATATGTAGAACATTGCTCAGCAGCAAATCTATGGGTGCGTGTTTATGAAAATTTCTTTGCCTGTATAATAATAAATTTTGTTTCTCATGGACTTGCCCCAGTTCTTTTTCATCACCCATTTCAAAACCAATTTAACGAGCTCGACGTTATCAGAACAACAATTTTTTTCTTGAGGTATGGTAGATGTTTTAAACGGGCATCATCTTTGCTTCGGCGTTGCGAAAACATGTCAGGTAAGTCGTAACTATAGAGGCCAGCTCTATAGGCACTGAAAAACCGGGATTTAGGCACCAATAATAGGTGGCCAAAACACTCTTTCGGGCTTCCAAATTTGTGAATATAGGCAGAATAATCTTTGACAAAAGTCAAATTTTCCAATAAATAGGTGTGGTATCTGTCTCTATGACATGAAAGCAAGCAAAAATGTTCTAGTTTATAATTGTACAAGCGGGTAATGATTTAGCATAAACATGCGTTTTTCCGCGGGGTTCGCAGAATACGGTCTCTCCATCTCTAGTTCAGCATGGCCAGTTAAATGTGCACCATCATAGAAATATGCTTCTGGGTCTCTTTCTGTGTTCCATAGCTAAGAAGGGCTATACATGCGCAAATAGTCAGAGTGCCAGGCGCCAGAAGGATTTATTTTTTTTTTTTGCGGCGTATTAACTTGGCCTAACCACACAGGCTCAATTTTTCTTCTGTCTGTGAACACTTTAAGGGTCCTTACACAAACTTAAGAGTTTTGAGAAGCGTAAAGAAATGAATGCACTGAGCGCTCAAGATCTCATTTACCAAGGTTTCCAGTACTACGCGTGGCATAAAGAGGTGATAGGCCAAACTGAACACGGCTTCACCTTCATCTCATGGGCGTGCGCCCCAACATGGTGAAGGTGATAGAATGGTCCTGTCTATGTCAAAGTAGTACGTGACACTGCGAGAACTATTTGAGACAACGTGTGTAATTTGTACAAACTGTTGCCTAAATAGAAGCATGAAAGTTTACAAAAATGTTAGAACACACAGGCGAAATCTATTCGCCTTATTTATTTAATTTCATATCGAGAGAGACGGGAGACTAAGGTGCCTCCATTTTGTTTGCGTTGGTGTTCTCGCAGTTTGCGCATTTCTGTCGGGGCCAGCATTCACAACGCTGGGCGTGGTTTTGGTGTATCGTCCCTAGCAGAAGATGCAGCGGTGTGACGCTGTGTATCGGGGTAAGGAAACGTTATTCAAGCCAGCCTCTCCAAACGTGCGTGCAGATAGGGATCCCTCCTACAAAAACTCGCAGTACAATACGAAAGAACATCGAGACGGCAGAACACCGCTTGCACGCACGGGCTGACATGGGCATCTCATGCGAGTGTAGGTTACGCGCGCATGACGTGCTCATGCACGTCGTGTGATGCTCCAGCTCCGAGTGAATTTCATACCAATAGCGGGGAAGGAATTGGACTTACGAAGTCTTCTTAGAGTTAGTGGCGAAGGTTTCAAGCTCACCTCCTGAGATTATGCTTTCGCCGCTTCTAATGATCAAATTAAAATTTCTAGTGACACAAACCTTTTCATTGGGCAGGCAACATTTTCCACTGCCTAAATAAATATTTTCAGGTGACCCAGTCAGGCACCACATGTAAATGACAAACAAAAAACAAAAACTACATAGATATTGCTTTTTTTATCTGCACTCTACTTCCTTACTTCCCCTGATGACTCTCCACAGTTTTGCATTCATTCTTCATCTTCCTGCCGCTGCACAGAGGCACCTCCTGCTCCCTACGCATCTGAGCGCACACTGGAAAGAGGCTGAGCAGACGACGCGACATGGATGGTATACATGTGTAGAGGCCAGTCTACCTCCCTCTTGGCTAAAATGCCTTCTGAGTTTGACAGTTCTAAACGTAACTCGTGAAATAAAGAGTAGTTTGCACCACACAGTGTCCCGAAACCTATATTTTGCTCGGTAACATGAATACCGGGCTCAGTGGTACTTGAAAGCAAAATTTCAGGTTAAATAGCGTTTATATAGGCATCGATTTTGAAAACAGACATTTACAGGCACCTATACGAATTGAGGCTACAACGCCCGAAATAGGTATATATAGGCACTATAAAAGCACTATAAAAGCTCTCCTCGCCCTCTAATTTGTGCTCACATGTCAAAATGACACGATATGAGCACAAGAAACGAAACAGGCGTTTGCATATAATTCGGCTATAGTCATAACACTGTATATCCTTAATCAAGCATAAGACGCACGGTCTGCCTGCTCCAAAGCTTGCTACAAAAAGATTTGTCTACCACTCCTTCGGTTCAACAATTATTTCATCTGGTTATCCTGTGAAACAAATCCGTTGTAATAGAGGGCAGTCCCCATACTTGAGATACATACTATTGCTATTTGCAATTGGCCATTTGCTGATGCGCCATTCAATGCTGTGGCTGACTCGTGCCTTCCTTTCTACATTCTACGCCACGCCGTTTCTTATAGGTTAGTGTGCTTGGAATAAGCGTGCCTGTTCAGTGTAGAACGCCTGTCCGTTCACAGTATTGCGGCCTGGCTGCCCGCATTTTCAAGGCATTCTACGAAACACGAGAAGCAACAAAATAGACGCGTACATCTTTCCACACGACGAGCTGGAGTAAACGTGTCGCAGTGAGGTGAGGGTATCGGTTGAATGTTGCGTAATTGAGTATGGTTTGTAAAATGCTTAATTGTCATTTCGACTTCATTATTTCTATTTATTGAATGAAGGAGAAGCGCTACCCTCAACGAGCGATGTGACACTGTTCTTGGGTTACCACACTGCTGCTTGAAGGTACTGTTGCTTCCATCGCATCTACACGAGTCAAGAAAAGTGTCACGTCAAACAAAAGCCATGTAAAGACGCCTTTGACTGAATTCGAAACGCGCGATCTGGTGCCTACGTATACCGGTTAGCTGGTGAACGGCTGTGCAGCGCGAGAAGTTAGTTTTTTACTTGCAGACGCTGCCTGCAACGGCCTTCAAGTTAATGTTCTCTCAAAGACGTTTCGTTTGATATTCATGATAGCACGTTAGAGAGTGCTTGCATGACTGTTTAACCATATGGTGTAGTAGCGCAAATTCACGGGGACAAAAGGAACAAGAAAACACGACACTCGCTACACTCGCTACTAATTTTTATTTCAGAAGCAGCACTTCATATATAACCCAAAACCCTAGCGACACATAAAAAAGAACTACGAACACTGAATCATCGCCAACAGAAGCTTTTGCGCAGACTCAAGCCATCGTACACGGCAGTTACGCTTAGACACTTTAAGATGACATAACTAAAACAGCCCTGGGTAACATCAAATCAAAAAAACAAAAAAATTGCGGGAATTCACACGTGTTTGAACCAAAATTTTTGAAACGACAAAAAGGAGAGTATGACACATACAAACACTGATCTCAATTAAGTCCTGCGAGGTAGCTGGCTTCTCGGTTACTTAACGAAACCGATGACTGACTAATGCGTCCATCTTTTCTTTTTTTAATGTGAAAGGCTTCGACAATTTCTCTGGTTAGTTGGTTTCCATGACGGAAGACTACGGTTGTGTCACTGTACAGTGGTGAGCAGCCACACTGGGAACAGTGTCTCTTTATGTGAGAATGAATGCCAGTTGCTAATGATCGCTTGTGTTCTAAAGGTCGGGTGTTCTAACAACGACCCGTCTGGCCGATGTATACCTTTCCACACGTTAGCGGCAAGCAATACACGACTGATAACCACCTAACCAACTAACCAGCTAACCAGAGAAACCAACTAACCAGAGAAATTGTCGAAGCCTTTCACATTAAAAAAAGAAAAGATGGATGCATTAGTCAGTCATCGGTTTCGTTAAGTAACCGAGAAGCCAGCTACCTCGAAGGACTTAATTGAGATCAGTGTTTGCATGTGTCACACTCCTTTTTTTCGTTTCAAAAATTTTGTTTCAAACACGTGTGAATTCCCGCAAATTTTTTGGGTTTTTTTTATTTGATGTTACCCAGCGCTGTTTTAGTTATGTCATCTTAAAGTGTCTAAGCGTAACTGCCGTGTACTATCGCTTGAGTCTGCGCAAAAGCTTATGTTTGGCGATGATTCAGTGTTCGTAGTTCTTTTCTGTGTCGCTAGGGTTTTGGGTTATATATGAAGTGCTGCTTCTGAAATAAAAATTAGTTGCGAGTGTAGCGAGTGTCGTGTTTTCTTGTCCTTTTTGTCCCCGTGAATTTGCGCTACTACACCATATGGTTAAATGATGTCTCGCCAACTAGCCCAGCTCTCAACCCTACTGAACTGCATGACTGTTAGTCGTGATGACGTCACGTGAGTCAATAGTGATCAAGTCGGTTGGCCGAGTCATAAGTATAACATTATTGCTCTCTCATAGACGTTTCGTTCGATATGCATGAAAACAGGTTAGGACAGCGCGTGCGTGTGTGATAGACGTGATGACGTCACATGAGTCACTAGTATTCACGTCGCTAGGCCTAGTGAGAGCATTCAAGTTATTACTCTCTCTAAGACGTTTCGTTTGATATACATGAAGGCAGGTTACAGAGTGCTTGCGTGGGTGTCTGGCATGATGACGTCACGCCAGTCACTAGTGATAACGTAACTGGGCCTTTTGACAGCGTTCAAGTTATTACTCTCTCTAAGACGTTTCGTTTGATATACATGAAGGCAGGTAACAGAGTGCTTGCGTGGGTGTCAGGCATGATGACGTCACGCCAGTCACTAGTGATGACGTCACTGGGCCTTGTGACAGCGTTGAAGTTATTACTCTCTCAAAGACATTTCGTTTGATATGCATGAAGACAGGTTACGACACCGCGTGCGTGGGTGTCAGGCGTGATGACGTCACGCCAGTCACTAGTAATGACGTCACTGGGCCTTGTGACAGCGTTCAAGTTATTACTCTCTCAAAGACATTTCGTTTGATATGCATGAAGACAAGTTAGGACACCACGTGCGTGTGTGATAGGCATGGTGACGTCACGCCAGTCACTAGTGATGACGTCACTGGGCCTTGTGACAGCGTTCAAGTTATTACTCTCTGAAAGACATTTCGTTTGATATGCATGAAGAGAGGTTTGGACACTGCGTGTGCGTGTGATAGGCGTAATGACGTCACGTGAGTCACTAGTGATGACGTCACGCGGCATAGTGCCAGCATTCAAGTTATTACCCTTTCAAAGACGTTTTGTTTGATATGCATGAAGGCACATTATAGAGTGCTTGCGTGAGTCTTAGGCGAGATGACGTCACGCCAGTCACTAGTAATGACGTCACTGGGCCTTGTGACAGTGTTCAAGTTATTACTCTCTCAAACACGTTTCATTTGATATGTATGAACTCAGGTTAGACGCTGCGTGCGTGGGTGTCAAACGCGATGACGTCACACGAGTCACTAGTGATCACGTCACTCTGCCGATTGACAGCGTTCAATTTATTAGCCTGTCGAAGACGTTTCGTTTGGTATACATGATGGCAGGTTAGACATTGCGTGCGTGGGTGATAGGCGTGATAATATCACCTAAATCACAAGTGATTAAGTCAGTTGGCCGAGTCATAGGTACCACGTTATCGCTCTCTCAAAGACGTTTCGTTTGGTATGCATGTCGGTAGGCGAGTAAATTACGTGTGCGGGTGATATTTGTGATGACGTCCCCTGAGGAACTGGTTATCAGGTGACTTGGCCGAGTTTTAGGTATCAAGATCCCGCCCTTTCAAAGACGTTTCATTTGATATGCATGACGGAAGGTTAAGACAGTGCGTGCGTGGGTGATATGCGTGAGGACGTCACCTAAGTCACTCGTGATGAGATCATATGCCTGGTTAATAATTATCAAGTTATTACTGTGTGGACGGCTTTTCCTTTGATATGCATGTCGAAGGTGTGAATAGTGCTTACTCGGGTGATAGGCGAGATAATGTCGCGCGAGTCACATTGTGTCACGAGTGACTCATTCATGGTTTTTCTCTTTTAAATTCACTCCAAAGCTATTCACTCCACGCATTCCCGAAAATTCTGGGTCGTTTTGAAGTCACAATGTCATCAGGATTAAATTCGCTGGCGTCCGGATTAAATCGGCTGGCGGTTGGATTAATTTCAGTGGCACTTCGATTAAAATGAATGGCACCTGGATTAATTTCAGTGGCGGCTGGATTAAAGTGACTGGCGCCTAGATTAATTTGGCTGGCGCTTGGATTAAATTGAGCGGGAAAACCTGTAGTATTCCAGCCACTGTACTTCGGCTAGTGGAGACTTGAAAGGGCTTGGTTGTCGGCGGCTAGCCATGGCTATCTGGATTGAGGAAGTCACCCACCTCTGAGCGAAAATAACGCATGCCTGGTCGGAAATAAAGTTTTTTTTTTTTTTATTCTATCTCTCTCTTTCTTGTGCAGTGGTGTTCTTTGCTTGAACAAGTAGCTGCAATCTCTCAAAACCACGCAAAAATTTTACAGTTGGTGTGTGAAAGAACTTAAACGCATCTTATAAAATTTATCGAACTGCGGTCTTGCCTTGTGAAACTCGTGGTGAAAATGCAGAGATGTTAGTAGTCGTCAAGTGTACTAACTTATGCCACAAATAGCAGAAAGCTCGCAGGAGTTTCTAGTTTCGCTTTTGATTATACGCGCCACGCCGAGGCAATCCAAGCCGCATCGCTTAATTGTTTAATTAGTTTCATTGTGATTAGGCTCTCTTCCTGCACATGATCATCCTCTGTCCGTGTGTTGAACGTATGTCAAGCAAGGTGGCACGCTCGCTACAGTGAAATATTATTACTGCCAGTGACTTGACATTGTGCGGCGCGCAGAATGCGTCCACTGACATACGGCTGAGTGTCTCAGTTCGAGAGGGACAGCGCTGGTAAAATGGAAGAGACCAACATGACGGTGGACTTGCTGCCGAACGAGCTTTGGGTGCGAATACTGAGCTACATGGACCCAGAAAGCATGCTTGCCGCCGTAGAAGCGTGGCCCCGTTTGGTCGACCTCACGTGCAACCGCTCGGTCGTCGGCACCGTCCGCTTCTCGGCCCTGACTCTTTCGGAGGACACGCTGAGCCGCTTCCTGCGGGCACCTCGCGCTGCGGCCATTTCTACCCTGGACCTCACCAACTGTGTCCTGCCGTCCTCGAACGTCGTCGAACAAGGTCTGGCACGATGCATCAACCTCACCACTCTGCGGTGCGTCAACTGTCGCCTCAGCAGTCGCGCCCTGTTTCAACTCGTGCTGACCAGACTGCCGAAGCTGGATACCCTCCACTGGTCGCTGCTGGGTTGTCGCGATGGCGGAAACGAGATGGGGCCCGCCCTGAACGTGCTCGACGGCGGTAAGTACAGCCGCCGCACGACCGCCGTTCGTTATATGTACGTCGAACTGGTCGAGAGCGCCGTCCACGTGCATGCGCTCAGTCGGTTTCTGCCGCGGTGTCCCCATCTGCGCGACCTGCACGTGCACGTTCTCGGCGTCAGCAGCTGCGAGGGCTGCTCTCCGGGCGCCCCGACGGCCTACGGCGACCGGCCTCTGGCCGAGCTCGAGCGCTTCACGTACACAACGGACGCGGTGAGAGGCCGTTGCCCGTACGCGTCGCGCTCGGCGTTCATCGAGTCGCGCGAACTGTGGCACCTACTGCTGGGCGACGACGAACCGCTGGTGCAGGCTTTCCGAGGCTACGCTACGCTGTGCAATAACGTCGCGCTGCGCGTGCGACCGCGCAAGTCGCGCAGCTGCGTCCACCTCTCCGAGCTGCTCGCGCCGGTGGGTGACAGGGTCGCCGACGCGATGCCTCGGATGTGCGTCACCGTCGACGAGCCTGGTCAGCTGTCGGCGGCCGCGGTGGCCCGGGCCGACCGGTGGTCGTCGCTAGAAGCCTTGACGCTGCTGTCGCCGCTGCCGCTCAACCGGCCAACGTTCCCTCCGGGCGTCGGAGCCCTGTACGATGCGCCGCTCAAGTCGCTGCTGGCCGCCTGCTCGGTTCTGCGCGAACTCAACCTGAGCAGATTCCACTTCACGCCGGACCTGTCGTGCTGTGCCCTGCTGGCCTCCTCGTGCCCGCGTCACTTGATGGCGCTGTCGCTACCGGCGTGCGCCCTGGCCGAGCCGAACTCCCTCGAAGACCTGGGTCGAGCGGCTTTCTCTCTGCTCGAGCTGGATATCCGAGGCAGCGCGACGACAGCGCACAGCGTGTGCGCCGTCTGCAGTGACCCCCGCACGTGCTGCGAGTCGTCGCTGGCGCCACTGGCGGCACTCGCGCCCTTGCGCCGCCTCACTTTGTGCGGCCTGAGCAACGTGCACAGCATCCAGTTCCTGGCCAACTGCCGGGTGCGCGAACTGCGCCTCTCCAACTTGGGTCGCAGGGGACTGTGCTGCTACGTCCAGGGGCTGGGCACGGTGCTAGCAGCCCGGGCGGCCGACCTCCGCGTCCTCAAGATGGAACACAACGCGCTCACGCTCAGCTCCAAGCTTCTGCTACACCAGTTCGCCAAGGTATACCTTTCAATGCCGCGCTTCCGTGCACACAACACTGCAGATAGACGCTTTGAAAGTGTGGGCCCTTTCAGGTCATGCTTTCACCTAGAATTGTAAAAAATAGCACCTGTTCAAGTACATTCTATGCAACATTTCTTTTTCGCACATCATTCAAGCAAATAATCGCACATAATTGGCAGGAGAGTCGCCACTGCAAAGCACTTAGCAAAGTAAAAGTTTATACGGCAGAATATGCTTTGCCATTTTCGGTTTTAAATGTACTCATTGTCATGGCATGTACTTCCTTAGTTAAGAACTTAACTTCGGCGATAGCCATCTGACAGTGAAAGCGCATAGTCAAGACTACAGCTAGGTGATAAGCACACAGGAACTGAATCTGTTTGCAAAATTGGCATAGTGCCATGTGCCCTTTGCCTTAGGGCAAGTGTTTGATGGTGCTAGTAAAGTAGCAAAAGTTGGCATAGAGCAAGTTTTCTGCTCAGACATCAGGGCCCTGAACACTTCGCTGCTAGGGCTGTGCATCAGGCTGGCAACCTGTCAAGCAGATGTCCTGCTCAACCCCCCTCTTCCAAGATATAGATGCTCATGCTCAGCTTTAGGTGCCAGACTTCCCATAAGCCGACTTGTCTTTAGAAAAAAATGTAGTTGCTGCTTCCGCACACAGTGTTGCTGTTACAGTTCTGCAAGGCTGTAGGTGGCACCTAGGTCCCACAAGTGGATAGCAAAGTAGCAAATCATTTGCACTTCTGTTTGAGGACTTGTGTGGCAGGGGTTTTACGAGTCATTCAATGATCAGGTTGTTAATATCTTAAAAAGGGAGAGAACATTTTTAACACTTGACAAAGAAAAGTGCACGTGTGTGAATGAGTAATTTGTTGTGATTGAATAATAGGGAAGTCCAGATCACAAGTGCGGCAGGGAATATATGTAATGAGATTTTGCAGGATAAACGTCACATGTGCTCACACATATGTGCGCATGGTGCTAAATGTCGACATGTATAATTTCATAAAATATAGCTTTAAAGGCTTCTGGACACTCTGCTAGATTAAGTGCAGTGATTTAATGTACTTACATCACGCACTGCATTGCTTATTTATTTTTAAATATACGAAAATGTAGAGCAGTGAAAGGGCCAGTGGGTGAACGCCTCGCTCGGTTATTGTTTGGTGTCGCTTTGGACATTAAACAATCGACATTGCTTTTCGAAACAAGTGATATGGTATTGTGGTTCAATTACTCCAGAGACACATACATGCCGAATAAAGTGGATGGGACAATGACCACCATCGTAGCACAATCGGTAGAGCATCGTACACATCATCCCTACCTTAATTACTATATTGATTACTACAAATAACATCCCCTGTACTTTCTTTGGCTTTATTGTCAGTTGTTATTAATGTTGGTGTAATATATATATTGAAATACAACGGTGCAGCTGACGCTTTATTGAAGCAACAGCAAGATGGCACCGATCATGAAGAGGAACGGGCCGAAGACTGATGATGGTTATTGATAGATGAGGAAGATGACGTACAATGAATTCTCACACTAATTTCCCCCGTCGACGGAAGCGGCCAGCCTGGCCGCGAATTACGCTGTGGAACGCATACAATAGGGCTTGAGACGCGAAACGTGCACAATCTCTGTCCCGCGGCAGCGTTGGTCAGTGGGGACATGAACAGGTGTGACACGGTAGTTCACCGGTGAGGTCTGTTCGATAACTTTGTAAAGGCCAAGATAGCGTGACTCAAACTTTTCGCATAAGCCAAACGTTCGCGCAGGAGTCCACAGAAGTACATTGTCGCCAGGGCGGTAGAGAACGACGCGGTGAGTGGCATCGTAACGATGTTTGCGATCTTCTTGGCTAGCTTCGGTGTTTACGCGGGCAAGACGACGGCATCGAGCAACGCGGGACAGAAACTGGTCGCAAACGAATGGTGAAGAATTGACGGGGCCAGAAAAGAATGAAACGTCGAGTGGTGATGTCGGTTGGCGTCCGTATACTAGGAAAAATGGAGAATAGCCTGTGGTTCGTTGAACTGACGTATTATATGCATACGTGACAAAGGGTAGTATGGCATCCCAATTGCGATGGTCTGGTCGGATATACATGGACAGCATGTCACACAGCGTGCGATGAAATCTTTCCGTTAAGCCATTGGTTTGCGGGTGATAGCTAGATGTTGTTTTATGAACTGTTTTTGATGCTTGAAGAACTTCACTGAGCGTGCTTGAAAGAAATGCCTTTCCCCGGTCGCTCAAAAGGACACGAGGGGCTCCATGACGTAGATAAATAGCATTCAAGAAGAAAGTTGCTACTTCCGAAGCACTTCCTGAAGCGATTGAGGCCGTCTCAGCGTACCGGGTCAAGTGATCAACCGCGGTGACGATCCACCTCTTGCCGTCTGATGTAGTTGGGAGGGGCCTGAAGAGGTCAATTCTGACGACAGAGAACGGCTCTGATGGACAAGGAAGTGGTTGTAGGGTCCCGACTGGAGCAGTAGTGGGCCGCTTGCGGTGTTGGCAAAGTGCGCACGAGGCAATATATTTAGCTACTGTCGTGGAAAGACCTGGCCAGAAAAATCGACTGCGGATGCGCTCGTATGTTTTGTAGTAACCCAAGTGTCCTGACGTCGGGTCGTCGTGGGAAGCGCGCAGAACTTCAGTGCATAGTGCGCGTGGTACGACGGGAACCCATCGGTGGCCTTCCGGGTGCAAAATGTATCGATATAGCACATCGTCCTCCAATTTGAATAGTCGGAGTTGTTTCCGGAGCCTGGCATTAGGGGAAGACGAAGCACCGGTAAGCCGACCAATGATGTCAGTGCAATAAGAATCGGCTCGCTGGTGAGTAGCAAGTGCTGACGGACGGGTGGATGAAGGTAGGGAAGAAATGGATGATATCGACGAGGCGTCCTCCGTATAGCCAATTTGACAAGGGGATGTGACGTGCACCGAAAACTGCGGCAAAGGGCATCGTGACAAAGCGTCGGCATCTTGATGTTGTCTTCCAGTCTTGTAGATGACGTCAAAGTCATAAGATTGTAATCGGAGAATCCAGCGGCCAAGTCGTCCCGACAAGTTTTTGATTGTGGACAACCAGCAAAGAGCATGGTGGTTTGTCACAACAGTAAAATGTCGACCATGTAGGTACGGACGAAATTTTTGGATGGACCAGACAACAGCCAAGCACTCTTGTTCGGTTATCGAGTACCTCTTCTCTGCAGTGGTCAGAGTGCGGCTTGCATACGCGACAACTTTCTCGCGAAAGGCATGGTCGCGCTGGAGCAGTACGGCGCCGATTCCTTGTCCACTAGCGTCAGTGTGTAATATCGTAGGTGCCTTGTCATCGAAATAACAAAGCACCGGTGGGGATGTCAGTGCCTGCTTGAGTTCTTGAAATGAGGCTTCGCATTGATCATTCCAATCGAAGGAACCGGTACGAGCAAGGAGCTTGTGGAGAGGAGCGGCAATAGTGGCAAAGTTGCGAATGAAGCGGCGAAAGTACGATGCAAGTCCAAGGAAACTGCGTAGTTCTTTGGAACGAAAGGGTCGCGGAAAGTTGAGGACTGCGGAAATTTTGTCCGGATCGGGCTGGATGCCATCTTTAGTAACGAGATGTCCTAGAACTTTTATAGCTGTGTTGCCAAAATGGCACTTCCTTGTGTTTAGTTGAAGTCCAGCGTTGGAGAGACATGTGAGCACTTGATCTAGGCGTTGTAGATGATCATCAAAAGTGGAAGAAAACACGACGATATCATCGAGGTAGCATAGACAAGCTTTCCACTTGAGGCCACGAAGAACAGTGTCGATCATCCTTTCAAATGTGGCGGGAGCATTACATAGACCGAATGGCATTACGTTAAACTCGTAAAGACCGTCCAGCGTAGAAAAGGCGGTCTTTTCTTTGTCTGCTTTGTCCATTGGTATTTGCCAATACCCGGACCGAAGGTCAAGGGTGGAGAAGTATTGGGCGCCTTGCAATGAGTCAAGTGCATCATCTATACGGGTCATCGGATATACATCCTTTCGGGTAATCTTGTTGAGTGCGCGGTAATCAACACAAAATCGTACTGATCCATCCTTCTTTTGTACCAACACAATGGGTGATGACCAAGAACTGGTAGAGGGTCGTATGATGTTTCTGTTTAGCATATCGGTCACGTTCTCCTCAATGATTTTGCGCTCGGCCAAGGAGACTCGGTAGGGACGACGGCGTACAACAGTCTGACCTTCAGTGTCGATGCGATGATGCGCAACTGTGGTCTGTCCTAGTGCCGAAGCATTGGCGTCGAAGGAGGCCTGGTGTTTCCTGAGCAAATTCAGCAACGCCTCACGCTGAGAAGGAGAAAGGTCAGGATTTATCCCGGGAGCAAAGGAGGAGGAAGTAACAGACTGGGCCTGTTGTGGCTGAGCTGTCAAGGCGTCAAGAGAGACCAAAGAAACCGGTTGGGTATCCACATAACATGACACTGCAGAACCTTGGGGTAGGAGGACGGGCTCTGGGGTAGGGTTCAGGCCAATGATTATCGCTGCACTGTCTTTGAACCGCACCACGCTGGAGGGGACTACAACGCCGCGAGCTAGACAGCTGCTGGAAGGGGGGATAAGGACGTCACCATTGGCAATATTCGGAGAAGTGATGGTGATGAGTTGCTCTTGACCCGGGAGCAGTATGGATTCGGAAGCTGTGAAGAAACGCAATGGTTTTTCGTCGACGCGTTCGCTGCAGTGATCGGTCTCGGTCATTTCGACTACACGTTGACGGCAAGAAATTATTGCAGATGCTGATGAGAGAAAGTCCCAACCTAAAATTAGTTCATGAGCACATGAAATTAAGACAGCGAAGGTGATGTGATGAAGAATACCATCAATGAAGACACGCGCTGTACATTGGGCCGATGGTCTAATTATTGCTCCATTGGCCCCAATCAAAGATGATCCAAGGTAGGGTGTCTTCACTTTCCGCAATCGAGAACACAAGTCGGCACGCATAACTGAAATAGTTGCTCCCGTGTCCACCAAAGCCAACACCCGCACACCTTCCACAGTTACCAATAACATGTTTGACGGTCGTTCAGGAGGACTTGGGTCATGTCGCTGCGATGCAGTTTTCCCTCCAAAAACTGCACTGTTTAGTTTTCCGATCGCTGGGCAGCCAGTTGAGAGACAGGCCGAAGTGGTGAAACAGAGCGTCGGAGTGGCAAAGGGGAGCGTGGTCGGGATGCACGTGTATTGTTGGTCATGTTGGAAATGCGCACAGGAGACGGTGATCGGTGGTTGGAAGGACTGTCGACATAACGGTAGTAGCCTCGAGCACATGTGTCGTCTCGTTCAAAAGCGGCATAACCACGACGTTCATCTTGCTGCCGACGTCGACAGACCCGGGAAATGTGTCCTCGAATTCCACAGTAGTAGCAAATAGGACGTGGGGCCCACCAGGAAGAATGGTAGGTAGGGTTCGGTGGACGGGCGACTAGAGGTGCAAGATGTTCGTGATCAGGTACAGGTGGTGGTACTTGAGACGGCGAGGGTTGCATTGCAGCGATCTGTGCATACGAAGGGGGTTGGGCGCATGGTGGAGCATGGTGAATGCTTTGGAACGCTGACATTTCTTCCCTAATAATTCCACGCAGATCGCTAGAGGCGGGTTGAGCGGGAACGTTGTTAGAAGGAGGTAAAGTGTAGGCTTGCAATTCCTCACGAATTATGGCTCGAATGATGGATCGGAGCTCCATACTGTTTGCCAGGGGGTTCTCAGAGAAGTCGAGTCGTAGGCGGATTGACTGCAAGGTATCAAGCCGCTGGCATACCGAGACGACGTCGGAAACCGTCGAAGAGTTGTGTGCGACGAGGGCGTTGAAAGCGGTAGGTCCGATACCCTTCAGAAGGTGCCGGACACGATCACCTTCTGGCATGGTGTCGTCGATACGGCGGCAAAGTGCAAGCACATCCTCAATATAGGAAGTGTAGGACTCACCACAATGTTGAACGCGTTCTGCCAGTTTCTTGCGAGCAACTTCTGAACGGACGGTCGGTGTACCGAAAATGCGTCGGAGCTGGTCTTTGAAGGAAGACCAATCGCGGAAGTCGCTCTCATGGTTCAGGAACCACGTCTTGGCAACCTGAGAGACGTAAAACTGGACGCGTCCCAATTTCGATGCCTCGTTCCAGTTGTTGTAGACACCTACGTGGTCATAGTTGTCGAGCCAGTCTTCGACATCTTCGCCAGGCAGACCGGAGAAGATTGGAGGCTCCCTAGAGGGGTTGTTGACCGGGCTAGGGTTGGCGGCTGGTGGTTGCGCCGGCGGGTGGTTCGGTTGGGCTTGCTCTTGGGCCATGGTGCTCTGCTGGCGCAAGCGACGTCCCGAACGGAGCTCCAGGAGCTGGCTTTGGATGGAGAGAGGTCGAAGAGATCGGGAAGCACCTTCCACCACTTGAAATACAACGGTGCAGCTGACGCTTTATTGAAGCAACAGCAAGATGGCACCGATCATGAAGAGGAACGGGCCGAAGACTGATGATGGTTATTGATAGATGAGGAAGATGACGTACAATGAATTCTCACAATATATATATATATATATATATATATATATATATATATATATATATAGTGGGAGTAATAATTCAATGGGCCAGTTAGTCTTCTTGAAGGTATGGGATATGGCACAACGGGAGCATTGTCAACAAGGATAAATATATTTATTTCCCAACAGTTTCGGGAGGGGTCCTCTCTTTATTAGGGGATGAGTTATACTAACATGAACTTCCAAACTTCGTTCCTGCTGCGTCTCTCTAGCCTTGTAAGATGTTTGTGAGAGTTAGACAGAACTAAAATAAAAGAAAGAAAAGAAAAAAAGAGAAGAAAAAAGACGGAAAGAATAAAAGAAAAAAAGAAAAAGAAAGTAAAAAAGAAGAAGAACCACTGTCAACACTGAGAACAAAACCAAGTGTCCGTGTACGTCCACATCCGGTTCTAATCCCGTGCTGGTCAGTTCTCGGCGTGTGTAGGGCCACCCAAGATTGTCGCCGCGGTGGCGGGAGGGGTCCGTGACGGCGTGCGTAAGGAAAGGGTTTCCCCTTAATGGGTCAGTCCGCTCTCTTTCATCTTCGTCCGTTTCTCTTCATTGGTCATCAAGTGGTAGGCGAACAGAACCACTTTGTATGTGCATGTGAAAAAAAAGAAAGAAAAAAAAAGAGGAGACAGAAAATTATATATATATATATATATATATATATATATATATATATATATATATATATATATATATATATGTATATATATATATATATATGTATATAAAGTTAGCCCTTAAAATTCTTTCCTTTTTCGTTTATTCGTAGCAAGGGTTTCGTTCCGACGGACTTGATGCTTTCGGTAGTATGCGAATGATTGTTTGCCTGCTACCAGTTCATATGCTTCGTGATGCCAGCTGGCCGAAAAACGGTGTTCCATATTCGCCATCCTGGCTACAAGCAGTGTTGACAAACACTCCCAGCCTTACATATATATTAAATCTGGCCACTGCCATATGTCAGTTGGTAGAGCATCAGATGTGTCGTTTGGAGGCCTGGCTTTTTCTGACGGCGAGGGCTATCTTTTTGTCCGCTTTACTTTCTTCACGTTTATGTTATTTCCGATGGAGGCGGAAATGTTGTAGGCCCGTGTGCTCAGATTTGGGTGCACGTTAAAGAACCCCAGGTGGTCTAAATTTCCGGAGCCCTCCACTACGGCGTCTCTCATAATCATGTAGTGGTTTTGGGACGTTAAACCCCACATATCAGTCAATCAATCAATCACGTTTATGTTATTACAAACAGCATCGTTAATGCTTTCTATGGTTTGATTCTCGTTACTATTGTGTTTAACAAAGAAAAACGAGCTCTTGTCATCCTTTTGTTCACTGTAAAGGCTTGAGACGGTGCCGGTCATGGCAAAACACGATTTGAGAATACCAACTGTATTTTACCTGCGGTCACGGAATCGAATTCTGGCTGTGGGGGCTGTATTTTTCATGGAGGCGATAATATTTAGGCCTGCGTGCTTATTAGATTTACATGCACATTAAAAAACGGCACGTGGTCGAAATTTCTGGAGCCCTCCACTACGGCGTCTCTCATAATCACATCGTGGTTTTGGTATGTTAAACCCCAGATTATAATACAGTAGACTTATAATAATTCAAACTCTGATGATTCACACTTTTGGTTGATTAAACAAAATTCAATTTCTTCATTGACCCACTATTTTTTTAATGTATTTAAATGCCTTTTAATTCAAACTTCATCATTTGGTTATTTCATACTTTTTGCCCTTCGTACCAGAAAATATCTGTTGCTTTACCATGACTATTTTAAAATTTGATTGTTTATATTGATACGGTATGAGCCGGGCCATGTTTTGGGGACAAAGGTAGAGGAAGTTACTTGGTTTAGCCTATGTTCGCCATCATCGCCGATCGTTGCCTGATCTCTCCTGCAAATAAACATAGTTAAACTCAATCTAACCGTAACAGTTTTATGGTGGAGGTGCGGGGTACCTAACCAAGCAACACGGTTCTGCAACAACCTGAGCTAAGCCGAAGCCGCCGCATTGCTGGGCCACCCCCCTTACCACTGGTGGTCGAGATGTTTCACGGTGAAGGCGGAACCCTGAACCCCGCAGCTGACGGCACTGCACCACCAGTTCCAGCGACACCTTTACTACCGACCTCAGCCGCAGCCGGTCTTTGGCGGCGTCAGCATCTGATAGAGCCCCGTCCTTTCGGGGGCAAATCTGGCGAGGACGTGGACGAGTGGATCAAACATTACAAGCGGATGAGCAATTACTACTCTTGGTACGCGGCAACTCGGTTGACTAACGTGGTGTTCTTCTTCAGGGACACGGCGCTCACATGGCATAAGAACCATGAGGACGCCCTCACAACGTAGGAACGCTTCGTGTTCGAAATCAAGGAGTGTTTCGGAGACACAGTGGCAAAGAGGAAGCAAGCCGAACAAACGCTGCTCCAAAGAGCCCTGGTCCCAGGCGAAACGTGCACGATGTACATCGAGGCGATCCTGAAACTATGCAAGACCACTAACTCTTGCATGTCCGAGGAGGACAAAGTCGGCCACCTGTTGAAGGGCATCGCAGAGGATGTTTATCACTTTCTTATCGGCAAAGACAGCGTTGGTACAGTAGCCAATGTCATACGGCATTGTCGCACGTTTGAGACGCTGAAGATGAGGCGCATCGCTCCTAAATTTGGCCGATTACCTAATGTGACCATGGTAGCGAATGTCGACAATTACGCGCCTTCTGATCTTGCGTCTACAATACGCGAGATCGTGCGTGAAGAACTCAGTCTACACAGTCGCGCGACGCCTTGCGAAGCTACCCTTTTGTCGGTTCCAGACCCCCATCAGCATCCTGTTCCCATTGCTGCGGCAGGCATCGAAGAGTATGACTAAGTTTCTGGCATACCACCGACGCCGCAGCGCAGTCACTACCAAGACACCAGGCACCAGCGCCGCTTCAGTTACCCTCGGCAGCTGGCCGCCGACTATCAGAACCCGAACGAATACGCACCTGTGTTACCACGTGTTCGCGATGCTTTCCAAAACGCATATCGTCAACCTCCTGTGTGCTGCAGCTGTGGTGCTCCAGGACACATTGCTCGGTTCTGTCGTCGGCACAGAGAGATGACATCGAGATACGAGCCATTATCAAGACCTCCTCATGGTGGCCACAATTATTGTGACGATCCTCGGTGGTCCATGTATCCCAATAGCACCCTACGACAAGGGAGCCGGCGTGGAACCTCCCCCGCTTCTGACCGTAGCTTGACACCTCCACCTGGCCGAACGCATCGCTCTCCTTCACCTCCACGACGGCGGTTGCACTACCACCGCTGGGAAACTAGCCGGCGCGGCCGATGGAGGTGAGGTCGCACAACAGGATTCACCTCATATACCTCCGCCAGTTACGATGGACAAAAACCGGATATGTGTGTCAATAGACTGATTGTGTGCAACGGCTTTAGTGGATACTGGTGCCACAGTTTCTGTTATGAGCAGTTCGTTTAAAGATAGCTTAGGCCGCAAAGCTATGTTTTCCTATCAGGATTCTAGCAGATTTCGTGGCGTGGGCGGGGACATACTTCAACCCGTAGGAGTATGTGCCGTCAACGTGTTTTTGGCGGGAAAAACGTTCCCAACTGAGTTCCTGATTCTGAAACAGTGCGCACATGATGTTATTCTCGGCATTGACTTCCTCCAAGAGTATGGCGCTTTCGTCGACTGCGGTACAGGTGAAGTTTCTGTTAGCGGTGGTGATGCCCTTCCCGCCTTAGATGAGCAGCAGCTGCCTCCGGAAGACTTACTGATTGTTTCCAAAGAGCTGACATTACCATCATGGTCTATGAGTTCAGTAGTCATATCTACTTCAATAGCTGCAGTATCAGTCTTTGATGCCGTCGTTCAACCTCTCATGGTTCAGTGTGCAAAGAAGGATGTAATAGTGCCTCATTCGATTATTTCAATTACTAATGGCTCGCGTTTTTGTGGGCACTTAATTCTTCGTCTGCGTCGATTATCCTCTTGAGGAATGAAGCTCCCAGTGTTCCATGGTGTCACTGAAAATTCTATTGTCGCCATCAACGACGAGGAAAGTGAAAAACGCATGGGCACCTCTAAACGGAGTACCTTCCCTGAGTCCCACATTTTGAGCATGGTTAGCAAGACGCTATGGTCACATGAATAACAACAATTGGTCCAACTATACAACGACATGGGTCAGTATTTGACTTTGGCGAAAAGGGTAAGCGGCTGTCTTTACCATGCTCTCGACCACAGCATGCCATCGACACAGGCTTTGCTCAACTCGTTCGGCAGAAGCCTTACAGGGTGTCGTCATCTGAGCGGAAAGTTATAGCTGAACAAGTTCAGGACATGTTGCAGAAGGACGTTATTGAACAGTCGTGCAGCCCGTGGGCAGCACCTGTGATTTTGGTTCGCAAGAAAGACGGTTCCTGGATGTTTTGCGTTGA
The DNA here is from genome assembly GCF_043290135.1 of Rhipicephalus microplus. Taxonomy (NCBI): domain Eukaryota; kingdom Metazoa; phylum Arthropoda; class Arachnida; order Ixodida; family Ixodidae; genus Rhipicephalus; species Rhipicephalus microplus. Next base: position 212,964,632 of record NC_134704.1, read on the forward strand.
TTATAGACGATTGAATGCCTTGACTAAAAAGTATGTATATCCGCTGCCTCGGATCGATGACGTAATTGGCTGTCTAAATTCTGCTTCATACTTTTCTTTACTCGTTCTACGATCAGGATATTGGCAGATCCTCATACACCCTGCTGACAAAGAGAAAACAGCATTTGTAACACTGGATGGACTATATCAGTTCAATGTGATGCCATTTGGACTATGCCATGCCCCCGCAACGTTTGAAAGATTTATGGACTCGATTCTTCGCGGACTGAAATGGGAGATCTCTTTGGGCTATCTGGACGACGTCATTTTTGGCCGCATATTCGACGAACATAACGTTCGTTTGAGCCTCGTTCTGGACTGTGTGGGAAAGGCTGGCTTGGTCTTGAACTCCAAGAAGTGTCTGTTTAGTGAACGGCAGGCCTTGATCCTTGGCCATTTGGTAGACAAAGATGGGGTCAGGCCTGACCCCCGGAAAATTGAAACTGTCAGCGCCTTTAAGCCACCTACGTCTGTAAACGAACTTCGCAGCTTTCTCAGGTTATGTTTTTATTTTCGACGCTTTGTGCCTAAATTTGCGAACATCGTGTACCCATTGACCAGCCTCTTGTGAAAAGACAGTGCATACGAGTGGACATCTGATGGTGACGCTGCGTTCTGTCAACTCAAATTTCTGCTGACATCAGAGCCAATTCTCTGTCATTTTGACCCATCTGTCCCTACGGAAGTACACAGTGACGCAAGTGGTATTGGCATCGGAGGCCTTCTTGTTCAGCGTCATAGTGACAGAGAGCATGTCGGTGCCTATACAAGTTGTTCCCTCAGCAAGGCTGAAAAAAATAGCACTTTGACTGAACAAGAATTTTCGGCAGCCGTATTTGCTATTCAGAAGTTTTGTTGTTACCTGTATGGGCGTCCTTTCACGATTGTAACAGACCATCATTCCCTATGCTAGCTCGTTACTCTCCGAGACCCTTCTGGACGCCTTGCACGCCGGGCTGTACGCCTCCAGGAATTTGACTTTAATGTTGCATACAAAAGTGGACGGCATCATACGGATGCCGATTGTCTTTCTCGCCTTTTATTGTCTACCACTGACGACAATACAGACACGTTCGACATCTGCTTTGCAACTGTTTCACGCGCATTTCCTGATGTCACCACGTTCCTGCGGGAGCAGCGCCATGACTTGACTTTAGACTCTTTATTCGCCACTGTCAGAAGCCCCAAGGGCAGTGGTCGCTTTTGTCTTCGCGATGAACTGTTGTACAAGGTGAATTTCTCAGAAAATGGTACAAGGTTCTTGCTAGTGGTTCCCCAAAGCCTGCGGTACGACGTCTTCTATTTCATGCATGATGACCCGACGTCTGGCCATCTTGGATTCATTCATCCGCACTTTGCATCGAACTCAAGAGTGCTTCTACTGGCCTAAAATGCGACAATTAACAAAGCGATTCGTCTCCAGTTGCGACAAACGCCAGCGTCACAAACGTCCTACAAGCAGTCCGCATGGCCTCCTTCACCCTATAATGCCGCCCTGCAACACTTTTTCGAACAAGTTGGTATCGACCTGCTAGGACCGTTTTCGCGTTCTTGCAACAACAACTGCTGGATCATAGTCTGCGTCGATCACCTTACCATATATGCGGAAACTGCTGCGATACCATCTTCCACAGCGGATTCCGTCGCCTCTTTCCTGTTACGATCCATGGTTCTTCGCCATGGTCCACCTCGTGTCATCATCTGTGATCGCGGTCGCCAGTTCGTCGCCGACACTGTAGAGGAATTGCTTCGTCTCTGCACTTCGCAGTTTCGCCATTCAACGCCATATCATCCCCAGACGAATGGCCTTGTAGAACGCACAAACCGCACGCTTACTAATATGCTGGCTATGTATGTATCCTCAAATCACAGGAACTGGGATAACATTTTGCCATTCATCACCTATGCTTATAATACAGCGAAGCACGAAACCACGGACTTCACTCCATTCTACCTACTCTACGCTCGACCATCGCGCAGCTGCCTCGATACGATACAGTGAAAGCTCGTTAATTCACACCTCATTAATTCGAAATTTTGGATAATTCGAAATGGTCGCCGCAGTCCGGTTCGCAGTGCATAGGAGACCATGTGTAAAACAATTTGTTAATTCGAACAGAAATTGCTGCCTCTACGGATAATTCGAAGCGCGCGCCGCCGAGCGTCATCATTGTCAAACACTAGTGGAAGCTTTTACGGCCGAACTATAGGTGGCACAACCGGTTTTTTCGAGCTTCAAGTGGCTTCCGAGCAAAGGGCGAGCAAAGTATAGCCTCCAAAATCCAGGGATCAATTTTTTTTTTTCCATAGCCCTCCCGCTATCTCAGCGCCTGGCGCCACTTGTATACACGGGACGCTGAGGAGTCGGCGGAGTAGTCCTAGCAGTCCAAGGCCGCACCCGGCAGCGTCACTTTGTTCCTCGAGCACGTTGTTCGTTCACACCGTCAAGCCGTCTTATTTCGCGTCGAAGTTGCAAGATGCCGCTGGGAAACTACTGCGCGAAGACTGTCAAGGAGAAGGTGGAGATTTTGTGAGAGGTTGACCAAGGGAACTCAAGCAAATACGAAATTGCGAGGAAGCACGGCATACCTCCGAGCACGTTGTCAACCTACATACGCAACTGGACGGCCATTGAAAACGCCTATGAAGCCGAGGATTTTGGCACCAGTTGAAAAAGGGTAAGGACAGCGAAGTTCCCGGAACTAGAGTCAGCTTTGATTATCTGGGTTAAAGAAATGAGAGCCCAGAGTATCGCACTGAGCGGCCCCTTCATCATGGCCAAGGCAGCCGATTTCGCCCTGCACTTGGACATTGCAGACTTTGTCGCCTCCGAGGGATGGTTTCAGGGAGCGGCACAATCTCGTATTCCTCACGTTATCCGGCGAGGCAAAGCAAGTGGACGTCGAAACATGCGCTACTTGGAGAAGCGACACCCTAGAGCAGTACTTGGAGAGCTACTCACCACAGGATGTGTTTAACGCTGACGAGACAGCGTTATTTTTCAAGTTGCAGCCAGACAAGACGATCACCTACAAGGGAGACAGTTGTGCCGGCGGCAAGCCCAGCAAAGAGCGTGTCACTGTTCTGGTCGCCGCAAATATGACCGGTACGGAAAAGGTCCCCCTTTTTGTGATTGGCAAAGCACTCAAGCCACGGTGCTTCAAAAACATTCGGTCACTGCCGACGGAGTACGCCGCAAACAAGAAAGCCTGGATGACATGTGACTTATTCAGGAAGTGGCTACTGAAGTTCGACAGGCGAATGGAACTGGGCGGCAGACGCGTTCTTTTTGTCGTCGACAACTGTTCGGTGCACAAAGTCGACGTTGAGCTGAGAGGAACAAAGTTAGTGTTCCTTCCCGCAAATATGACTGCGGCCCTACAACCAATGAACAAGGGTGTGATAAGAAACATCAAGTGCTTTTATAGGCCTCACATGCTGGAGAGAATGATTTTGTGCGCGGGCGACAGGAAGGACTTCGGCATTACGCTGCTCACTGCCATGCACATTTTGGTGCGCGCATGGGAACAGGTGACCGTGACCACAATCGCAAACTGTTTCCGCCACAGTGGATTTGCAGCTGGAAGTGCGCAGCATAGTTGTGATGTCGACGTGGATGGGGCTGAGGAGTTCCTGCCAGTGGCATTGCGCGACAATCTTCAGGGCGTACGTTTTGCCGATTATGTTGAAGTTGACACCGGTGCATCGGTGTGTGGTGCCCTGACTGATGAGGACATTATCGCTCTAGTAGCCGGTGCGCAGCCTGTTGCTGAAGAGCCAGAAGGTGAGGAAGACGAAAATGAAGCGTCTGTGCGCCCGTCAGCTTCTGCTGTGATGAAGGCACTTAATGTGGCGCGTCTCTTCTTCAGCTTTGAAGAGGGTGAAGAGGATTCCCTGCGCCGCGTCCGCGCGCTGGAACAGAGAGCCGCAGCTGTGGCATTCAGAGAAAAGAAGCAGATGGTCATCGCCGACTTTTTTGGCCAATAAATATTTCTCGTGCCCCCACCCCCGAAATCCACCCATTTTTGTTCACTTTAATTATTTCGAATTTTGTTTAGTTTGAAATTGCTCAGCGTTCCCGTGGAATTCGAATTAACAAGCTTTTACTGTACTTTCATTCGAGCTCGATACGCACAATTCAGTTGCTCAAACGCTGTGCCGAGCTGAAAAAGCCCGCCAAATTGCCCATATTAGCACACTGGCATCGCAAGATCGCTCCAAGGAGAGGTATGATCAACACCACGACACTGTTTCATTCGAAAAAGGGGACCTCATGTGGTTGTGGACTCCTCAGCGAAAACATGGCTTATGCCAAAAATTTTTAGCGCAGTATGTCGGTCCATTCGTTATCGTAAATCGCCTGAGTGACTTGACCTACGTGGTGGCACGCTTGACGTCAGCTGGTCGTCGGTCAAGCCAAACACAGTTGGCGCATGTAGCTCGTCTCAAGCAGTTCCATCCCACACTACGCCAATAATTCGGCTCACCCAGCAGGCTTTATCTGTGAACCGGGGAATGATACGGTATGAGTCGGGCCATGTTTTGGGGACAAAGGTGGAGGAAGAGAAAGTTGCAAGTGGAGGAAGTTGGAAGAGGAAGAGGAAGGTGACAAAAAATAAGTGCATAACTCTTGCTTCTTAGTGTAAACGCAAAAAGATACACAGTTTTACTCACGTTTCAGCACGTGATGTTTTTTTTTACTGATGTTTTACTGACAATTTACTGACGTTTCAGCACGGGATATGCAAGGGAGCCTTGCTCACAATAAAAGCCATATGATTAAGTTCGTCTAAATACGTGACATAAGCAGTGAAAGTACATTGTCAGCTGTGTCCTATCACTCGTGTTCAGCGTATGCACAGTCGTCTGTATCTGGATTCCAGGTGCAGGCATGATGCAAGCTTCTTTTAAGAGCAGAGCATTTTATAGTGGCATCTACTCGCAAGTCCGTTATCAGCGGTCGGGTCTATGCCCCTACTGCGCATGCTTGTGTCTCGTGCCAACAGTCGCTCCCCCCACCTCCCGCCTTCTCTCACTTTGCAAAACCGACACAGTAAGAACTGACTGCTCGTGCTGCACAACCATTCACTGACAACCCCGTATATCTAGGCACTGGATTGGGCGTTCGGAATTCAGTCAAGCGCGGCATCTTTACTTGGCTTTTGCTTGACTTGACGCTTTACTTGACTCGAGTAGATGTGACGGAAGCAACAGTACCTTCAACCAGTAGTGGGGCACAACCCAACAATGTCTCAGCACTCGTTGAAGGCAACGTTTCGCCTTCATTCAATAGATATGAATAATAAGGACGAAATAACAATCAAACATTCCTAAACCATACCCAATTACAGTCGACTCTCGTTAATTCAAACTTGAATGGACCCTTGAATTTTGTTTGAAGTATCAAGAAGTTTGAATTATCAGAAGTCCTGGGTGAGGTGACACCACACATTATGATTAGGCATTGATTTATAACATCTAAAAATTTTGTGAAGTGTTTTTTGCAAGCCCTTACTGCATGCTATGAATAGATAGCAGAAATGTGAAATCTACAAATTTATTGGCCATTTACTGCTGATCAGACCTTTTAAAGAAATTGTGAATTTCCAACCGCTTAATAGCTGTAGGTATGTGCCTTCAGTACAAAGCTCTCTATACCAGTTGAGAAGCATCGCGATTTACCATGCGTGTGTTTTGTTTCAAACATTTGTTTACTGGCAAAGGCTTTTTTCTTGAAGGCCTCAGGTGCTTATTTTTCATCTTTAGATTGTCACGATTATGTGAACTTTCAAATATTTAAATAGTAGTGGGAAAGCAGCTGATATTTTCTACTATGAACCTGCAAAAAGTATGAATTAACCGAATGATGCACTTGAATTAAGAAGCTTTCAAATGCATTTAAAGAATAGAGAGGGAACTGAAAAATTGAATATTGTTTCAAATAACCAAAAGTATGAATTATCAGAGTTTGAATTATCATGAGTCCACTGTATGTAACATTCATGCAATACCCTCACCACTCTTTGACGCATATACCCGAGTCCCCTCCATGGGAAGATGCGGGTTTTTTCTTTGTCCAGAACATGTGCCTTTTATAAGTCTATTTGGTGGTCTGTAGATTCCATGTGTTCAGTGAGGGTAGTCGAAGCCACACATGGTTTCGTGGTGTCATATTTGTGTTGTTTAACTCTTTTCTTCAAACAACCAGTTTCACCAATGTACTGGTTGTCACAATTGTGGCAGCCTATGACATAAACAAGACCAAGGAAATTTCTGCTTGGCAACTTGTCTTTCGCATTGGCTAAATCATTCCTTAGCTCCATTGTTGGTATACCCACTATTTTGATATCTGTTGCTTCTACATATCACACAGCATATCTTACTTTTGAACCACAACATTACTCACGTCTGTAAAGTTATGCATGTTTGTCTAGGCCACGATTTCGGCCCGGCTTGAAGGCCGTCTGGTTTGTCTAGGCTAGAACTGCCATCAGCAGAAGCTTGGCGAGCTACTCATGCCTTTTCTTCTTCTTATTATTATTATTATTATTATTTTGATGATGCAACAGCAGACGTTCTCAGCTCCACACTTATTGCTGGTAGCTTGTGTTTCAAGGGAAGCACTTGGGTAACTTCAGCTAAATTTCTCCTTACAGTTTCGTGAGATTGTATAAATATTGCTTCAATTATTTTTTACCATCACATCCCCAGCAGAGTGCATAAATCAAGGTAACGTGCCAACATTTGTGACTCATCTGTGGAATCGGGAAAGCTGTTGCACCTTGACAGATTCTTTTTTGCCGCCACATATTCAAATACCGGCACTTTTAAACGCCGTCTCCAGGTTTCGTTGCAGCTGTCCAAGGACTTTCGTTGCACTGCAAGTGTCAGAGCCCAAATACATAAAATACAAACATGCATGTGCTTGTCGGAAAAAAGAAAGAAAGAAATTTTCGCGGTATGGCTCTGTACTTACAACGTTGTCGTTACTCGTTGTCAAGGCAAAAGACACAGAATACGCGAGCAGCAGTTATTAATTTTTTAAAGTATATTTTAGAGGTGCACAACTTAGATGGTGACCTAAATCAATAGTAAATACAGCAATCCTGGTCGAGTAAGATCTGATCCAATCCACATCATAAATAGTTAAGTCCTTCAATACAGGAGTTCAGGTCAATCTACTTCAATCCCATTCGCATCATAAGCAGCGTGGGCTACAGCCAATATAGTAAACTAGATATAGTGGCAGAAGCGGCCAGGCTCCCGTCACGGCCGCCTGGCGATGGTGTTTCTCCGGTCGTTCCATTCGGCACGCACCCCTATAAAAAATGTAGCTGGAGAGGGTCCAGCGCGCGCCGCGACACGGTGCTCTTCTCCCACTGTCCTGCAAACGACGTCATGTCCTAGACATGCTAGGAGAAATACACACTGGACATAGTTCAGGTGGTGACTGGAATGAAGGTACGCTAATATGTATTCTTAATCGGGCTTGACACAGTAAGTGTTGTTCTCTGTAGCATGCTATGATCGAGACAGAGCCAATCAGCGTGAGGCAATTTCGTGTGGGGCATCTTCTTCGCAAATTTTGCCTCCATGACAGGTGTCCTGAGCTGACTATGTGATCTGCCACGCTTTTCATTCTTTGTTTTAGCAATTGTTTTTCCCACTGCTGCCTGGATAGGTGCGCGTAAATTTAGGCGGCCTTGTTCTCTTAAAAAGAATGCATTTTGACGTTGTTGACCCTGCATAGCTATGTTATGCAGTCCAGCTCTGTCTTCACAGCATCACATTGCTGGAAAACTAAACCGCGGTGTTGGTAGTGCTACGGTCATTTTCACCTGCATGATGTATAAATATTGCATGATGGTCACCAAAATTTTGTTATGGGCATGACAGTTGGCATTTATAAGTTTCCACGGTACTGCAGTGATGCGAATATGAACGTGAAAATGAAGGGCGACGCTAGTCGCCTGTGAATTATAGGGTGCCAGGGATCGATCACCTCATAATCAAAGTACTTTCTTTCGCTTAGGTAAAGCTTGTTGTTTTAAACCGCGACATCAGTAAAGAGCTTGTTTCACAGAATTTATTTCGTTGGCGTCTGTGTGAGAGCAGGAAAGCTGCGCCGTGAGCCAAAATTCGAAGTAAATGCAATGAAGATGTTTGCACTTTGGCCTTCCTTTTTGGTAAAGTGTAGGTCTCCGCTGAGAAGTGAGGGCTTCGTGCTATCATTTGGGGAGGTGATTGTGTGTTCTTCCGTGCGTGAGTGCGTAGAGAAGTGTGTATATGTGCGAGCGCGTGCTCATTTGCCCGTGTGGGTGCGCTTTTGTGTGTGGTCACAAGCGCATGTGTGTACATTCTTTTGTGCGGATGTGTGTGTGGACATGTCGGCACGTGCGTTGTGTGTGCTCTTTCATGCCTTAGTGTGTGCAAATGTGTGTGTGTGTTTGTGCGTGCGTGCATGCGAATGTGTGTGAGCTATTTTGTACCTGAGTGTGTATGTGTTGTTGGACTGCGTATTTGTGTTATTTGGTGCATGTGCGTAGACCACTGCCACATTTAACTCTTGCAGGCTTAGTTAAGGGTCCCCCAAATATTGGCCGTCGTTATCGCATGCATGTTTTTAAATGCGTTGAGATTCTTTTTTATTCAAGAACTCACCGTACTGCTTCGTGCAGTACATTACTGCAAGTCAACACAAAGCAAAAGCTTGGGCTAAGCTTCCGCAAATTTCCAGCTGATGAAGCTCTACGGGAGAAGTGATTGACAGCCATACCCAAGAAAGATTTCATTCCAAATGACAGGTCCGCCAGCACTGATGCAGCTCAGCTATCCTTCCGATTGTTTTCCTCTTGAGTAAGCAGTTCACAAAGTTTTTATTATTAAACCAATCGGGTAAGTTCGCTCTTTTGTGTACTTTCTACTCATGTGCTGCACAGGGGGGTACCAATATTTTTTTGAGAACTAGCTCACAGATATGTTCGCTTCGGTCGTTATCATCAAGACAGAAGCTGGGGCACGAAGAAAAAGAAAGAATATAGCGCCAGTTGCCATCAATTCTTCTATTTGTTGTATTTGGGGCTGTTGGGGGTGAGAAAAGGTAAGGTGTACAGCTTACCCGCGGTCTGCGGCTTTAATAAGGCGACATCTTCAAGCTCCATAAACCATCCCGCATAGACATCAAAGGAAAGGATGGGTAGTAGGCTCGCGCCGCCATGTGGCGAACGGAGCGGTCACGCCCCCTTTTGCGATTGCGCCTTCTCCACCTGAATAAGATGGCCAGGGGAACACTGCTGGGTGTGCCGATCCAGGCGGCCGTGCTCTCGTGTCTTCATTTTACATGGATGTCGTGAAATGGCACCACTTCTACGTTTCCTAGCAGCTTTGACTGCGATGTCATACTATCACGGCTCCTTCAAACTTTCATCTTCGGTTACTTTCAACTTGTGTGCTTGCTTCCTGGCTCTTCTGAACATCAAACAACTGACTTGCTTACTGCTTGGATCAGGGGTTTTGTTTTGGACGGATATAAATATTTTTTCACATTTACCCTTCGTGCTCGAACATTCTGAGTGCATCTGTTAAATATGTTTGCTTATATTGTGCACCTGACCGTTGTTTGCCACTTGAGGGTTTGTTTAGAGTGCGCAGTTTTCTATGCAGATGTAGTGGACGTGGAATTCTTCTAATCATCATGGAAAACCTGTAAAAGTCAGGGAATTTAAAATTATAAACTTGTTACAACCTGTGGTATTATATAAGCTTATTTTACTCAAAAGAGAACACAGTTTCAAGAGTAACATTCTTAATGTGGTATATAGGATGCTCACTTGAGAAGTGCACATCTGCTTGCACTTATGCTTAGTTTCATACTCCAAATGGTACACCATCCGGAACCTTGTTAATATCAAGTTGAAGGCAAGAGACACCATTATTGACGTTAATGTTGTGGTAAATAACATAATCATCAACAAAACAATTTATTGAAAGCAAAATGTTCCTAGGTAAGTCATCATAATAAATGAAATATAGGTGAAACCCACAAACTGCGAATCTCCGACAAAGAAATTTTTAACAATCGCAAAAATTGCATCCTTGCCTTGGTAAATACACAACACAACCAGCTGCTTGTGGTGGCATTTCTTTTTATTTGGATACTAATCTGACGTAGTTAAACACCAGAAGGCCACAAAGTGCTGTCACTCAGACTCGTCAGAACGCAAGTTCAACGGCGTCTGTTTTTCACTAGTAACGCCCCAAAGTGCATTGTCCTCCGTTCCATCCAATGCGTTACTGATGCAGCCTTTGCGGAAAGATGGAAGTACACCGTCTCAAGGCAAAGCCCTTTCACTTCACAAATCGGCGCACCCACGATGGTGATCCCTTGAATTACATCATCCTGAGCCCTGAGCTGTGCGTTATCTCGAGAGCTTTCATGCGGATGCACTCCGCTGTTACAGGTAGGGACCTTGTACACAGCTCCCGGACTAATTCGGGGAATAGCGTTTCTAAGTCAGGGTGCACTGCAGTCCATCCACGGAACAGTGTTTTTTGCTGCAGAATGTGATGCGCTGCCTTTGGCTCCTCCAGTATCGGACGCTTTTCGCTGATGCACTGTATTTCTGTTGTGCCACCAGGTTGCTCTGCACTTTGGTATACTCGATAACTTTTTTTCTTAAAGTTCTTTTTTCTTTTCTTTCTTTTTTCTTAAGTGCTCTGAATACCTGGTGTGTCAAAAATAACTGGGTCCATGAAAGGATCATCAAAGACAAGGCGATAACAAATATCACAAGTAACATTGTTGGAAAAAGCCACTGCAGAGACATTTCTGAAAGCAGAAACACCATCAGAGGATGTAAGTGGGAGTGTGGTAGTGTCCTTCTTATTTATTACGTTCCAGAATTTTTCGGATTTTTAATCAGCATAGCAGGCAAAGTGTGATTAAGGAATGTATCCTTGGCGTTTTTTAACACAGCTTTGTACTTGATTGATTTGATTGAATGATATGTGGGGTTTAACGTCCCAAAACCACTATATGATTATGAGAGACGCCGTAGTGGAGGGCTCCGGAAATTTAGACCACCTGGGTTTCTTTAACGTGCACCCAAATCTGAGCACACGGGCCTACAACATTTCCGCCTGCAGCTTTGTACTAAGCAGCCGCGAGAAAGTAGGAGGCCCTGTGCACCTCAAAACTCAGCACATTTGCTGAGCAAACTGAACATTTCTTCTTGTTTGACAGTCTTTTCCATAATTTTTAAAACCAAGGTGATTCTCTGTCACACTTGAAGGACTTGAGCGGCATAAAAGCATCAGTAGAGCATGCGATGGTGTTCTTGAACGATTCCCAATTATTGCGGACAAAATGCAGTGAGAACTCCGGCAAGTATTTATCTAGAAAAAGATGGTTCATGGCATTGAAGTCTGCCCATTTATAGTGCCGAATGTGTTTCATCTGATTGGTGTGCTGATATACAGGAATGTCAGCATCAAAATGAAGCAAGAAATGATCATTGAGGCCAGGTAGATGCACCATTGAATAAACATGATTGAAAAACCAAATGCGGCACATTATTTAGACCAGATCTAAATTGTGCCCCTAATGTTGTACCCCCATCAGAATTATGGGAAGTACAGGCTTCACATCCGCTTCAGATGCATACTGGATGTGGTTGAAGTACTTTGTGTAGGTTGAGAGACAAGCTGTGACAGGTTAAAATGCAAACAGGTCAGTCAAGAAAGGACTAAAATCATAGAGTTTCATACTATAATACCGAGAGTGGAATCTGGCGCTAGTGTCTACGTGGGCTCCTTCAGCGGCGCTTGTACCCCCATGGGAATTATGGGAAGTGCAGGCTTCGGATCCGCTTCAGATGGATTATGTTCTTGAGATTCGCAATGCTTCTTCTTTTCCGAGTGTAAAAACTAAGTGATATAAACTTAAATTTCATTGAAACTTCCTTCAAGTATTTTTACGCAAACTTTATTGCAAAAAGTTTTGTGACCAGGTGGCAAAAGTGAAACTTGGGCACATTCAACCATCAGGGTATGCATTGCTCTGCCATTGCATTCCAGACTTGGCATCAAGATTTAAAGGTATTTTTTACAACACTTGAAAACAAACATGCTACTTTTTCGCTCGAAAGTATGTATTATCTATTTATGGAAGTACCAGTACAGTATTAAGTGAGAAACACTTATCGTTTCGTTCTCTGCGATGCTAGGTGTGTTTGTTCCAGTGGTCCCAGTGGTGTGCCCCCAACGCACCTCTGGTTTTGTGTTGAAGTCGAGTCAGCGGAGCACTACAGTGCGTCTACTTATCTTCGTCGTTGCTTTTCAGTCTATTTAAAATGAGTTAAGGCAAGGCGCGCTCATGAAAAACATCAACTCGGGGCAATATCCTGCTCTGGCATGAGACACTACGTCTATGCACAGCGGTGAGTGGGCGACGCTTCTCTTAAACTGTCAAATAGGACTCGTAAAGCTCCAATGTTGCTGCAAATCAGGAGCTCTAGTGGTCGTAAGCCTTTTCTAACAACAAAAACACTGCTTCAGCCTTTTTCATCGCACCCCACTACCCTGGCTGCGTGAGGAATGAAACTAAAACTGTAGAAAAAAGTCGGTATAATTCACATGGAGGTACACGATCGCAGCACCAGATTACTTTTATATACTATTGTATGAAACTCTATGGCTGCGATAAAGGGCACTATTTCGCACAATAATGTAGTTGAGATTCCCAGCTAAAAGGATTCGAATGTTGGGATAGAGTGCAGTAGTCATGTTAAGCGCAATATTCATGAGAAGAAGTTGAAAACAAGAGACAGTAACGTATGCTCAAAATTATTTTCTTAAAATGTACACAAGGTACAACCCATACTAGTTCTAGGTTTCTTAGGAAACTAATGGGCGATGCAACAAAATCATCCACAACAGCTATTAAAACACCTCTGCCACATCTTGGACCTCAATTAAAGTGAAATACATTAAAACCAATGTTTGCAGTTGTAAACGGTTTCATAATCATTACGTTACTGAAATTTATTGCCTTTCAGATGACTTTTCAAACTTTGTCGTTATCACTGCTGCCTTTTGTGAGTATTCGCAGTACTTTTGCACAGGCTTTGTCCCTGGAGATGCTGTGCCTGACTTCCAGTGCCCCGTTGCGCCCCATGGAGCAGCAGCAGTTGCTCGACACACTAGTTCCGCAGCTACCGAAGCTGCGCGTGCTGCATGTGCACGCCCCGAACCTGCGGCCTCTTTCCCACCTGGCCCTGGGTGAGCCGCGCATCTGCTTTGACAGCAGCAACGGTGACAAAGTAAACCCCACCGTCGTCTTCACCAATGAGCTGAGCATTCTCTGCCGTGCATGCAATTTCATTGGGCTTTCCAAGCCATACAACCGGGATCCCGAGCCCTTGCCGATGGATGGCACCAATGGCTGAATGCTGTGGTATGGGGGTGGCCGCATCCTTCACAAGAGTGAAAGGCAGGTGGCGACAATGTCCAATACCAGCTTGGTGTTGCTGCTTTGCTACATACCACTTAATATTTTATTTGTGGGAGGCAGTGATTTTGCTCAGTAGTTTCTCTTTCATTGCATTATGTTATTTTATTGAAACTATGAACCGTTCCCTTGTTTAATACAGCAGGGTTTTTATGTTAGCTGTAGAACAGCCTGGGCAGTGCAAGGTTTGATGCTGAAAGGTTCAATGGTATGTCCTCCGAGATGTATTTTTTTATCTTACTGTCTTGAAAGAAAAATGAGTGAGTAAGTGGGGAAGGAAAGCTAGAAGAGAGGAGGAATCGGCCATATCTTGTCGTTGCTTACTTCTGCACATCTTATGACTCGGCGTGTGCAGATTGAATTGCTAGTCCCACTGCTGTGACCTTATAATTTTGCGTTGTGAATGTGATCAAGGAGATAGTTGTGAAAGACACTGTGCTTTTTGTTTCCCTGTGTGAGGGAAACAAAAAGCAGTTAGCAGTTCATGCTTCCCTAAGCACGAACTGTTATCAAAAGGCTCTTTGGGACAGTGTGCTTGCTTGCCACAAGCTTCTTTATTTCCCACATGGGGACACTTGATAAGCATATAAAAAAAATGCACTTTCACCGTGTACATTTTGTACTGTGAAATAAAAGCCATAAGTAACAAGAAGCTGCATATGCTGTTTGTTTGTGGAGAGATGGGGCTTCAGGCTAAGGTTGGAGCTTAGGTGATCAACAGTGGTCAACGGAGGATTTGTTGAGCTAGAGCCCGTGCTTTAAAGGCACCTTAAAGGCAAAAAGAGCAATTTATGTCAGAGAGAAAGATCAATGCTTGAAAACATCTGAACAGACTATTATCAACAGTAATGCTATATGAATTGAGAAAACAAAGTAAATGTGCAACACATGTGCTACGAATGGGGCGTTTTGGAAGAATCCCAATGATGTCAAGAGTCCTGAGTACTATAAAGGCTAGTAATTAAGCCAGTAACTATTAAAAAAAAGAACCTGTCTGCATTATAAGACAATAGAAGAACCGCTTCCAGCTTCAAACTTAGGGACAAATGGTCCATAAGTTTCATTTTCTCCGCATTGTGCTTTGCTTATGTCTCAATGGTAGTTTCATCAGAGGCGGAAAGTGCGGGGGGACTTGGGCCCTCTTCGATCTGTATCAGCGGGGCCAAGCTCTCCATGTTGTTCCAAGCTCTCTCTCTCTCTCTCTCTCTCTCTCTCTCTCTCTATATATATATATATATATATATATATATATATATATATATATATTATAATGTAACTGCAAGGTAAACAGCGGTAGCGGCGTCGGTACTGAAGCAGCAAGAGCAGGCCGAGTATACGAGCAGCGTCGCAGCAGCAACCAGGCAGTCTTAGCTCGTGCCTCGCGCCAACGTGTCGATGTCTCTGCAGTAGTGGGCATTCCTGTTCACTACACTTCGTCCCCCGTCGAAAAAGGAGCCATCCTGGCGACTCACGGTGAACAGAGTACGAGCGGGTCGTAATAAGGTTTCAGCCGCTGTACGTGAACAATTTCACGTCCCCGAAAGCTCTGGTCTGTGGATGGCGTAACGGGTTCGACGATGTAGTTAACTGGTGAAGTCTGCGAGACAATGCGGTAGGGTCCCTGGTATTTTGAAAAAAACTTCGAGGAAAGGCCTGTAGGCACAGCGGGAAACCAAAGCCAAACAAGAGTGTCCGGAACAAAGTTAGGGTACGGGTGGTTATCGTCACGCCGAGATTTTCGTCTCCATTGGTCGATTGTTGTGAACGACTGGGCGAGCTTAGGGCATTCCTCGGCGCGGCGGGCAGCTTCAGAGATGGGCGTAGACTCGGAAGAATCGGGGTGGTAGGGCAGAATGGTATCTAGTGTGGTGGAAGGGTCTCGGCCATATAACAGGAAAAATGGTGAAAAGCCCGTAGTCGCTTGTGGAGCAGTATTGTAGGCGTACGTCACAAAAGGCAGAATGAGGTCCCAGTCGGAGTGGTCTGAGGCAACATACTTTGATATCATATCCCCTAGGGTACGGTTGAATCTTTCCGTTAATCCATTCGTCTGCGGATGGTAGGCGGTGGTAGTCCGGTGAATGATACGGCATTCGGCAAGGAGTGCGTTGACGACTTCAGAGAGGAATACACGTCCTCTGTCGCTGAGAAGTTCACGTGGTGCGCCGTGACGCAGAATGAAGTTCCGCAGGAGAGAAGATGAGACGTCGCGTGCTGTGGCAGCAGGCAAAGCGGCTGTTTCCGCGTATCGCATCAAGTAGTCGACAGCGACAACGATCCAACGGTTTCCGGAAGCCGTGAATGGTAGAGGCCCATACAGATCAATTCCAACGCGGTCGAAAGGCCTGGCTGGGCAAGGGATTGGCTGGATCGGACCAGAGGCATGATGAGGGAGAGCTTTGCGTCGTTGGCACTGAGGGCATGGCTGAATGTATTTGCGCACAAAGGTGTACGTGCCTCGCCAATAAAACCGGTAGGAAAGCCGAGCGTATGTTTTGAAGACGCCCGCATGTGCGCACTGAGGGTCAGTGTGGAAAGCTGAAAATATTGCAGCACGAAGATGGCGTGGAATGACGAGTAACCACTTTCGGCCGTCGGACTTGTAGTTCCTGCGATAAAGGAGGCCATCGCGGACCTCAAAGTGAGCCGCTTGACGGCGCAACGTTCGAGAAGATGGAGAAGTCGACAGGTCTGAAAGGAATCGCAGAAGAGTGCTGATCCAGTCATCCTTACGTTGCTCAGATGCCATGTCACAGTTTTCTGGGAATGACACCATTTCGTCAACGGCAGATAGACATGCAGAGCTTTCGGAGGACACAGGTGAACGTGATAGGGCGTCGGCATCAGTGTGACGTTGACCAGACCTGTAGACAACACGCATGTCGAACTCTTTCAACCGCAAAGCCCAGCGAGCTAAACTGCCGGAGGGGTCCTTCAATGTGGATAACCAGCAAAGCGCATGGTGATCGGTGACTACGTCGAAGGGGTGACCATATAGGTATGGTCTAAATTTACCTAGAGCCCATATAATTGCCAGACACTCCTTCTCTGTCGCAGAATAGTTCTTCGCTTTGGTGAGGGTACGGCTTGCGTATGCGACTACGTACTCCTCGAATCCTGATTTCCGCTGCGCGAGCACTGCGCCGAGTCCAACACCACTGGCATCGGTGTGTACCTCAGTCGGAGCAGCCGGGTCAAAGTGACGCAAGATTGGCGGCGAGGTTAACAGGCGGCGCAACTTTTCAAAAGCATCGTCACAGGCGGGTGACCAAGCGTAACTTTTCGAGTCACTGCGCAGAAGTTTAGTGAAGGGGGCGGTGATCATCGCGAAATTCCGAATAAAGCGGCGGAAATAGGAGCAGAGGCCAAGAAAGCTGCGCAGATCCTTCAGAGATGCAGGTTTAGGAAACTCTGCAACTGCCCGAAGCTTGGCGGTGTCAGGAAGGATACCGTCTTTAGAGACAACATGGCCAAGGATTGTGAGCTGATTTGCGCCGAAGCGGCATTTCTTCAGGTTGAGCTGAAGGCCAGGGTCAGTTAGGCACTGGAGTATTTCATCTAGCCTGCGGAGATGCGTTGTAAAATCTGGTGAAAATATAACTATGTCATCCAAGTAGCACAAACATGTTTTCCACTTCAGGCCACGCAAAAGGTTGTCCATCATCCGCTCGAATGTTGCGGGGGCGTTGCAAAGACCAAAAGGCATGACACAGAATTCGTAAAGGCCATCAGGTGTGACAAAGGCCGTCTTAGGCTGATCTTCAGGGGCCACAGGGACTTGCCAGTAGCCACTCCGTAGGTCAATAGAAGAGAAGTACTCCGCACCTTGGAGGCAGTCAAGGGCATCGTCGATTCTCGGTAAGGGATAAACGTCTTTTCGAGTTATTTTGTTAAGACGACGGTAGTCAACACAGAAGCGAATTGGTTTCAAGTGCATCGTTTAACGGAGCGTCGCCAAACACTTCAGATTCTACCTCAGCGCGAGAGCAGTCGATGACGGCCTTATTAGCGGAGAGAAAGTCCCAACCCAAAATGAGATCATGGGAACAGGAATCTAAAACTAGTAATTCGACGACATAGATGAGGCCATCAATCGCGATTCGACCAGTACAGGCAGCGGCTGGCGTGACGTGCTCTGCGCTGGCTGTACGAAGTGATATACTTGCTATTGGCGTCATAACGTTTTTGAGCAAGCGGCAGAGCCTGGCATTGATCACTGAAACTGCGGCACCAGTGTCGACAAGAGCGAGTGCAGTGACGCCGTCCACATATACGTTGAGAACATTCGTTGGGGAAGAGAGAGGCCTTGGTCTTTTCGCGGGCGACGCAGTTCCTGCCTCTGGAACTGCGGCAATCAGTTTTCCCGCTCCGGCGATTAAAAACGGCGGCGCATCGGGGATGGCGAGCGGCGTCGAGGTGATGGTGAGCGACGGTTAACTGGAGGGCGGTAGTCGGCGTACAATGACATCTGGTCAGGAGGCTGAGACCCTGTGAACGAAGGGCGCGGTGACACATAAGGGGCAGGTTCGAAGCTCTGGTGGTAGCTCTGGTGGTGGTAGATAAGGACGCGTCGACGGCAGTATCGCGCTATGTGGCCAGGTTGGCCACAGGCAAAGCATATGGGCTGATTGTCGACTGTACGCCATTGTCCACTACGCTGGAGAGACCTTGGCTGAGCGAACCGAGGAGTAGGTCGTGGTGGCATGGCTGATGGCAGTGACGTAAAAGTCTGAAGAGGTGGTCGAGCGGCCACTTCAGCATAGCTTAGAGGTGCAGTTACCTCGGCACAGGCACCGGGGGTCGGCAATGATGAAGCGTCACGGGCAGATGGCAGAGCCGCGCAAACTTGCTCCTGGATGGCCTGGCGAAGGTTTGCTGGAAGAGGTGACTGTGGTTGGCCGACTGTCGATAGCAGCGATAGCTGACGAGCGACTTCAGCACGAACAAACTCCTTGATCTGCGATAGTAGGGACTCAAGGTCAGAGGTGATGGTTAGGCTTGAGAGTGTGTCATCCGTGACGTTAGGGCGTCGCGTGAGGAGACGCTGTCGTCGGAGCTCGTCGAAACTCTGACACAACTCGATGAGCTCAGAGACAGTGACAGGGTTCTTCGAGAGCAGCATTTGAAAGGCATCGTCGGAAATGCCTTTCATGATGTGTCGTACCTTGTCAGTTTCCGCCATCTTCGGGTCGACACGCTGGCAGAGGTCGAGGACGTCCTCGATGTAGCTAGTGAATGTTTCACCAGTATGTTGGGACCGGCTTCGTAGACGTTGTTCTGCGCGAAGTTTCCGCACACCAGGGCGTCCAAAAACATCTGTGATGCAGGCTTTGAAGGTCGTCCAAGTGGGGATATCCGCCTCATGGTTTCTGTACCATAGCTTGGCAACATTCGTTAAATAAAACATCACGGTACCAAGCTTCGCGGGATCGACCCATTTGTTAGTAGCACTGGCTCGTTCATATGATTCCAGCCAATCCTCAACGTCTTTCTCATCGGTGCCGCTGAAGATGTCTGGTTCTCGCAAGAGCTGGGCACCGGGACAGCTCCTGCGTGGCGAAGCCGGTGGGGGTGTGAAGACAGCGTCGTCAGGCATGACGGACGACAGCTTTCGGCTGCGCAGTTCCAGGACTGGGGAAGACCGCAGCACTCTCCACCAAAATATAATGTAAATGCAAGGTAAACAGTGGTAGCGGCGTCGGTACCGAAGCAGCAAGAGCAGGCTGAGTATACGGGCAGCCTCGCAGCAGCAACCAGGCAGTCTTAGCTCGTGCCTTGTCGATGTCGATATATATATATATATATATATATATATATATATATATATATATATATATATATATATATATATATATATATATATATATATATTGGGAGCGCAGTCACCGACTCTTCTTTACGATTGGACGTGTCATCATCATTTGTATAATTTCCTCATCTGTAGATATCATCATCAGTGTGTGCCAGCTCGAGCTCGCCTCGAATAAAGCTCTTCCTCATAAGTGGTGGAGGTGCTTCTCGATCCCCAAGTCTTCTCGCACGTTACCACTGGAGCTCTGCTCGGGTTGTCGTCTACTACCACCTGCCATGGCAGTGCAAGACAATCCTGCTCCATCCAACACCACCAGCCTAGTGCAGTCTCCGCTGTCGACCCTGGCCATCCACAGCCACCAGCGTGATCCGCCAGTATTCTCGGGTCTTAAAGGGGATGACGTTGAAGAATGGCCACACGCCTACGATTTCGTCAGCGAGTTGAACAGGTGGGATACTCTACACAAGTTGCTTACGGTCCCTTTCTACCTAACTGATGTTGCCAAAACCTGGTTTTGGAACCACCTCAAATATCTCCCCGACTGGGACACATTCGCACAGCAGCTCTGTCAGATTATCAATTCCCCTAGTGTTTGCGCCGATGCAGCTACAAAGAAGCTTGCTGAACGCATTCAGCTGGCGGGTGAATCATACACCTCCTACATTGAGGATGTTCTTGCCTTGTGCAAGCGTGTAAATTCAGCTATGCCACAAAGTGAACAAATACGCCATATTATCAAAGGCATAAATACCATCGCATTCAACGCCCTTGCGTCGCAAAACCTTATCACGACTCAAGATGTCGTCACCATTTGCCAGAGACTAGAAGAACTTCAGGCTTTTCGTCTTTGCCATGATGCCTCGGACATTCGTCTTCCTGCGGCCCTCGACATCCGTGCCCTGGTTCGCGACATCGTTCGTGAGGAGCTTCATGGGCGCTGCTCTTCCTGCGCCCCACCGTCTACTTTAGCCTCAGCTCCAACCAACTTGCGGGACATCATTAGGCAAGAAATTGCATCTGCGTCACATTAACCTTGTTCCGCCGAATCCAGACCTCGTCAGGTACTAACGCACGCAGAAGTCGCGGCGCTCTCAGCACCCGCCACCATCCCAGTGGCTACACCAGGTGGCCATGTACCTGTGGCGTCAGTGTCACCACCGATGCGCCCACAGCCGTATTACGCCATGCGGCGCCCTCAACGCTTAATCTGTTATTATTGCGGCTATAGGGGTCATATATCAACAGGACGAGCAACGTGACTACACTCCAGAGGAACGCGGACGCTTCAGTCCACTCACTAACTACCAGCACACGCCGTACCGGTCTTCTTTTCACTGTTCGCCCTCTCCACCTTACAGTAGTGGCCTGCCTGTGAACTCCCGTGGGTCTTTCCGCCGCTCACCATCTCCCAATCGCCATTCCGTGTCACCTCTGCGACCCGCCTCCAATGTTCTGAATGCCCACTCAGAAAACTCCCCAATGCAGTTTTAGGAAGGGAAACTGCATCCACCGGACAGCCAGCAATTCCTCCAGACAGACCATCGTACATGTTAACGGTGTTAGTCGAAGGTATACACGTCAAAGCTCTAGTGGATACTGGCGCTGCTATTTCCATTATTCGCTCCAACCTTTGCTCCCGTCTCCGCAAAGTAACAACACCTTACTCGGGCCCTTCTCTCCGTGCTGCGACAAACGCCATTTGTCGTCCACTCGCCCAGTGTACAGTTCGTGTTTTCATAGACTGTATTCGTCATCATATTGCTGTTGCAGTTCTCCGTGAGTGCACCCACGAACTCATTTTGGGGTGGGATTTTCTGCCGACTGCACGCGCATCTATATCTTGTCGTCAGCGCCTTATCCACTTCTATCCCACCGACTCTTCTGTATCGGAACCCGAACACCGCATTCGTCTCGTCACCACTTCAGACTATGTTCTTTGGCCATCCAGAGAAGAAGTAATTAGCGTTGATTGCAGCAACATTGTGGATGGCGACGTGCTTCTACTACCTTATGGCCACACGGTATATCGAGGCATTCTGATCATTCCAGGCATTGTTCGTTTTTCTGAAGGGTCTGCTTTCATTACTGTGTTAAATCAGACCTCCGAACCCTTATTGTTACCACGCAGTACGCTGTCAATCATACGTTCGAAGGTAGCAGGCGCGTTACAAAGTCCGAAAGACATTACGTTAAATTCATATAGCCCATCTGGGGTGGTAAATGCCGTCTTCTTTTTGTCAGATTCGGACACTGGTATTTTCCAGTAGCCCGATCGCAGGTCAAGGCTCAAATTACTCTGCGCCATGCAACGAATCTAGTGCGTCATCAATTTGTGGGAGAGGGTAAACATCTTTGCGCGTTATTTTGTTCGATGCCAGGTAATCAACGCAAAAACCTACCGTTCCGTCTTTCTTTTGCACCAACACATTTTATGAGGAAGAGCTTTATTTGAGGCGAGCTCGAGCTGGCACACACTGATGATGATATCTGCACATGAGGAAATTATACAATGATGATGGCACGTCCATTCGATAAAGAAGAGTCGGTGACTGCACTCACACTTATATATATATATCATTACAATATAGATATTGTAATGACCAAGTAAGGAGTCTTTGGGCTCGGCGTGAGCAGCTAAGCAAGGAAGAGAAGGTCAAAACCAAGAATAGAACATCTGGCCCAGGATCGGGTGCTGTCTCTCTGTTCTTTATTCCTTACAGCGACACAGCCCAGAAAATAAACTTTACGGCTAGAGCCACCTGTCCGTCTCCTCGTGGGTTGTCGACAGAGTGGGTCTCTCCATCAGGAACATCGTCCACGCTTCCTCGATCATGGACTTCACAACCCAACAGCTGCTGCAGCTACCCACCGAATCATCCGCAGACGGCATCAAGGTCTCTTCAGTGGTTCCAGGGTACGACCTGTCAAGAACCTTGCTTCTGCCTTCGTGCGATAAGGGGTGCAAGGTCCTATCATTTGGAAACATCACGTACGCTTACTGTGACACGAATCTTAGGCCTAAGTTTTTTACCCCTGGTAAACATTCAAGAGACGCTGTTCAGGCTTCCTTAGACGTGCGTTTCACTGCCGTCAGTTCTGCTAGCACCGCATAATCCGGGGACATGAACCAGCGCTGTTCCGATGCCTCGTCTGACAGCGCCATGCAGCTTCGACGTACCATCGCGCGACTCCGTGCCACGATCAAGGCCTTAACAGCGTCGACCTATGTCACTTCTTACTATCTTGCTGGAATCATGCGCAGCCAACCCCGTGCTGGGCGCAGTAGACTCACAAGACCATAAAATTATCTCACTCGAGGAACGCTCAGGTGCGCCCTCATGCAGCTCCTACAACAGCTGAGCTGCTTCGCCGCGGCGATCTTTGCTTTCTCACATGCTGGCGCACCATCGCCGTCCATCGATGAACTGCTGGAATTTGACAGGTTGCGGAACAATGCCGACAGCTGGGGGACAACCGTCTATGTGCTAGCCGTGCGTGAGGCCTGGACGTAGCCTCAGGCATGGACCGTGGCCATAGACTGCCGTTGGGGAAATGCAGAAGTGTGGCACCAGTATGAAGGTGTGAGTCCTGGATGGAGTGAAGCAATAAGCTCATAGCGGCCTTTGGACCAACGGACTACCACCTCACTGCTACCACCCAGTCTACCCTGACTGCAAATAAGGATAAAGCTCCAGAAGCGGTCCGCTTCGAGACCGCAGCTGTGCGCTGCAGTTTACCACTCCAGCAGTCAGACTTCTTGTCGGGACCCGTAGCAAGTTCATCGCCGCCAGAGGCCGCTACCTAAGACTAACCTTGTGAAGGGCGTTGCTCCAATGAAACAGCTGCAGGTAATGATCTCAACTGTGCTGCAATTCTCTTCACGAACTTTCAATTACTGAGGTCACTTTCAAACACTGAGGCCACGTGAAGCACCAGCTGGAAGGTGCTTCAAGCCCTCCAGCCCTGCGATAGGAAGCTTGTCTGCCACTGGAAGAGGTTGAGGCCATTCTACATACAGCGCAGTTGGAGGAGTCAGCCCCAAAATCGCCTTTACTGGGGCAAGTGCAGACACCAACTTCTTTCATCTTTGACGCCCCTTCAGTGATTGTGCTTGTCACTGGGCTCACTGACCAAGATCATGAGCACAAAGTCGGAGCTCAAGATACAGACAGCAGCCACTGCGACAACTCCACAGAATGTCTCGCCGCAGATATCAAGACCGGCTGTGAATTACCTTCTTCGCCACACATCGCAGAAGTTGCGTGGCCACTCTCAACATCAGCCAAGACACCCAGTGTGCCTTCTGAGAGGCTGTTTTGCCAACCCTGGACTGGCGTTCTACGTCTGCCGCTGATACCGCAGCCTGTCCGAAGCCCGCTGTCAGGTGTATATGTAGAAGCTGCCCACAAAGAGTCCCTGCATAGCCGAGACCGACCACAGCGATGCAGCCAGTCTGGACCTCCTGATACACTTGTGGCAGACTCCAGCACTCAATTGTAGCGTGGCCGAGGCCACCTCCACAATGCAGCCAGCATCAACCTCCAGATGTACTCCTGGCAGCTACCTGGACTGAATTGCAGCATGCCCGAGAGCAGCTGCCACAATGGGGCAGCCGATGTCGGCCGCCTGAGTCCTCGACACTTTTGCAGACGTGTTGTGGCATGCAAAACAACAACCTCTCAAACACAGCCAGTACCGCCCACCACAGACGCTTCCCGCAGATCGTCACAC